>NW_024881316.1:49618222-49958222 GCF_018691265.1 Tyto alba | reverse complement strand
TGCCGAAGGGGTCACAAGAGGAGGAGCGGCAGCTCTTCCCAGCTGGGACAACTCAAGTCAAGCCCAAGCCCCAACACAGGCTCTGGACGACGGTGTGTCAGGAGCCCAAGTGGCTCTACCGGCTTAGGGTGGTGGTAGATGACCAGGGTGAGAGACAGGGGGAAGAAACACCGGTGTAGCCAAGGCAATAGTGGTGTAACAAGCTCTGAGGGGAAGGACACCAACTCTTGGAGGGATCCAGCTGCACTCAGAGCGGGTCTGTCAACCGGCACGGTCATGGCTAGATGATGGCTGTGGTGGCTACTTGCTTTCGGGATCCATTTTCCCCTTGGCAGCCCCAAGCAGTCGGAGAAAAGGCAACTCAAGGAGTTAAAAAGCCTACGTGGGAAGGGAGCTGGTCTGGGCAGGAACACCCCGACCCAACGGTTTGGGGCTAAAGGCCACCCTTCCACTCGCCAAAGCATTCCTGACATTTCCCCTATGTTTTTAAAAGCTTTTTTTTTTTCTTTTTTTCTTTTTTTCTTGTGTTATTTTAAAGAGAAAATAGATCTCAAAAGTCACGTCCGGCTGAAAAACCCAAAGCGTCCGTTCGAAAACAACAAGCCCCGGGAAGGTTCTCGGGTGCTGAGTCAGCGCGCGGCAGGGCGTGCGCCCCGAGGGAGCCGGGGAAGGAGCCGCCTGGGCCAGCGCCAGCGCCGCGCTCGCACACCGTCCTGCGAGCCAACGCCAAAATGTTTGCAGACACCCGGGGTTGGCCGTGCTGAACAAACCGGTGCTCGGCCGGACTGAAGCTTCTCGGGCCACCGCAGCCCATCTCCTGCTCGCGGCGGGGGCGTGACGAATGCCTCCCGGCTCGTTTTTGGGGGGGGGGGGGGGGTTCTCTGGTTGATTTATGGGCTGGCCCCAGGTATCTGTGCTGGGCTGAGGTGGGGGGAGAGGTGGAAGGGTCTCACCTTGGCCAAAGCGGGCCATGCGGTACACCTCCTCGGCGCCTCGGAAGCCCAGCATCCGGCACACCACGTCTCCATCCTTCTTGTCCCAGCCGTCGTCGCACACCGTGCCCCAACGCCGGTCGTAGAAGACCTCCACCCGTCCCTCGTGGGAGCCGGAGCCGTTCACCAGCCGAATCATCCCCTCCTCGGCGGCCGCTGGTGGAAAAAGGGAGGGAGGTCAGAGGGAGCATGGTGGCATCTCCAAAAAGCTGCCCCTTGCCCGCCCTGGATAGCCTCCTGTGCCCTCCCCGTGATGCACACAACTGCAGAAAGCGGTGGGTGATGCACCTCCAGGAGACCCGGGGACATCCCACCGCTGTTGGGTATGGCGCTGGAGGGATCCCATCAAACCCAGGGGGGGTTGCTGGAGGGGGCTGAGCCTTGCGCTGGTCATGCCAAGATGGGAAACCTGCTTGTAGCCTAAAAGGGCTGCAGGCGCCGAGGAAGGATCGGTCCTGAAGCCAACAAGGCGAGACCAAATGGAGACAGCTCAGGTTTGTGAGGAGGAGAGAGATCTGAGCAACCGATGGGAGGAGTGAGAGGCCAGCAAAACCAGGGCACAAAGAGTTTCCAAAAGGGACCACGAAAGGGGACCGCAGGTGATGAGGAGGCTCGTCCAGCTTGGAGATGGGACCCCAGCCCAAGCCCACGCTGCCCGGGTGGACCCTGGCTTCACGCTGGAGGGGTTGGTGAGAGGAGGCTCATGTTGGTCCAAAATGCCAAATCAGGGTGGGAGGACGTGGCTTGTCCTCCTCTCCACGGTGGCGTTGCTCCCTCTGCTCCCGGTCACCTTTCTGCGCCTGCCCAACCTTCCTCCCCCCCCCCGTCACCACCCTCCTTCTAGGTGACACCGGCGTGGTCGCCCTTCGTCCTTCAGCCGGGGACAGGCACGGGGTGGTGGGGCTGGTTTATCTGACAGGGGAATGACCGAGGAGCTCAGCACCGAAGCCAAACCACAGCGGTTCTTCCTTCACCCCCGCCCAAGGAAAGCCAGTGAAAGGAACACGCCACAAATCCTGTTATTTGGGATGAAAAAGGGGTCAAATGGAGAAAATCACTGTCAGGCAGCTGGGCTCGCTCCGTGACTCACCGTGGGCTGGGGCAGCAGCTGAGGGCGGAGCTGGGCTCCCCCAAACAAGGTTGTATCGCAGCTGCTCGGAGATTTTTACTTAAAGACCTTTTTCTCAAAGCCAGGGTTTGGGTGTTTTTTTTTTGTTTTTTTTTTTTTTTTCCCCTATCAAAATACACGTTCCCATTGGAAATGCTCGATATTCTTTAAGATAAATGGGGTTTGGATCACTGCGTGAAGCATTTCCAGGCAAACCGAAGTCTCCTCCTCAACGACCATCAACTCTCCAGCTCATCCTCTACGCCCAAGGCTGGTCCCCAGCGCAGAAGGGGTCGGGGGGCTGTGGTCTGCTTCCCTGCCACCAAACCCCCGGCAACCACGGCCACCGCCAAAGTCCCAGCGACGCAAAAAGGAACAAAACCTTCTTGTCTGCTGTGATTTTGTCGGTACGGGGATCCTGGCAACTTCTCAAGTGATGAACCTGAAAGGTCTCCACGCCAAGAGGTGACCGCTGCAGAGGGAGCTGCAAAGAGCTGGGTAAAATCTGACACTGGTCCGACAACTGCTTTAACGTCGTGGTGGTGGGATGGCACGGGCAGCTGTGCTCGGCTGAGGTCTCTTTAGGCATCTTGACTAACCACGCTGGTGGCCATGAGGTTGGCCAAGGTGGGTGAAGCAGGGTCCCAGCCTGCCCCAGGCTCTCGGGGCTGGGGAATGCAGGGTTAACGGGACATTTAGAGACCAGAGCAGCTTTTGGGACCTGCTGCTCAGAGATGCAATGGGGTTTGGCACTGCTGGCCAGCTGGGACCTGCACAAAAGTTGTTGGGTTTTTTGGTTTTTTTTTTTTTTTTTTTTGCATGTTTCAGGCTCTGGGTTTTCCCTGGCTTGCTCCCAGTGGGAACACGGCCACCTCTTCCAGTGACCTCCAGAAATCACAGTCCTTGCTTGGCCTCGGCACTGGCTGATCTCCCACTTCCAAGACCTACTCAGGGTCAAGCTCAAGAAGAGCTCTGGAAACCCTGAGCATGTTTTCCTGGATCTGGGCAGAGCATCTGGACCATGGCGGAGCCAGGAAACATCTCGTGCTGTTCCTGAACCATCTCGCTGACATTTTGCACATGGACCCGGAGGGGTGGCATCACATCTCAGCCGAGAGGCCCGTTTGGGATGCTGCCGGCCCTCTTCTACATCCAGTCTTTGCAATTTGGGCTGAGATGTCTCTTCCCAGCCACGGAGCAGCTCCGCCGAGGCAGCTGCCTTGGCTCACCCCCGGGATGGTGTCATCTGAGGGCTGCATGAAGTGACTCTTCCGAGTCAAACACGTGCGCCGGAGCTCCGGACGCTGCCTGGAGCTGCCAGGGGAGCTGCTCTTGCCAAACCAACCTTGTGCCGGGTCCAACACCAGTGTCCCCTGCTAGGGAGCAGCCAGGCGAGCGAGCGGAGAGCAGGATGGGGCCAGGGAAACCCAGGGTCCCAGCCAGGGAAACCCAGGCTCCAGCACTTCTCCACTGCTCAGGTCAAGGTGGCGAGCCACGCAGCGTCGCCTTCCTGGCTCCACGCGTTTGGTGACCCCGGCCACCAGCACGGTGGCACCTGGGGGGTCCCCTTGCCTGCCTGCTCTCCGGGGAGCACCGTGGCTTTGGCATTGTCCTTCCTGCACCTCGGAGCACCCTGGGGCCGGGGGATCCTTCCCTGGGTGCTGTCACCTCATCTCTGTGATGGTTTAGGGGAAAGCGATAGCTAAATGGGGTATGGAGCACCCTGGTTTCAAGCAGCATAATCCCCTCCATGAAACCATCCAGCTCTGCCTCTCCAAAGCTGCCCACGTTCCCTGGTGCCTGGAGACCAGGCAGGTGACTGATGGTCCAGGACCAGCTCCCTATATCCAACACCACTGTTGGTTGCTCATCCTGCCCAGGTCCAGCTCCGTAGCTCCAACCCAAGCCAGTTGCTCATCCCAAAGCCCTCATTCCTCCCCCTGCGAGTCTGTCCTCACCCCAGCTCTTTGCTGGATGCTCATCAGAGCCTGTGCGTGCTGGAAGATGACAACTGCTTCCCCAAGGAGGGGAAGAGATGTGCAATCAGGGCATGGGTCCAGGCACAACTGGGATGTTCCCATTAATCAGCAGGGTGAGGGCTGCTAATAAAGCCACAGAGCTCAGCCACGTAAGCCCTGGCCACAACCCTTCCACTTAGCCTCTGACAAGCATTGCTTAGAAGGCTAATAAAAGCTAATAAAACCCAGAAGTCTCCTCCCAAACCAGTGCCAGCTGCTTGTAACGGCCCCGCAGCCCAGCCCAGCGCAGTCCAGGGCTGTTTCGGTGCCCACGAGTTCTGGGAGGGACCCTGTAAAAGCTGTAGCTGGAGTCGGGGCCGCGCTCGGGTCCTGACCCCCCGGCGAGCTGGCGGAGCCATCGGGAGCTGCACAGGGGACCCAAGCGGGTTGTTCACCTCGTCGGGCTGCAGAGCAGCACGGGAGCATCCCGGCCGTGCCCTCTGCCTGCAGCAACCCCCTGCCCACAAAGTAGCCTGGCCCCGTCCTTCTCGGAGCAGCTCCCTGGCCTCTTCCCTCTCCACCATACCCAGTAAGCCCCCAAAGCATCATCCTGTGCACGTGCATTTGTTTTGCTGCAGCAACTGCCTCCAAACCCCTCCACCGTCCCCCTTCCCAGCCCCTCAAAACAGCAAAACAAGCAAGGAAAAGCTAAAGAGGAGCAATAATTCCCAGTGACTGGGAAAACGAGGGCCTGATTCTTTGCAGCTGGGCTGAGATATCATCTGCCCCCTGGTAATGGAGACCATCTGCCCCTGGTTCCCTGGGCTCCCCACTGTCCTCCCCCCGCTGCCCCTGCTCCGCTCCGGTCCCTTTGCTTTGGGAATATGGATGCAAGCATCAAGTTTCCATGGAGTACGTCCACCCCAGGAAATTAAATAGTGGTACCCCCCACCATTTGTACTTTGTGGATGGGAACCAGCTGCGCTTGCCCACCAAAGAGTGGCTGGAGGGGGGCTGGGCTCCCGGGTTCCTTGCTGGGGTGCTGGTGCCTCTGCTGCCGCTCCCCGCCCCGCCCTGCCGCGCCCTTGCTCTCGCTTGGCACCGTTTGGGTGGCGTGGGGGCTGGTGGCGAGGACCTGGAGCCCCGGCGTGGGTGCCTGAGGCAGGAGGGATGTCCCCAAGGAGGCAGGAGAGAGGTCCCCAAGGAGGGATGTCCCCAAGGACACAGGATGGATGTCCCCAAGGAGGGATGTCCCTGGGGAAGCAGGAGGGATGTCCCCAAGGACACAGGAGGGATGTCCCCAAGGAGGGATGACCCTAAGGACACAGGAGGGATGTCCCCAAGGAGGGATGTCCCCAAGGACACAGGAGGGATGTCCCTGGGGACACAGGAGGGATGTCCCCAAGGACACAGGAGGGATGTCCTCAAGGAGGGATGTCCCCAAGGACACAGGAAGGATGTCCCCAAGGAGGGATGACCCTAAGGACACAGGAGGGATGTCCCTGGGGACACAGGAGGGATGTCCCCAAGGACACAGGAGGGATGTCCCCAAGGAGGCAGGAGAGATGCCCCTGGGGCGGCAGGAGGGATGTCCCCAAGGAGGGATGTCCCTGGGGAGGAAGGAGGGATGTCCCCAAGGAGGGATGTCCCTGGGGAGGAAGGAGGGATGTCCCCAAGGACATGGGAGGGATGTCCCCAAGGAGGGATGTCTCCAAGGAGGCAGGAGAGATGTCCCTGGGGTGGCAGGAGGGATGTCCCCAAGGACACAGGAGGGATGTCCTCAAGGAGGGATGTCCCTGGGGAGGCAGGAGGGTTGTCCCCAAGGACACAGGAGGGATGTCTCCAAGGAGGGATGCCCCTGGGGTGGCAGGAGGGACGTCCCCAAGGAGGGATGTCTCCAAGGAGTTAGGAGCGAAGTCCCTGGGGAGGCAGGAGGGATGTCCCCAAGGACACAGGAGGGATGTCTCCAAGGAGGGATGTCCCTGGGGTGGCAGGAGGGATGTCCAAAGCTTGGAGGAAACCACCAGCATCTCCAGGGGTCTCAGGGACAATCTCCTTGCACGGCATAGCCGTAGCTCAGCGGAGGGTGAGCAGGATCCTGCCCTGGGCTTCTCCTCTGGCATTTATTGGCTTGCCAGCCCAGAACACCAACGCCAGGGACCGCTGGGCACGTGCTGGCCTTGGCCCCCAAGGAGATCCCAAAGCAAGGGCAGGGCTGCTGGGCACGGCCACGGCCGGCAGCACGGCGTGGCCCAGGTGCCTCCCTCCTGTTTGTTCCGCGGGACAAAGCGGGGAGCAGAAAGTCCCAACCTGGGTTTGGGCATCCTCAATCCAGCCCCAAGGGCCTGGCTGGGGTCTCGGCACGCCGAGGGCTCCTGGGGCTGCAGAGCAAGGTGCTTCCACTTTCCTTGAGCACCCTTGGTCCTTGCACGCTGCCGACATCTCTCCCACCTCCCCGCTGCTTCAACTCCTGCTCGCTCAGGCAGGAAAACCCCAAAAACCCCCAAGCACGGGGCTCAGCAACCTTGTCCTGGGCCACTGCTGCTTTCCTGCCTGCTTTGCAGCAACCATTCCCCCTCGCAGGCTCTTAACCCCTCAAACATCATCAAAACCATGCCCAGAGCACCGGGGAGACAACCACGAGCAAGCGCTTACCCATGCCGCCGCCTCGGTCCCCTTTCTCTCCTTTTGGGCCTCGGTCACCTGGGGAAAAAAAAAAAAAAAAAAAAAGAGCACAGGGCATAAATTTTGCTAAAATCAGGTTCTTCCATGGATATCCTGCTCTTAGGTAACGCTGTGCGTCTGTAGCTCTTGGAGGGCTTTAGAAGTTTGGGGAAACTGAGGCACGAAGCAGCAAGTGATTTGGCGGCCCCCCCGCCCTGAGCCGTGCTGCATGGCGATGGGATCCACCTTCTCGCTCCCCTGCCTTCTCCTGGGATGCCTCTTTTTCAAGGCAAAACCCACCCAGCCCTGGGAAAACACAACTTCGTGCCGTGTTTATCCCGCCTGGGGCTCCCCGCGCTCCGTGTGTTTGTATTTCATGCCCAAAGTGGCTCTTTCCCTCTGCATCTTGGCGGGGGGAGGGCCCTGCCCTGGGTACCCCCTCAGTGGGGGGGGGGGGGGGGGGTTGGGGCGCCGCATCCCCTGCTCCGGGTGCAAGGGAAGGACGAGAGGATGGGGAACCCCCCCAAAAATCCTCCTAGGGTGTGTGTCCTGCAGCGGATGGAGGGCTGGTGGTCCCTCGAAGCATCCGCCCACTCTGCTACCCCCCCGAGCCTGAGCAGCCAGGGCAGCAGCAAAGCAGGAATAAAGGAAAGCAAACCCCTGACTCTGGGGCTGAAACCTCCTGTTTAGGGCTAAAAATGCTTCATTTTGCAGAGGTCAGGGATGGGGACGTGGCTTCCCACAGCCTCCACGGAGCATCGACCCTTCCCGCGCCCAGCCGCTACCTCCTCACGAGCGGATTTGCTGAACCCAGACCCTACATGCGTCGAGAAGTGATGCTGCTGGGGCGTGGGGGGGGGTTCAGAGCAGCTGGGTAAACAGGCCGCCTTCAAAACCACTCCTATTTCCAGATACAAATAACGAGCTCAGTAATTCTCCGTGTCACGGCTTGGCTGTCCCCGCAGCTCGCGAGCACGGGCTGCCTCTGCCTGCACCCCACCACCGCCCTTCACCCCTGCCTGTGCTCTGGCTTTGCTCCTGGCAGGCACCAGCCGCGTTTTCCCGTGGAGCACCGCTGAAAACACCGTCCTGAGTGAGGCTGTGGGCTTGGCTTTGCTGCTCCTGGCTTTGCCCCGAGGCTGCGAAGGGGAAGGGGCCGCCAGCGATGCGCCGGGCGAGCCCCAGCCCCGCTTGGACATATCCCCCTCTTTTGTCTCCGCGTAAGAACAACAAACAACACACAGATACACACTCAGAAATTTCTTATAAAAAAGAATAAGAATAATAATTAAAAAAAAAAAAAAAAAAAAAAAAAGCGTGCAGGAAATTCTTGCCCTTTAACTTGGAGGGAAGGCGAGATTGCTCCCCGGGGGCAGCCGCAGCTGTGTCAGATGGAGGAAAGCTGCCGGCAGCCTGCCCCGCTGATGGGAACCAGATGACAAACCCCCACCACCACCACCCACCCCCCCCCGAGGAGCAGGAGAGGGGCCAGAGATGCTGCTCGCCAGCACGTGATGGTGCTGGGATGCCGGAGCAGCCCGTGCTCTCCACCACCTTCCCTCCTCAGCCCAGAAGAAAAGGGGTTGGAAAGCGACAGTTACGGTTCTTATGTGTTTGTCCTCAAAAATCTGGCTCTTCTGGAGCAGAAGTGCTTTCCCTGTAGGGTCCGGGCTGCATCCTATAGAGCATCCTATAGGAATGATGGGGAGAGGCGTAAGGTGGAAAGGTGGAGCTCGAGGGACAGGAATATATCAGCTGTGCTGGGCAGAAACACTGTGGGATGAAACCCCTGGAGTGAATAACTCAGCTGTATTGTTGCTGGTTTCAGGGAGGTGACAGCAACCGGGACACGTTGGGGACTTCAGAGATGCTGGAGGGGAAGGAAATGCTCTAACGATGGGAGACCTCAACCATCAGAAACGGTTAGAAACCCTTAAGAAAAAGGCCCAGGCAAAAAAAAAAAAAAAAAAAAAAAATAATCAGCACAAATTGAAGCTATACTGCAGTGCTGAAAGAGGAACAGGGTGCCCAGAGCAGCTGTGGCTGCCCCATCCCTTGGAAGGGTTCAAGGCCAGGCTGGACGGGGCTGGGAGGGACCCAGTCGAGTTGGGGGTGTCCCTGCTCAAGGCAGGGGGGTCGGATTTGCGCCGGGGAGCCCTGGTGTGGGTGTCCTCAGGCAACGGAGCGCCCCCCCGGCTCTCCAAAAAGCAGGAGGTGGGCTCAGCTTAAGGATGCTGAGCTCTTAAAAACGAGGCCAGGGGGGTCGTGAGGAACTGGTTACGGATGGGGAAGGAGGAGCTGGCGCAAAGGGGTTTGTGGCTGGACCCATCCCAAACACGGTTGGGAACAGCCCCTCGCTGGAGCCGATGCTGCTTCGGGATGGGTCAGTGGCTCTAACCAAAAGCTCACCGTTCTGGGTGTGCTGCTCCCCATCCCCAACCTGTGCTACTGCCTTCGGTTTAAGCTGAGTTGTTTGGGTTTCGGCTTTTTTTTTGTTGTTGTTTTGGTTTTGGTTTTTTTTTTTTTTTTAGCTCATATACATCTAGCAGTGGAAAGACCCTTTAAAAGAAAGAATCACTTTATGGACGATGCCAACAGATTCACAAGGGTGCTATAAAACACATCCCCTCCCCCCTGACTTACCCTTTCCCATCCACCTTGGCTTTCCCATGCAGTCCTCCAAACACCTTCATTTCCTTGCTCTCCTGGAAGGCTTTTTTCCTTCTTTCCTCCTTTTCCCTTCTTCCCATCTCTCTTTTCTCCACCGAAGGTCTCCGGTGAGCGGAGAGGACAACCCTTTCAGTGGGACAGCTTGTTGACTTCACCCTGGGGTCAAGCCCAGCTCCCTGAGGTGCCAGGGCTGGAGAGCATCCCTAGTTGGGGACAAAGCCCCTGAGAGCTGGAAAGGAGAAAGCCTCGGTGCTGGGACAGAGCCCACGAGTTGAGGAGAGCCCCTTGTGGCATCACCACTGGTCCTCCCAGAAGGTCCTGCCTGGTGCCTTCACCCAAGGAGTGTCAAGGTCTTGCTCAGCCGTTTCCCACTGTAGATGAACCAGCACGGCTCAGTCTGGTTCTTCTGGACTGTGCACACAATTTTGGCACAGATGCCATGACGAGTGACCCTCCGCTCTCCTCACGGCAGAAGCTCGGGCCCCATCCTGCTCCCGGGCCTCACCTCTGCTCCAAAAATCGCCGTTGCTGAGAGAGGGAGGGCACAAAACCTGCAAAGCCCGTGTGAGAGGACATCACTGGAGGCTTGTGGAAAGAGCTCCTGAGTCTGCAGGGTGAGGTGAGGTGAGGTGGACCGCCGTGGAGCAAGCCCCGGGAGAAGCTCCCAAACCCCCATCTTCACAGGCAGGAACGTTCTGCCCTCAGCAACGTGCCCAAAACCTCCTCCTTGCTTACATGTGCTGTTTTGGAAGGGGACTTCTCTTATCGCCTCGAATTTACCTATAAATTAGCAATCTCCACTTTGGCTCATCCGTTTCCTCCTGAATGTGTTCCCTGCATGACGTTCTCCACGGGAGAGTGAGGAAGACTGATGTATACTCACTTTCCAGAATAATTTTCCCCATTTGGAAGCGAGGAAAATAATACTCCACTGGGGTAATTTTGAGGGAAAATGCATCAAGGATAGGAAAATACCGACAAGGGAAAAACACTCAGGACTGCTGTGGAGAGGAGAAGCTGTCCCTCAACCCGGTCAGACCATCTCTGTGAGATGGTTTGACCTGGGATTTTTGATGAGGGGGCTCATCCGCCCCAGATACCCCCTGCCCCAGGGCAGGCTGCATTTTCCGGGGAACAGAAAGCTCTTCAGTGCTCAGAATAAAATCATTATAGATGTGTAAGACTAGCGCTGCAGAAAAACAGGCCCTTCCTTAAAGCCCAGGTTTGGACCGTTGCCTGGCTCACTGTCTGTTTCCTATAAATTTCAGAGAATCCCATAAACCGTAGAAATTCAGTGCTTGCTGCCAGCATGGTTCGCTATTTATTGGACGAAGGGTTGGGTGAAACCCCCTTATCTGAGCACCCCTGACCTCCGGGAGGTGGGAAGGAGGGGCTGTAGTTTGGGGCTCCCTTCGTAGGGGGCACGTCCAAGCCCTGGAGGTGACCTCCATCCACATGGGCCAGCGGGGAGAGGTGGGGGGGGGGGGTCCCCATGGCTGGCGATGGGCTCTGGTGGGGTCTGGGAGTGGTCCATCCCCCCCGAGGGGAACACCTGATGGCTTTGGTGCCGGGGAGTCGGCCTCACCCCAAACAAAGGATGCCTCCAAGAAATGCACGAGGAAGGGAGTGCGTCAAGGCCACGGCTGGTAGAGCCCTGGAGACAGCTGAACCTTCTTCAAGCCAAGAGGCCTCCTCAGATACAGGACGCTGGCCCATAGTTGTATAGCGGTGACAATCTCTCTCTGAGGAACGCCCCTACATCTTTCTAGCCAGCTGTTAGTGATCTTATCCCTCTCAAAGTTGGTAATCCCACGGCCCTGGGAAGCTAACTTGGGCCACTTTATAAATTCTTGCTTACGCCAATATGGTCTTAGGAGGGGGCCTTTCCCATTCTGAATATAGATCTACTTCGCCCAACACTTCCGTGGTCACCATGACCATACTCGGGTCCCATATAGATGAAATCTTCTCCTTATTTCCTCCCACCGCCAACCATAATTTCTCATACTCTTTCTCTATACCCTCTTTAATTACTTTTCTTCAAGCCAAGAGGCCTCCTCAGATACAGGGATTACTCGACACCAGTGAAAGGACGACAGCTAGAAGCAACGCACCGCATGGCAAAGATCTGCTGACCTTTTGGCATGCCGTCCAACCCATCACCTTCCAAAACCACGAGCAGAAGTGCTTCCTCTCCCCGAGCAAGGGGGCTCGAGATGCAGACCGGCTTCGGGGAAGGGTCCCCAGGCTGTTGGGGGGGCTGATGATCTACTACTACAGCGCGGCCACGGCTCTCCCCTGAAGGAGAGTGGTCTCCATCACCTCCCGGGCTGGTAAGCGCTGGAGAAAGGCTTCATCCTCGGCGTTGTATCTCCAGAGAGCTCCGTGCTGGGGCTGTGCTGCCCACCACGGGGTCTGTTAACACATCTCAGCACCGACCCAGCGCAGCAGCTATTCACATCTCCGTCTCAGGGGTGGCAACCTGACGCAGGAGCCCCTCGACGTCCTCCCTCCAGACAGGACACGTCCCCTGGGGATGCGCTTTGCAGAACAAATCCGGCATCAGGGCTCGGTCCTCCACTGAAGCCCAGTTCAACCGGCCCAGGCTCTTTGGGATAATTTGCTTGTCTAATGAGGGCTTGGCACTGGCCAGTGAGAAAAGCCCACTTTCCTCTGCTCCGGGGAAGGAAAGGAAATGGCAGTCCCGAAGCGTGTTGTGGTTTCGGTTGGCGGACCTCAGCGTTTGATGTGCTGCCAGGAACATCTCGGCGCCGATGTCTCCTTCGCGTTAGCCCCCCATCCCTTCGCGGGGCTCGTGCCAGGGATGGGCCCGGGGGGTTAGTTTGACCTCCTGCAGCATCAGACCAGGAATTTTCACCCCGCAGCTCAGACAAAGTCCTGCACCCCCACAAGAGGATATTGCAGTCCTGCAGGCCAGAGTTACCTCCAACAAAACCAAGAGGCAGCGCTGGAAAGCAAGCATGAAATGCTGTTTTCTTTATTCTTGCAGCACGCAGGGCTCTGCACCCCACTGGCAGCCTCTGCCTTGGTGGGAGGATGGAGACTTGTCCCATCCACATCAGCCCTGTGCTTCCAGTTAGATGGGACGGGGCGATGGAAAGAGCACCCAGCAGCGTCCTTCAAGACTACACAGCACTGCATAAATATCACTAGCCGGCCACGTGGCCTGGAAAAGCCATCTCCAGCAGCTAGCAGGCCCCAGGAGGTGCCTGGACCGGGGCGACTGGGAGAGCGGTGGGATGAATGGAACCACCGTTTCAGTAGGGTGGGTGGTGACAGCAGCGATGGCTCGAGGGAAAGAGGAGCCAGGTGGGTGCTAATCCCGCAGGAGACCTTCTTGCCTTGGGCTGTCAGCCCTGGGAGCTTCATGCTGCTCCCTCCCTACAGAGGGAGGCCACTGGCAGCATCTCATCTCCTGCATCTCCAGCCTAACTGGACCTAGAGCTTTATGGGGCTGCACTGGGAGGCACTGGCACTGGGAAGAAGATGGCATGTCCCTAGGAAAGGGCCTTCTCCTAAAGACACCACAAAGTGGAGAAGGGATGGAAGACGTGCTCCTGGCCCTAGGCTAGAAGGGGCTTGCTGGTGGCATGAAAGGTACAGGAAGTGGCCACTGCTGTGGCTACCGCACATGAAGAATGGGCCACCAGACACGACACGGGGGTCTCACCCCAGCCCTTGCCCCCCGCGACGACCAGCACTTTGGAGGACATAGAAGCAAACTGGATGCCAACTCCGGCCAGCTCATGGTTTGAGGCCAAGTTTGCAGACAGAGGAGAGAGAAGAGATTTAAAATAGGACATTTTCCTTCCGCTTTCCCACCTGCAGTTCACCCAAGGAGCTCGCTGCACGAAAGAGAGAGCTTGCAAGACAAATAACTCACGGGACCTCTGGAAGAAGGGACAGCAACCTCCCCGTGCCTGGAGAGCTGCCTGCAGGGCTCCGGGCATTTTCCAGATCCAGCCACCGGTCCGTGGGCATGGCCCCGGTTCCTGGTGGCCAGCGTGGCCATGTCCCACGTCAACATCACCCACAAGCGTGAGATGGGGGGGAACACACCACTTTGGCCACTGGAGAGCAGGGTGGGTTGCAGGCAGGGCAGCTCAGCCCAGGGTGGTGGGTCTGCCTCGGGCTGGGCTCTTCCTGCCTTCCCCCCCTGCCCACAAGGCAATTTGAGGCAGAAAGAGCACGTTTTGGGATTCACCATCCTGCTTTCTTACAAAAGGTCTCCCGGGACAAATCGGTCCTGCTCAATAGGTGCGTGGCCACTTCCTACGCCCACAGCTTCTCCCTGCTTTTAGCCGGGGTGCGGCGAGATGCTTCAAAACCACAGCGAGCCAGGGAAGTGTCACCAGAAAACAAACACGAGGCTATTCCTCAAGCCCCGCCGGAGCCAAGCGTGGGCGGGCAGCCCGGCAGGTCCTCACGGGGCTCGGGGCTCGGGCTCGGTGCAGGCGGGACTGCAAACTCAACTGGTTTGCCCTTCCCCCTCCGATCCCGGGACCCTCTCCGCCGCCGTGCCTTGGTGGAAAGGTCTCAGCGCAGAGGTCGCTCAGCTGCACGCTCCCAGCTCAGCGCGATTTTCCTCTCCCCCCCCCCCCACCAGGATCTCCAGGTGGGTCCCCAGCCGCTCACACACCCATGACCGGTGTCTCGGCCCCTCGTCCCAGTGGTCTCCAGAGCCGGTTTGTTGCCCAACAAGCCCACCCAGACCCCACGACCCACCCGGGAGCACGCACAGAGGCTGGTCCTTACCTTTGAATCCCCGCATCCCCACTGGACCTGGAGGGCCGAGGTCTCCTTGGTCCCCTTTCAAGCCACGTGGTCCTGGTGGCCCTCTCTCCCCGGGTAGCCCTGGAGCGAGGACAGAGGCGCAAAGTGACCTCGTCGTAGCAGAGACCTCCACAAACCAGCCGTGCGCACGCACACACGCACCCACACGCACGTGTCCTGCTTGCCAGCAGACGTGCCAGGTGGTCTCGGGTCCTTTGCCAGGAGTTGGGGACCATCAGGAGACACCCGAGAGTCCAGCCCATCCTCTCCTCCTGCACCTGCCCCTGGATACCGGACAGATTTAACCCAGGGACAGGCTGGTGCTAACGCAGCTCTGAGCATCTTAAGGCTCAGATTAAGGTAACTGGGCTGCAAAACTGGAGAGCAAGGAGGAAGAGACGCCGAGGACACGGTGGGGCCATCATGAGCTGCAGGTCCCTTGCACCCACGCGTGCTGACCGGGTGGGTTTTCTATTTGTTGGAGAAAGGGTTGGATTAAAACCCCTTACCCGAGCACCCCTCACCTCCGGGAGTAGGAAAGCTTAGTCTGAGAGCTTGGGGACCCTTTGTAGGGGACACCTCCAAGCCCAGAGGTGACCTCCACCCACATGGGCCAGCAAGGGGATGGACCCCTGGGCTGGGGATGGACTCTGGTGGGACGTGGGGGTGGTCTGGTGGGAGCCCTGGATTCCCTGGGCGCTGCACCTTCCACCCCTCCTGGGCTGGGCTTTTCCAAACTTGGTCAATATTTTCCTCTGGTTTAAGAGGGGAAAAAAAAAAGCCGCCAGGAGGAATTTAGGCGTCAGCTCCAGTGGACATGGTCTGGGGCTTAACTCTTTCCCTGTTGTGTCTGGCCACCACCTCGCCTCCCTCCCGGGGGACGCTGCAGCGTGTCAGGACCTGGCTATGGATTTGGGTAGAGGGACTGAGGTAGAGGCAGGATGGGAGATCCGCTGTGAAAAAGGGGATTTACCAGGGGTGCTTTACAACGCCTGGCTGCACCTGAACCTGAGCTACCCATACCCAAAGGGCTGGTGCTGGGACCGCATCCAGAGAAGCACCAGAGAAATCAAAACAGAGAAAGACCTGAAAATAGTGACCCTTTCAGCAACTCTTCCTGAAGGTGAAGCCTCCAGAGATTGTTTTGGTTTTCTGTTTAAACAAAAAAATTAAAAAAAAAAAAAAAAAAAGGGGGGGGGGAAAAAAAAAAAAAAAAAAAAAAAGGAAAGAAGCCAGATGATATATTTCTGATGCTTGTTACACCCAAGAAAAACAGCCATGAATCTGTCAACGCAAAAAAATACAGCCGTCGGTGAAAGGAGCACGGGCAGCCAGCGCTGAGAAGGGCTTTCAGAGAGCGATCGGGTTTCCAGGCTGGCTCTGCCTAACTTGGCTGGTCCTGCTGCCCGCCGGGGAGCGGGGGGGGAAACGGGGTACCAAAATAGGAATTTTTAAGCCCAGCCCAGTACTGGCAGCTCAGCTGCACGGGGCCGCGGCGCTGAACCTGCCTCTGACACTGATAGTGCTACAGTCGTGGCTTCAGCAGGCAAGGTGAAGCCAGGGCTGGGCGTCTTCTGGGATGGAGAAGGAGGTCCGTGCTCCAGGTAGGATGGGTCCTGTCACCTCAATAGGAAAGAACCTCTTGGGGACAGAAAGTCCTCCCCAAAGGGGCTCCTCCATCACCTCTGAGCCATCCCTGGCTCTTGGATGCAAAGCCAGTATTTCTAGGTTTGGCTTAAAATTAGAAACAGGCTCAAGCTGAGCCCTGTTTCTCATGGAGGGGGGGTGTCTTCTGTTGTTTTGTTTTGTTGTTTTTTTGTTTGTTTTTTTTTTTTTTTTTAATTGAATTTCTCTCAAAAACAATGGTTGGAATTAAGAAGGGGAAAATACTGGCATTCCTGACACTGAAAAATGTATCCTATGAAAAGCCTGAGAGCTGCAGCCGGTGGCCGAGTCCCCTCTGCCAGGCTGGAGGGACCCCACGCCGGGTCCCCATGTGCTGCTGGGGGGGGTGCAGGTGGCAGAGGCGAGGGCGGGGGGGCAGCCCTAATGCCTTGCATGGGTTTGCTTTTAGCGAGCACGGGGTTGCTGGCCAACCCTTGCCCAAACCTTTGGCTGCGTCAAAGGGGTCTGGGGACATCAACCTGCAGGTGACGGACCCTTGCAGCTCTCGCTGTCCTGGCCCCCCGCTGGGAGATGAGAAAGACTTTTTGCCCCAAAAGACTGGCAGTCTGGCAGGAGATGGGGCAGCAGGTTAATCCCCTGGTTCCTCAAGACTCGTGCAGAGCCAGCGAGGTCCCAAGGGACAGGTTGGGAAGTCACCAGGAGGTGTCTCGTTGACCCTATGGGACTTTGGGTGAAGCCCTGCAGAATTCTGGGCACCCTGGGAGTGGTGTTGCTTACCTCGCAGCCCAGGCAGGCCGGGAAGCCCAGGTTCACCCTCCATCCCTTCGTTGCCTTGGTCTCCTTTGGGTCCTGGTGGCCCTGAAACACAACAGGCGTTGGAGTGTGGCCAGCTTTGCAGCCGTGCAGCGGACGCGTGTGTCCACGCACCCACCCACCCTTTCACCAGCCACTGTGGTTCATCAGGTGTCCGGGGGACCTCTAATAAACGCAGACCCCTGCAGACAGGAGCAAAGTGGCAGTGAGGGAGCTTGCCAGCAGCCTTCTTCCATGCTCCGTGGATTTTAAAGGCCGAACACGACTCTGTCAACCTGTCTCGTGCGCCAGAAAACTTCCCCTTGCAGCTCCTGTGGTTCCACCTTGAGGGTGACTCTATTCCAGCCTCCCGGAATTTCCTTTGGACCAAAAGTTGTGACATCTCCAATTAAATAATGTTTTAAAAAAAAAAAAAAAAAGTCTCAAAAAAATTTTTAAAAATAAATGCATTTTGGAAATACTGAGATGAAGCTTCAGGAGAGGATTTGCATCACTGATCCCATCAGGGACTGGCCATCAGTGATTGCTTTTTGGTGTAAGTTCTTGCGAGCGAGCAGAGGGTCCAACCCCGTAATAGAGTTATATTCCTCAGCCTGCAAAGGGCCAAGTCTGCAAAGCTGAAAACAATTATGAGCTAAATCAATTGGAAGAAAGAATCTGAACAGAAAAGAAAAAAAAAAAAAAAAAAAAAAGACTCATAGAATGATAGAAAATAGGGCAGAGAGAGGCCTGGAGGGGTCATTTTGTCTTTGTCCTACCAAGCCAGGACGATAATTGGAAACTATTAAACACTGTTTTCCTAGAAACCTCAAAAGCCATAATCTTACAGTTGTGCAGAAAGCAAACAACCAGCCAGGGCTACAGGCGACATGGTAATGCGAAACGATCAGGAGAGGAGGAAGGGGGATGTTCAGCAGTCCTAATGAATGAGTAATTAGGATGTGCAAATATGCAGAAAGAAGTGGGTTCTGGAGAAGATGAACCGCAGCAAGCTCAGGAAACGTCCCAAGCTGGAGAGAGTCAAGGGCTGGGAAAGGACTATGGGGAGATATTGCATTAATTTGCCCTGGGTTTCCTCTTCCCTGCGTGATGCACATCTCCGGGTGCTGAGGGGACGTGGGGATGGACCCCAGACCCTGGGGACGCGTCTCCTGTTCTCAGCTGGCAAAACAAAAGGATGCAAAGAACAATGGACGCCCGGGAGAGCTGAGTACAATGAGGAGGCATTTTTGGGGTGAGGAACAAGAGGAACCAGGAGCAGCAGGGATGCTGCCTGCCTGGGGAGAGGCAGAGTTGTCTGTGATGGAGAAGGTCCAGAAACATTCAAGAGCTGCTTCGGAGGGGGGACGTGGGGCAGGAGCCAGGCGACGTGTGCGCCGCGGGAAGGTCCTGCGATGGCCGGTGCAAGAGTTTTCCTCCCCGTAGCATCAAAGAAGGGTGTTACGCAACAGCCAATTCCATCACAGAATCACGGGCTGGTTTGAGTGGGAGCTCTAAAGGTCACCTAGTGCCAACCCCCCAGCCACGAGCAGGGACATCTTCAACTAGACCAGGGCGCTCCAAGCCCCGTCCAACGTGGCCTTGAACCCTTCCAAGGATGGGTAACCTGGTCTGGTGTCTCGCCACCCTCTGCGTAAAACTACATGTCCTTAAATCCGCTTACTTGCCTGCTGGAGCTTGAAAAAAATGAATAGATGGGCAAATAAACAAGCAGTAGGAAGCACCTGATTGCATAAACAGTGTTCGGTACAGTCATTGATTTTTAGTGCCCCAAAAGAGCAAGAGGGAGGTCAAGTCATGCCAGCTTGTTAAAGTGGAATAATATGGGTATGTTTAAGTCGCCCCGTATCATCCAACCCCTTCTGGAATACAGAATTAGTGGAGAATGTAGAAGTAAAGAATTAAAATACGTTGATACCATCGATTTCAGCCTACAGGGCATTACAGAAAGCAGCGTCTGCCAGAGATCCGTGTCTTTATAGAGGTGACGGGGAGTTTGATGCGTAGCAGTGGGAGTGTCAAGGCAAAGGAGTATTTCTACCAGCACATCTCCTGCCCAAATATCCCAGTTGTCCCAGAAGGAGCAGTGGAAACTCCGTGACCCAGCCATGCTCCTGGGTTTGGGTCAAGTTCTTCCCTCCCCTGCTGCACCCCAGCAGAGCAAAGCTTGGGCTGCTGAAAACCATTTGCTTAAATAAAACAGATGCTTTCCCACCGCGAGCAAAACTGAGAGCAACCCTGGCAACACCTGTGGTGGGAGCCACCAAGGAAAGGTCTCCCCTTTCGTCACCCTGACTCTGCCCTAAGCACCCTCTCCAAAGAGAAGGGGTCCCACACCAATGGCACCGGAGCAAAACTACTGCTGACACAAAAATGTCTTGCTTCCCCCACGCCAGCTCCAGCACGGCTCGGCTGAGGTCCCCTGCACGGGGGGCAGCTCCGACAACTTCCACCTGCTCCAGTTTTATGGGCACACTGGGAAATAATCCACACTAGGGCCCCAGCTCAGCTCTGTTAACCCTGGAAGGGACATGGGAGCTGCCTGCTTGGGGCACCTCTCGCTGGGATGGGGTGGGAGCTGCCCTTCCTCCACAAAATCAGCTGCTACAGTGCAGCCCCCCCAGTCCTCTGCCACTGGGTCATCGCATCTCAACTCATCATCTCATCTCATCTCATCTCATCTCATCTCATCTCATCTCACTCATCTCATCTCATCTCATCTCATCTCATCTCATCTCATCTCATCTCATCTCATCTCATCTCATCTCATCTCCCATCTCAGAAAACGGTCCTACAGGACATCGGAGCGGTCAAGGGCATGGACAGGCTAAGAAGGGAACTAAGCTTCATGGAGGATGACCATGGGCAACAGGCAATCTCATCTGCTCCGTAAGAGCTAGAGGCTGGGAGAACACAGTCAAAGACACATGTTGTCCCTTATTCCCTTTCCCTAGTGCCTGGGGTTAGAAAAAGGGCTTGGGAATGGGCAGATCATCAGGCTGATCCTGTTTGCTGGCTCCTAGGTTTTGGCATTCACCCTTCAGAGCTATTCCCACAGCAGCGAGCCCTGTGGTCCATCAGCCACCAGAACATCTCCTCTTGGCTACATCCAGGCAGCTCCCTGAGCAGGGACGGGCCCATTCCCAGGGACAGCTTGGCGGGATGGGACACTGGGAGCAGCTGGGGTGGAGGATGGAGGAGCGCTGGGAGGGGCGGTCAGGAGAGGCCGAGCAGCACTGCAGACACCATGCCAAGCTGGTCCCCACCCCACAGTGTCTGGGGTTTGCACTCTGAAAGAAAACCCAGATGCACCTCTGCTTCACCCTCCTGCCTGCACAGGGCTGGGCTGCTCCCCGCATCAGCAGAGGAGAAAAAAAAAAAAAAAAAAAAAAAAAAAACCAACAAAAAACCTCCAAAACCATCGGGATGAGGACTTTCATGACGTGCACGGATCTGACGGCCAGATGGGACCGTAGCAATCACCCCGCCAGACCTGCTGCGAGCCAGCACATCCCACCCAGTGAGCTGTGCGAGTGGATCCAGGCGGGCGTTGGATCCCGGGCATCCTCCCTCCTGGTAACACCGTTATTTAAACCCCAGAGCCCCTCTGCGCTGTGAAGCCAAGCCCTCTCTGAGGCACGCGAGCTGCTTGGCATGGTCGGCTGCTGGAGACGAGCCTGGAGACCTCCCCAAGCTGCCATCACCAGCAAACAGCCTCAAAAGCCAGAGCCTGGGGACTCTGGATGCCCAGGGCTGGCTCTGCTGGTGCAAATCCAGCCAGGAGCATGGTGGATTCATCCAAGGACATTTGGAGCCAGGGTAAAAACCACCCGGGCACGAGGCTCCTAAAATTATCCATGACCGATCGCTGCCAACTGAAAGCAGGAAAGGAGGAGGGATGGGGAGAGAGGGAAATCAGGGATGCCAGGAATGTGTCAGGGCAGCGACTGATAAATCAGGTGCTGGTCCATTGGGAGGGGGTTTGTTTTGCTTTCTGCTTATGTTAATCAGAGTAACACGGCGCGTGGGTGTTGGGCTCCGTGGTGGTTCCCTTCCTCGGTGGCTTCATCCGAGAGAAGGTGACATCCTCCCCACGGCAGTGGGGGGAAAAGGAGGCACCGAGGGCGGGCGGGCAGCTAGGAAAACCTCAAAGCAGCGGGCGCAACGCGGTCCCAGCAGCCCCGAACGAGGCATCGGGAGCCAGCACCCCCCCGAGGACCGGGGAAATGACCCCAAATGAGCTGCTGGTACCCAAGGGTGATGGCTGGCCTGGATGGAGAGATGTAGCTGCTGCGGTTCAAACCGCATCTGTCCCCCTCCTGGCTCAGCAGACGGCCAGAGGGAGCAAGTGCCTTGGCGTCAGCCCCTGCCTTCCCCATCTGGTATTTCAGCTGGAAGCACCCGAAACAGCAACAGCCCATTGCATCTCCGCAGGTACAAACCAACAGCCTGGAAGCGGGACAGCAGCTGCCCCCCAGCCTCTTGCTCTGCTCTCTCTGGGCTCTCCTGTGTTTCTTCGTGGTTTTTTTCCCCCCTCCCCTGACCAGTTCATTCGCCGGGGCTGTGATCGGGTCATGGCATTTAACAGCCAAGGACGTGTCCTAAGTGAATTTGTCCGGCTCCTTTTTGGACCCGCTTGGGTTTCTGCCTCCACAAAGTCCTGCAGCGAGGAGCTCTGGCTGGGTGAAAAGATGGCAAGCAAGCCCTCCCCTGGGCTTGCTGCCCCCCATTTCATCAGGTCCCCCCCCTTGCTCTTGTGTCATCAATCACGAAGATGCTCCTGACTTTGCCGGCTCCCTGTTTGGCTGCTCCTGTTCCTGAAGAGCTCGACCCTTTCCCTTCCCCATCATCCCATAAAGCCAAACTGCTCCCACGGAGTGCAGCTCCCTTCGCTCCCGCTCCTGTTTTAGATCTCTAAGATCTTTGAAGCGAAGGGGCAGAGGAACTCTCCCCTTGCTGCTCCCCAGTCACATCAAGCAACCGGACTGGGATCCACCCCAGCAGACACGGGTCTCTCCAGGGCTGGCATCTCCACCGGAGCCGGACCCCTTGGAGCTGGGCTATCCTGGGAGACCTACTGCTGTGGGATGCAGAAAAGCGAGTGATCCCACAGCAGCGAGACAGCAAGATATGAAACAGCTGGAAATTCTTGACAGCGGCAAGGAAGAAATGTCCAAGCAGATGGTTAACCCCGGCCACGCAGCTACGCTCACGCGATAACGGTGTGACAAATGGCTGGACCTTGCAGATAATTAAGAAAAAGGGAGTAGATTCTTAGCAGGGGGTGGGGGGTAACAAGGCAACTGTATAAATACCAAAAAAAAAATGGGGATCAGCAAAACTAGAGTCAATGGTCAAGAGTCAGCAGGGGTGGGTTGTTTATTTTACCATGATGAGGGGGGTGAGGCGCTGGCCCAGGGTGCCCAGAGAGGTGGTGGCTGCCCCCCTCCCTGGAAGGGTTCAAGGCCAGGTTGGATGGAGCTTTGAGCAGCCTGATCTGGTTGGGGATGTCCCTGCCCGTGGCCGGGGGTTGGACCAGACGGCCTTTAAAGGTCCCTTCCCACCCAAACCCTTCTGTGATTCAGGAGGGGCTGCGAGTGGTAAAGGAGAAGATGGGAGGGAAAAAATCCTTCATTTAGGATGAGCACTACTTAGCAACAACTAAAACATCCGTGTGTTATCAACATCGTTCTCACACCAAATCCAAACGCAGCACGGTACCAGCTACTAGGGAGAAAATTAACCCTACCCCAGCCGAAACCAGGACAGGACGTACAGTAAAGTGAATTATGTGATTGATGGGGGCTGAGGGTGCTGGCGGGCAGCCCTCTGCTTGATCACCGCAGCACGAAGCAGGGCAAAAAATCTACTGCCTCTGCTGCGCTCGGTCTGGTTCACGTTCATGGCCAGGAGGAACCCGGCAGAGTTTTTTTTCCTGCCATCTCCGAGGGAACCTTGGGAGCTTTCTTCCTAACGTGGATGGGGGAGCATTTGGAGGGTCCCAGCTCCACAGAGCCCAAGGTGATGGAGACGCCTGAACACTGCAGACACCTGAAGAGCAGTGCCTGATGGATTTGACACACCCCGAGACATCCCCACGCCACAGGGACCGTTCCCACCACCCCCCCGAAGCGCCGAGGACACCCCCCGCTCTCCTCACAACAGCTTCATGCACCGGCGAGGGAGCTGCTGGCAAGAGTTTTTTCAGCTTACCCCGTATCACGGAGACGTTCTTCAGGGCGACGGAGTGCTCCCAGTCCTTCAGCCGCAGGTCCTCCGTCACGTTGTTGAGGATGGCCAGCTCGTGCTTCAGCTGCTCCTCCATGGCTATGTGGATGAGACGCATCTGCCGGGCGTCTTCGGTGGCGTTGCTGATCAGCACCTGCAGGTCCTGGATGCGGGTATGGTGGACGTTCACGTCGTAGGAGAAGGTCCTGTTCACGGTGTCCACGGCCCCGCTCACGCTCGTCACCTGCTCGCTCAGGCTCTCCACCCGGCTGCCCAGGCGGCTCAGGAGGTGGTCGTGGTGCTGCAGCAGCAGCCGGCTGCTGTTGCCTTCCACGGAGAGCTTGTACATCTCCTGCTGAGCCGCGTCGCTCTGCTGGGTCAAGCTGTCCCAGAGGTTGGACACTGCCTTGTCCGTCTGGCTGGCCTGGGTCTGCAGGCTCCAGAGAAGCCCTTCCAGCTTCTGCAGCGACCCCGTCATGAGGAACAAGGAGTCCGAGTGGTTCTGCAGGAGGTCCTGGAGCCTCCAGATGTGATCCAGCACGTCCCCCTTCAGAGGTAGGTGCAGCAGCTTCAGCTGCATGTCCCGAAAGCTCTCGTTGAGGCGGTTGACGTTCCCCATCAGCACCTTCAGGTCCTCGGGGGATGTCTGCGGCCTGGAGACTGCAAGAGATGGAGAGGAGGGGGACATCAGAAACCACCCCTGGAGGTGGGGGACCCTCTTGAGAGGTGCGACCCTGTCTCCTCCCAAGGACATCCCCCGTGTTCTTTGGTGCTTGGGGGCGGAAGCCCAACCTTGTACCCCCAAAAGTTTCATCCCATCAGCCCCTCCTTGGGCTCACGGTTTTCTCCATGGTTGGGGAAGGAGGCTGGTTGCTGAAGGGCTGGAGGAGGCACCTCGCTCAGGAAGGACAGGAAAGGCTCCCGGCAGCTCTGGGCTTTGGGGTGGCCCTGGGATTTCTTTGCTGGATGGGTCACGATGCTACAAAGCTCTGCCTCATGCCTTCGCCCGGCTTGTGTTTGCCTTTGGGTAGAGGACTGGCTGCTAACAGCATCCGCTTCCCTTTCCTAAAAGCAGACCTTAAAAACCGCTTCTTCCCCCACGGAGGTTTTCATTTTAATTTTAACAATCAGGTTTCCCTTCTGGCTGCTGATCTTGGACCTGAGCTCAGCCCCTTGCTCTAGAACGACCATGCAGGCAGGCTCGGCGGGTCTCCACGGCTCGGGGTGCGGTTTGCTGTCGGCCTCCAAGCACCGCATCCCGCACCCCGGGGCTGCCAGGGTTCTTCCCGAGGGAGGAAACCCACCCGGGCTCGGGAGCATCCTTCCCCCCCGCTGCCTCGGCATCCCCCCCGTGGCAGAAAGCTCCAGGCACTCCCCCCCCCAAACCCCTCCCGGCCTCGCACCGGCTCCCAGAGCACCGAGATGGCGTTTGGAGAGGGAACCTGGAAATTTGGGGGGAACCTCCTGCTCTCAGCAGCTTCTAGCACTGCTCCAGCACCGCCCTGCCCAGCAAGCCCAGCAGCACCCAGTAAAGCCTGATTCCGGATCCCATCAGCCCGCTTCATGCCTTGGTGCACCCCAAAAACACTGATCCAGGCCGGGGAATATCATCTTCTCCCTCTGCCTGGCGTCAGCGCTGGGTCTCCAACGCAGCCCGGGGTGGGGGACTCAAAGCCAAACCCGCACAAATAATGGGAATTTTTTTTTACGAAAGAAATAAATAAAACAAATAATCTCCATTGTTCTTTAAGCCGTGGTGGGGCTTCGGCTGGCGCGACGCCGTGGGCTGGCGCGGGACTGGCCCTGGCAGCTCACCCCCTCCTTTCCACAGAGGAGAAACCGAGCGAAACCATTTGGTTTGAATTAAAAGCGCAGGAGTAAGGAGCGGGCGAAAGCAGACGCGCACACGTGAAGGGCTCCAGCCCCTCCCCGGGGCTCGGGGCCACCCGCAGCGGTGGCCCTGGGTGCCCAGGGTGGGGACTGGGGGGGACCTGGTGCCCAGGGAGGAGCTGTGGGAGGGTCACTGCGTGCCGTAACGGAGGAGCTGAGCATCCTCCAGGCACCGAAGGCATCTTTCTGCTGTTAATTAGCCCCCGTTAATTAATCCCACTGCTGGACTTCCCCAGCTTTATCGGAGCTCTCCTCCTGGGGCACAGTGACGTTGTTTGGGCCCCTCTGCCTGGCCCTGCTTGTCACCTGCATCACTGCGGGGGGGGGACACCTCAATGTCACTGGTTATGGCCCAGCGGGCACCGCCTCGGCCCCTGGGGCTTCACAGCAACGAAGGGACGTGCCCAAGGTCACCCCGAGAGGGGACAACTGGCAAGGAAAGACCTGGGGAAAAATCGCCACGGGGTTGGAGGGGCAGGTGGGTGCTGCTGCCTTCATGCGTGGGTGACACAAGCTGCTCCGTCGAGCGTTTCTCAACCCGGAGTGCCCGGGGTGGGTGCAGAGACAGCCATGACCTCCTCGTGACAAACCCACGGGGAAAAAATCTCAACCCGGGGTGCCCGTGGCGGGTGCAGAGACAGCCACGACTTCCTCACAACAAACCCACAGGGAAAAATTCTCAACTTGGGGTGCCCGTGGTGGGTGCAGAGACAGCCACGACCTCCTCGTGACAAACCCACGGGGAAAAATTCTCAACCCGGGGTGCCCGTGGTGGGTGCAGAGACAGCCACAACCTCCTCGTGACAAACCCACGGGGAAAAATTCTCAACATGGGGTGCCCGTGGTGGGTGCAGAGACAGCCACGACCTCCTTACAACAAACCCACGGGGAAAAATTCTCAACTTGGGGTGCCCGTGGCGGGTGCAGAGACAGCCACGACCTCCTTGCGACAAACCCACGGGGAAAAATTCTCAACTTGGTGTGCCCGTGGCGGGTGCAGAGACAGCCACGACCTCCTCGTGACAAACCCACGGGGAAAAATTCTCAACTTGGGGAGCCCGTGGTGGGTGCAGAGACAGCCACGACCTCCTTGCGACAAACCCACGGGGAAAAATTCTCAACTTGGGGTGCCCGTGGCGGGTGCAGAGACAGCCACAACCTCCTTGCAACAAACCCACGGGGAAAAATTCTCAACTTGGGGTGCCTGTGGTGGGTGCAGAGACAGCCACGACCTCCTTTCAACAAACCCACGGGGAAAAATTCTCAACTTGGGGTGCCCGTGGTGGGTGCAGAGACAGCCACGACCTCCTTGCAACAAACCCACGGGGAAAAATTCGTAACCCAGGTTGCCCGTGGTGGGTGCAGAGACAGCCACGACCTCCTCATGACAAACCCACGGGGAAAAAATTCCCAACTTGGGGTGCCCGTGGTGGGTGCAGAGACAGCCACGACCTCCTTGCAACAAACCCACGGGGAAAAATTCTCAACCCAGGGTGCCCGTGGTGGGTGCAGAGACAGCCACGACCTCCTTGCAACAAACCCACGGGGAAAAATTCTCAACCCGGGGTGCCCGTGGTGGGTGCAGAGACAGCCATGACCTCCTCGTGTCAAACCCACGGGGAAAAATTCTCAACCCGGGGTGCCGTGGCGGGTGCAGAGACAGCCACGACCTCCTTGCAACAAACCCACGGGGAAAAATTCTCAACCCAGGGTGCCGTGGCGGGTGCAGAGACAGCCACGACCTCCTCGTGTCAAACCCACGGGGAAAAATTCTCAACTTGGGGTGCCCGTGGTGGGTGCAGAGACAGCCACGACCTCCTTGCGACAAACCCACGGGGAAAAATTCTCAACTTGGGGTGCCCGTGGCGGGTGCAGAGACAGCCACAACCTCCTTGCAACAAACCCACGGGGAAAAATTCTCAACTTGGGGTGCCCGTGGTGGGTGCAGAGACAGCCACGACCTCCTTGCAACAAACCCACGGGGAAAAATTCTCAACTTGGGGTGCCCGTGGCGGGTGCAGAGACAGCCACGACCTCCTCGTGACAAACCCACGGGGAAAAATTCTCAACTTGGGGTGCCCGTGGTGGGTGCAGAGACAGCCACAACCTCCTTGCAACAAACCCACGGGGAAAAATTCTCAACTTGGGGTGCCCGTGGTGGGTGCAGAGACAGCCACGACCTCCTTGCGACAAACCCACGGGGAAAAATCTCAACTTGGGGTGCCCGGGGCGGGTGCAGAGACAGCCACGACCTCCTCCCAACAAATCCACGGGGAAAAATTCTCAACTTGGGGTGCCCGGGGCGGGTGCAGAGACAGCCACGACCTCCTCGTGACAAACCCACGGGGAAAAATTCTCAACTTGGGGTGCCCGTGGTGGGTGCAGAGACAGCCACGACCTCCTTGCGACAAACCCACGGGGAAAAATTCTCAACTTGGGGTGCCCGTGGCGGGTGCAGAGACAGCCATGACCTCCTTGCGACAAACCCACGGGGAAAAATTCTCAACTTGGGGTGCCCGTGGTGGGTGCAGAGACAGCCACGACCTCCTTGCGACAAACCCACGGGGAAAAATTCTCAACTTGGGGTGCCCGTGATGGGTGCAGAGACAGCCACGACCTCCTCGTGACAAACCCACAGGGAAAAATTCTCAACTTGGGGTGCCCGGGGTGGGTGCAGAGACAGCCACGACCTTCTTGCAACAAACCCACAGGGAAAAATTCTCAACCTCGGGTGCCCATGGTGGGTGCAGAAACAGCCACGACCTCCTTGCAACAAACCCACGGGGAAAAATTCTCAACTTGGGGTGCCCGTGGTGGGTGCAGAGACAGCCACGACCTCCTTGCAACAAACCCACGGGGAAAAATTCTCAACCTGGGGTGCCCGTGGTGGGTGCAGAGACAGCCACGACCTCCTCGTGACAAACCCACGGGGAAAAATTCTCAACTTGAGGTGCCCGTGGCGGGTGCAGAGACAGCCACGACCTCCTCGTGACAAACCCACGGGGAAAAATTCTCAACTTGGGGTGCCCATGGTGGGTGCAGAAACAGCCACGACCTCCTTGCAACAAACCCACGGGGAAAAATTCTCAACTTGGGGTGCCCGTGGCGGGTGCAGAGACAGCCACGACCTCCTCGTGACAAACCCACAGGGAAAAATTCTCAACCCGGGGTGCCCGTGGCGGGTGCAGAGACAGCCATGACCTCCTTGCAACAAACCCACGGGGAAAAATTCTCAACTTGGGGTGCCCGGGGTGGGTGCAGAGATAGCCACGACCTTCTTGCAACAAACCCACAGGGAAAAATTCTCAACCTCGGGTGCCCATGGTGGGTGCAGAGACAGCCATGACCTCCTTGCAACAAACCCACAGGGAAAAATTCTCAACTTGGGGTGCCCGTGGTGGGTGCAGAGATAGCCACGACCCTCGTGACAAACCCATGGGGAAAAATTATCAACTTGGGGTGCCCATGGCGGGTGCAGAGACAGCCACGACCTCCTTGCGACAAACCCACGGGGAAAAGCAGCTCCCCGCAGCCAGCACAAGGAGAAATAACCCCGAGCCCGGCTCCTGCGGCGGCCGAGGGCTGGCAGGCACGGGCGAGCTCCCCTCCTTTGCGCCTGCGGTTTTTTGCAAAGCCCACGGAGTTCCCCAAATTCCTGCAAATCTCTCCCAATAAGCAGCCGGGATCCTCGTGGCCCCGGCACTCGCAGTCGCCAAACCGCAGAGCAACCGAAGCTGCTCCGGAGCGTCCCGCTGCCGAAACCACGCCGGGAAGCATCCAAGCAGCAAAACCCCCTGCTCCAGGCCGCTCGGCGCGTGCACACACACGCCACGCGCGTGCACACACACGCGCCACGCGCGTGCCTGCGGCTCTCCTGCCTCCCACGGCGCGCACGCGCACGCGCGCAAGCGTGAGCCTGGTGAGCGTTCACAGACACGCGTGCGCGCGGCAGCGCACCAGCGCGCGGCCACCCCAGGCACGGCTGGACCCCCAGGCACACACACGTGCGCACGCAGACACGCGTGTGCACCCAGCAGAGCCACGGAGCCCCAAATTAGCGCCCGGCAGCGCTCGGGGGAGAACGAACCATCCCCAAAGGGGCTGCTCCCTCCTGCTGTCGTGTTTTGGGGACACGCTGTCACCCTGGCTGCTGTCCCCACCACTGTTTCAAGGACAGAAGGCTTGCAAAAACCCCACGGTCTTGCCCCAAAACTCCTTGCAGGCCCTTCTGCTCCGGCTGCTGCACCGGCCCCGTGCACGGTTCACGCCTGGCACACGGGCCCACGGGTGTGCGAGGTGCTAAAAAGCTAAAGGGCATCGAAGGAAAGCGGAGAGACGGTTGCATGAGGGCGAGCTGTGGAAACAGCTCAGTGCCTTGGAGAAGCACAGGGAGAGAAATGCCTTCAGGCTACTAAATATTCCTCTATTTATATAAATGCATACACCTACGCACGCTGCACGCAGGCACGCACGCCCCTGCCCGCCCTGCACCCTTGCAGTGCAGCCCACGCACACGTGCCCTGAGCTGGGCACACACACACACACACACACACAGACGTGTTCACATGGTTTTTTCCACGACGGGGAGCACGGGCAGCCCCTTCCCAGCTCGCTCCATGGGCTCTGGAGGAGATAATCCAGCCCTGATGGAAGCCACTGCCGTGCAGGGATGAAGGAAGGATGGGACCCTGGCTCTCTGCTCCCCGAGAATGATTTTTCATGTGACATGTCCCCCAGGAGCCTTGCAGAGGTGCAGCCGGGCATGCACCCCGCTGCACAGCACCCTGCTGCATCCTTCTGCACTGCACCCCTCTGCGCATCACCCCTCTGTGCTGCACCCCGCTGCACAGCACCCCGCTGCACCCCTCTGCACTGCACCCCTCTGCAAGGCACCCCGCTGCACCCCTCTGCACTGCACCCCTCTGCACATCACCCCTCTGTGCTGCATCCCGCTGCACTGCACCCCGCTGCACCCCTCTGCACTGCGCCCCTCTGCACAGCACCCTGCTGCACAGCACCCCTCTGCACAGCACCCCGCTGCACCCCTCTGCACTGCGCCCCTCTGCACATCACCCTGCTGCACAGCACCCCTCTGCACAGCACCCCGCTGCATCCTTCTGCACTGCACCCCTCTGCACTGCACCCCTCTGCAAAGCACCCCTCTGCACAGCACCCCGCTGCACCCCTCTGCACTGCACCCCTCTGCAAAGCACCCCACTGCATCCCTCTGCACTGCACCCCTCTGCAAAGCACCCCACTGCACAGCACCCCACTGCACCCCTCCATGCTGCACCCCTCTGCAAAGCACCCCTCTGCACAGCACCCCGCTGCACCCCTCTGCACAGCACCCCTCTGTGCTGCACCTCACTGCACAGCACCCTGCTGCACCCCTCTGCACAGCACCCCGCTGCACCCCTCTGTGCTGCACCCCTCTGCACTGCACCCCGCTGCACAGCACCCCGCTGCACCCCTCTGCACAGCACCCCGCTGCACCCCTCTGTGCTGCACCCCTCTGCACAGCACCCCACTGCACTGCACCCTGCTGCACTGCACCCCTCTGCACAGCACCCCTCTGCACAGCACCCCATCACGGCTGCCAGGACCCGCTCCCGGGTGCAGCTCTGCACCATGAGCACGCACAGGCACCTGCAGCCTTGCTGCGCACTCAAAATCCCCTCTCCCCCCCCCGCTCCCCTTTTGGGCTCACTTGCAGCCACGGTGACGCTGCAAAGCAGACGCGCGCGCCCCTTCCGCACGCCCGCTTCCACCATCCTTGGCAATCCAACTTTTTTGCAGCTTTGTGCACAAAAACAAGAGGCTGAACGCAACGTTTTGCAGGACACCTCAGCTTGGTCTCCAAGCTGGAAGTGCTGCTGCTGATTTGGACCAAGCTTTGAGCCCCCGGGCATGGCCGCTCACCTCCCCAGGGTTTTATTTTCACGGGGGAAACGGGGCAGATGCCAAGCGTGGGGTTCAGCACGCGACTGGATGCACAGTGCCATCCCAAACCTCCAGCCCTGCAACAGCCGACGGCTGGAGCATCTCTTCCAGCATTTTGGAAAAGGTGAAAACCAAGCCCTGGGCTGGGAAAACTGCTGCAGGGGAAGGATTTGGGGCAGGATGGGAGCAGGGGACGGCGGGGAACAGCCAGCACTCAGCTCCGGCATGAGTCTGAGGATTTTGTAGCCCAGGCACAGGGCCACGGGGTCCCGCGGGCGGCAGCTTTTTGGTGGCTCGGGTTTGCTCCGTGGCCCCCCAGGGAGGTGCTGGCTGCAGGCACAGACCCGCTTTGGGGGCTGGGGCTGCTGCTCTCCCCTCCACCGGCATCCTCGGAGCGCGAGTTTTTGGGGCAACACCACTCGAAACGGAGGGTGCTCATTTCCTTGGCCGTTTCTGCCGCGCATCCAGGAGTGCCAAGGGTGGAAAAGCGGCCGCCCTCAATGCAAATATGAGCACGGAGATGGGGTGCAAGTCAGATGCCCGTCTGTAGGTGTGGTTCGGATGCCCACATGAAATCATTTGGCTCATTAGCCACATCCTAACGAGCCCTGCCCGGCCTCCCGCTGCTGCTGGAGCAGCTCAGGGCTGGGTTCCCCGGGCGCGGGGCCAGGCAGGGATCAGGGTTCAAACACTAAAGCTCAGGTCTGTGCACGCAGGCGGCTGGGATTTAACCCGGACCTTGCAAAAAAGCCAAGATCAGAGTCCTAACCTTGGCCTTGGTGCCTTTTTAGTGGGTGAGGAGGGAGGTCAGGGATGGAGAGAAAGGGAGTGTGCGTCCCCAGGAGCCAGAAAACTGCTGCCAGGCTTGCGAGAGAGGATATTAAAAGCAGACTGCCTTGAAACCACCCCGGCTCTGTTGCTGAAAACATCCTGTTTCCGCAGCTCCGAGGTGGTTCACGGTATTTTTGGCAGTTTCCTGATTTTTCTAACCCCTTTTGCACAGAGCGCGTTGCGAGGCGCAGGACACCTGCCCAAGCCGGCTGCGGAATGATGCCCCGGGGGGGAGCTGCCTCCCCAAAACCACCAGGTTCACGGGCTGGGGACACCAGCATGTTTTTTTGGGGGGGGGGGGGGTTGGTTTCCCTTGCCAGCCCTGCCGGGAAGCACCGTGGGGTGGGCGAGTGGGGGGTTGCACGCACCAGCGTGGTTTTGTGCCTGTTTGCACGCGGACGACACTTTCCACGGAGGCTTTGGGGAGTTTTCCTCCTGGCCCCGGGGGGGGGGGGGGGGGGGGGAAGGAGCATCCCCGCTCTGCGTCGCCGGCCCTGGGATGAAGGGATGGTGGTGCTGAAGGTTAAACTTTTAGAATAATGTAGAAATAATTATGCTTAGATCGAGAAAGATATTCTGTATATATGTTAAAGGCAAGGGCATCCCTCATCAGCAGAACAAGTAGATGGCCACCTTTGAGCCAGGACGTCGGGAGCCCTTAGACCTTGAAGAGGGCACGTCGCCAACTCGGCAAGCAAACTCAAGATCCCTGTATCCTTCGCTGAACTACCCTCATCGTAATACTAAAAATCACGTCTGCGGGTCAAAAAGACCCTGGCCCAGGTGAAGACCCTTCCCCTGAGCCTGCGCAGTAGCAGGAGAGTTGTGCCAGCAGTGTTAGAATTGTCTGTAAATCGCTAACCAATCGTCCCAAAGAGGATGGACGCGGCAAATCATTAACCCTGCAGGTTTTGTGTATAAATAAAGCCTTGTTCGGTGGGCTTGATCTGGGGGGTCGTTGCGCCAGCCTGAAAGAAAATTCGCGATGTCTCTCCTAAGTGGGTGACAATCGACTTGTTGTGGCCGGGGTGACGAATCCGCTTTTCGGACAGCACTGGCAGCGGAGGGCACGGGCCAGGGGCACAACTTCCCCGTCACCCTTGTGCAGACAGCGTGGTGAAAAGTGGTTTTTTTTTTTGGGGGGGGAGGGTAGGGTGGGGAGCGGGTGGGGTATCACAGCTCCACCTCCCTCTCCGAAGAGCATCGGGTGTGGAGGTGAAGTGGCCACCCCCACGCTCATCTGCGCCGGGTGGGACCTCACCGTGGGGTCGTCACCGTGGCCGTGGGAGGACAGGGATGGCAGCAAGTGATGTTTCTCTTCCAGGGTCGTGGCCGGCTCTCCCCAGCCCAAGGAGCAGGAGGGAGCGAATCTACTTGAGTAAGTTCGGGGCTTTTCCGTGCACCTTCCCCGCTGACGGGAGGCGAGGGATGCCGGGCAGAAGGTCTCAGCTCTGGCAAGCTGGTGTCTGGTCTCCAGTAGCACAAAGTGGGATTTTTTCCATGGGAAAACCAAACGCTCCACCATCAAGGGTTCCCGTGAATACCCAGTCCTGGTCCTCTGAGGACCATCACCTCCAACCTTGAGGTTTCAGCCACAGATACCTGAAGCTGAGGACCATCAAGGTGGTCTCCCTGGGCTACACGTGGCTCCCCAGCTGGATGGGGTCTCCTCCCCCTCTTGCAAGACCTCCCCGTGCCTGTGGTTTTCCTTGATGAGATAAGACCATTCCGGGCACCCGCACTCGGCACAACCGGCTCCAGACCTGGTGAATCAGCTACATCCAAAGCCAGAGGCTTGGCTTAAAGTTCCAGGCATGCAGAAAGCAATAACGAAAGGGATGATTTTTCTCATCAGTTTGCCTGTCTTTTCCAAGATTGCGGTCCGCGACGCGGGGGGTTAGGTGGTTTTACTGGGGTCTTACTGAAAGCTGAAATCCTGCCAGTCACGGGACTCCCGGAGGTGGGGCTTCGAAGATGCTTCGAAGCTCTCCCCGCCATCAGCCGATGCCATAATGTTACTGTTATTGCTGGAGCTGCTTTCGGGTGAGCAGCTGTAGCTCAGCCCAGGACAAGAGCGCCTGTCCCAAGCTCTTTGCACAATTCATGGCATCCCTCGCGCAGGGGTTCGCGGGCCAACAACAACATTAAAACAATGTAATGCAAGAAATCAGTGGGAGAGGCTTCAAAATTCCAGCAAAACCTTCTCTGTCCCTTCCCTAGCCCAGGAAAAAAAAAAAAAAAAAAAAAAAAAACAAAAAACCAAACTAAATCCACCCTTTGCAAAAGACACAGGCTGCCTTCACGGTGCTGGCGTTACCACAGCTGGAGTTAAACATGAAATCCATCACTCCCCCCCCCCCCCCCAACATGCTGCCTGCAGCAGGGCACCAAAAATCATCCCAAAGGGATGGGGGGGGGGGGGGGGGGGGGCAGAGCTCAGCCCTGCTCACCAGCTAGTGCAGATTTGGGGCTGCAAAAGCGGGGGACGGGGAGCTCATATCCTGCCCCCCCCCCCCCCCCCCCCGCTCCAGCCCCACCATGGATGCTGGGAAGGAGGGAAGCGAGGAGCTGGCCCTTGGTGGTGGCATTTCCCACCCACGCCCGCTGCGGCACCCATCCAAGCCCCCCCCCCCCCAACCCAGCAGAGCCCCACAAGAGGGTGGTACGGGTGCAAGGAGGGGGTACAGGGACCGTGGGTTAAAAACCAGGCATCTTCCCAAAATCCTGCCAGCACGACAGGGTGGAAAACAAGCTGGCGGCAACGCGGACCACATGGGACGTGTGTACGCAGGGATGAGCTGGGGCTGGGAGCAATTACAGGCATTTGCGAGCAGCTTTCCCGTCCCTGCGCTCCCCAAAAACCCGGAGAGGGGAGGCAGGAGCCTCACCGGCACGTGCGGGATGTGCTGGGCACGGGTAACGCCCTGCCTGCATCCCCCCCATCGCTGCTGGAGCCGGGGCTCGTCCTTACAGCTCCCCCCCCCCCCGCAAAACCAGGGGGGTTGGTTGCAAAGCCAGCAGCCACGACTTAGCGATGGGAACGATCCAAGCCCCAGACATGGGGCTCCCCAGCCTCTCCTCGGCCTCTCCGTCCCCAGCACGTGATGCTCAGACCCCGCAGCGACTCCAGCCTCAAAGCTGAAATCAAAACCGCTCCAGACGTACAGTTTGGAGCCGGTACGGGCTCGTGTCGTTGTCCCCAAGGAGATGGAAGCGGGGCGCGGCGGCTGCAAACCGAGGCAGGCAGCATCTCTCCGGGCCCCGCTTCTGCCGGATCCCATCTCTTCCTCCCCCGGGGTGGCACGGCAAAACAGAGGCAGCAGAAACATGGTTCTTTGGCCACGGCCAGACCCGGTTCTCTGAGCTCCTGCACAGGGGAGCATCACCCTAAAGTAACCGCTGCCCCATACTGGGAAGACCAGGGCTCGGCCCTTACCTGCGAGGATGAAGACTCCGACGAGGATGAGGAAGACAAGGAGGTAGAGCCCCACCACAGCGTACTTCAGTGCCGCCAAGGAGCCGAGCCGGCTGCAGCATCCTGCTGCCTTCATCCTCCGCCCGGGACCTGGGGGACAGAGCGGGCTGTCAGGGAGAGCATCGTGCCCCCCCCAACCCTCCTGGGCTCCGTCTCCCACCGGGAGAAAATATTGCAAATATCATTTCGGCAATGCCTCGTGGGTGCAGGCCCAGCTCTGCGTGCCCCGGTGTCGATCCGCGCGGTTTTCCCCGCGTCGGGACCGTCGCCGGGGGCACAAGCCCGCGCTCCCGGGGCACCGTCAGCGATGCAGTGGGTCCTGATCCTGCCCACGCCGGTGCTGCGGGGCTGGGTTGGGGGCTGGCAGCCCAGTTTTAGCAGGCACGCATCTCCCCCTCCTGCACGGGCAGAGCTGGGGGTGCAAAGGGCCCGGTGGGGCAGGGAAAGATCAGCATCACCCCCCTTTCTGAGCTGTCACCCCTCCAGCTCCCACGCTGCGTCCCCAGCCCCCGCCTTCCCCGCCTGCAGCCCGGGCAGGAGGCAGCAGTAAGGGGCTGGAGGAAGACGGGACAAAGAGGTGATGGTTTTAAACTAAAAGAAGGGAGATTCAGTTATAAAGAAGAAATTTTTTACACTGAGGGTGGTGAGACACTGGCCCAGGGTGCCCAGAGAGGTGGTGGTTGCCCCATCCCTGGAAACATTCAAGGCCAGGTTGGATGGAGCTTTGAGCAGCCTGATGTGGTCGGGGATGTCCCTGCTCGTGGCAGGGGGGGTTGAACTAGATGGTCTTTAAAGGTCCCTTCCCACCCAAACCAATCTGTGATTCCAGGGTGCCTGGACCCCGACATCCCGGCCATCGCTACCCGCGACCCAGCTCCTCTCGGACGCTGCCACAAGCCCTGAGCAGCAAGAGCTGTGTGCGAAGGAGGTGGGGTTTGCACGAATAAAATAGCCAGGAGGAAAATGCAAGGGACGACGAGGAAAGGCTCCCCGTGCTGTGAACGCAGCGTCAGGGCAAAATCATCTGGTTTTGGGCTTTGCACTTGTTCAGAGCTGGAGCTCATGTTGAAAGCGGGGAGGTGGGAGCCGGAGCCTGATCTGGACACAGAGCCCACCTCTCTCTCTGTGTCCCCAGCCCCGAGGCTGCAGTAATGCTTCCACCCGAAGCCTTGGCTCTCCGGGCGACCCCGTGCTGCTGGGTCGGGGTGCGGGGCGTTGGGTGCCTGCATTTTTGTGTTGGACCCTTGCAGAAACACGAAGGTTCTGAGAGCAGCTGAGAACCAGCAACTTCATACCAGGGCAACCAGCACCACCCGGTTTTGCCCCTTGCCAGATCCGAGATGCCTCCGAGGAGACGCCCAACAAAAAGTGGGGGAAGAGCCCAAAACTCCCGCAGCCCACCCCACCCCTTGACATGTGGGTGGCTCCATCCCATTGTCTTCTGCCCTTTAAGCCCCGGGGCAGGAGCTCAGCTCCCTGGGGGACCAAACTGGCCCTTGGGGTGCCAGAGATGGGGGGAGGAGGTCCAAGGCGTTTGGGGGTGTCCCTAGCCTGGCAGGGACCCTTCCCCACCGCACCCTTGCCCTTCCCCAGCTGATGGTCTGTGTGTCTGTCCTGCCGGAGGACAGGGAGCTTTGCAAAAGCCTCCAGCCAGCAAAGGGTTACGCTGGGTGTATCGCTTCACTCAGCCCCATTTTGGGGCTCCAGAAGGAGAAAACGCTGAGGTCAGGCTCCGTGACACCCAGAGGGGATCCCGCAGGGACGTGGGGTGCACGGGGCTCCCCAGCTCAGGTGCGAAAGGCGGTGCCTCTCCCCCGGGACCCCTCCATCTGCGGTTCATTACCCGCATGCGGTTCCCATTTGCCGTCACCGGCCAAACAAATGGAGCCGAGGGTTTCAGAATGAGGAAATCTGCAATATTTTTCTGACATTAACACTTATATCAGGTCCTGGGAGACTCCAGGAGGAGCTGGCCCGGGGCCCTGAACCACCCACTCCTCCTCGCTGCTCTCAGAAGAGCAGGAGGGACCGCAGCTGCGTAAGCAGGGTTTTCACAACAGCCCGCTCCGAGGAGCCCACGGGCGGGCTCCGGCCAGTAACCAAGGGGAAAAGCAAATATTTCTTCCCCCTGCCCATGCCCAGGGGAGCTGGAGCTGTGACCCGCCCGGTTAATGGGGGTGCCGAAGGTGGGAGGCTGAAAACAGCCAGGACTTGTCATCCCCCAAGCCCTGGGGGGGCCCGGGGCTGCTGTCCGGGGGGTCATGGCAAGCAGCAGGCTGCTGCCCCCGTCCTCAGCCTCCCGCCGAGCGTTTTCCCTGAGCCCAGGGGGGACTCGGGTGGCCCCATCCTCATGATGAAGCTCTCAGGGTTGACCTTGCCCCCGCCCTGTGCAGCTGCAGCCCAGGCACAGCCCCACAAGCAACCTCTCCCCTGGGAATGGGGTTTCTCGGAGGGTTCCCCCCCCCGTGCGAGTTATGGATGAGCAGATTTGCCCCGAGAGATCCAGGGGCAAGCTGCTACAAAAATATGGAAGCCAGGGAGATACCTTAAACCCTCCCTGCCGTTGTCCCACTCCAGGGCAAGGTCTTTGCTGAGAATGGTGGCCTCGGTGGTGGAGGACACCAAGGCTTCCCCCCCACCTCTTCCAGCATCGCTGCCTCCAGGCCCCCACCACCCCCCTGCCCCGTTTGCAGTGTGGCAGAGCATGGGGACAGCCCCTGGGCAGGATGTGCTCCCCCCCCCCTCTCTGCTACGGGAAGGTGGGGCGGGCGCTGGGTCCGAAAAGCCGGCGGCAGGAAGGTGGGCAGGGGGCAGGAGCGGAGGAAGGGGGGACCCTCCCGGGGCGACGTCAGGTTTGGGGAACGGCATCGAGATTCAGGTGGCACCTGGATGGGAAACCCACCCTCTGGATTCAAAGCTGCCCCCACCCCAAGGGCTGGAGGGCAGGAGAAGACACCCACGCAGCAATGCTGCATCTCCTTGTGCAATAACCACCACGAGCCGCCTGCACCCCGCGAGCATCCAGAAGTCATTTATGCGGGGCTGGATGTACCCCACACCCGTCACACCCTGGGGATGTCCCACGTGCCTAAAACCCAGAAGGTGACTCCCCCTGTCACCCCGACCCCACGCTTGGGGGGGCAGGGGGGGCAGCAGTGCTGGGAAGCCCACTCAGAACGAGACCAGTTTCCCCAGCAGCCCCACAGGTCTCCAAGCAAAACTGCCAGCAAAGGGGACTTCACATCTCTGCTTGAGCACCCAACGCTGCCACCCTGGCTTTTCCCACCCCGGATGGGAAAAAATTCATCAGGGCTGATTGCCCTGGGTCTGGTGAAACCTGGACAGCATTTCATGGGGCAAGAGTGAAGGTAAGAAAGAGCTCAGCAAGTCCACAGGGGAGAGAGAGGCCAGCTAAGATGCACGGGAGATGCAAGAAGGTCCTGCCGTGATCTGCTGCCTGGCCCCGCTGCAGCCACCCCCACTGCAGAGCACCTCTGGACAAGATCACATGCAAGAGAGCCAGAGGTTTGGAGAATTAAAAAAAAAAAAAAAAAAAAAAAAAAAATTTAAAAATAAACCTTTAGCAAGCAAAGTGACTTTCCTTGGAGCACAGCTCTGGTCAGCAGCCGAACTGAATGAGATTCTGGGCATCCTGAGAGGCTCGTGGTGCCCTGGCTCTGTCATCCCCCCCCTTCAGATCAGCAAGCGGGGGGACGAAAGGCACAGAAACCTCCTCGCAGTGGGATTCCCCGAGCGTTTCTCCCAGTGAGGCCGTGCCAGCAGGAGAGGAGAAGTTTCCTTCTCCGTTTGGGACACACGCATTCATCGCGGTGCTATTTCAACCGAGACCCCTGCACCCTGGGCACCCCCCCAATTCCCCGGAGCAGGGATTGCTCCTCTGCTCTGGTTCCCTGGGACCCGCAGCTGGGGCTGAAGCAATCCAAGCTCCCATGTGTGTGTCCCCCCCCCAGAAGCTCTCAAGGTTTCTGCCACCAGATTCAAAGCCCCCCCCCCTCCCCAGCCCGAGCTGCACGTGGAGCCCCTACTCACCGTCCTCGCAGAGGTTCAGTTTGGAGAGGTTCCTTCCCTCGAAGGGCTCCTCGAAGATGGAGCCGTTCTCCCTCTCATTGAAGGTGTGAAGGTACATGGCTTTGTTCTCCATCCTCCTGCTGCTGCTGGAGCAGAACAGGCACCTGAGGTGGTGCTCGGTGGCCAAAGGTATCTCCCGGCGTGGCTAATCCCGTCCCCTCCGTGGCTCTGGCGCCGTGGCCCGGGTGGGTGCTGGGGACACGGACCTGCCGCCGTGGGACCCCTCTGCTCTCTCTTGGCTGAGCTGCCCGCCTCGCCGTGCGGCTTGCCTGTGGCCCACGCTGGCCTTGGCCGTGCCCCAAACGAGAGCTGGGCCGACGCGGGGAGAAGCAGCCGGTGGGCAAGCTCAGCAGGACCACGGGCCCACCACCACCACCACCACCACCACCACCACCCCCCCTCCTGCGTCCTTGCGGCTCAGCGAAAGGCTCCCCGCCAACGCAGCCCCCCCCATCCCCCCAGCTCCTCCTGGACATCCCACCACAGCCTTGGTGTCCCCTCCGGGGACGTCCTGGGTGTCTGTCCCTCCCCAGGGCTGGGGAGATGAGGCAGGGGGTGGGGGGGAGCACGTGAGCTTCCCAGGACCTTTTTTACCCTGCGAGTTTGGGGTACCCCTTGCTGCCGCAGCTCCTCTAGATACCCCAGGACCTTGACCGTGAGCCAAGGCCGCTCACCCCACGGGCCCGATCCTGGAGGCTTGAGGTGGGCCGGTCCCAGGGACAAGTCCATGACCACAGTGACTACTGTTTGCCCTGGGGAGGTTGTGCCTTCGATGCCGCCGAGGTTTCAGCAGCAGCACCTGGCTGGAAGGAGCCGGGGGGGGGGGGGTGTGGGGGTGTGGGGTGTGTGTGTGTGTGTGTGTGTGTGTGTAAATCAGCCCCCCAGCCCCCAGCAGGGCTCTGGTGTGGAAGGAGTTAAAAATCACCCGCGATGTGGGACCTGCTGAGCACTCCCAAACACATCCCTCGCACCCCTGAGACTCCCCCCCCGCTCCAGCTGAACATGGGTGGGGACCCCCAGCTCCCCCCCCCCCCCGCTAAAACCAGTCCCACTGGCAGCCGGCTGGGAGCAGCATCCCCGACCCCTGGTCCCACTCCCACGGGGGGTTGGGGGAAATATCACCCGTGTAACGCTGGGGGGGGGGTGGGGGGGGTGTGTCTCGCAGCACCGTGGAGTCAGACCTCGCTCCCCCCCTCTTGCACCCCAGGGCTGGGGGTGCAGCGGCAGCGCCCGCGGGTGGCGGCTCCCCACGCAGGGATGCTCGGGGAGCCACCGGCCCCTCCGCGCCCACCCCACGCGAGGGGGGAGGTCCATCCCCCCCACGCCCCATCCCGCTCCCCTCTCCCGCAGCTGCGTGTCCCCTTTCCCCCCCGCGATGTCACTCACCTGCTGGGCGGACCCACGCGGGAACGAGTTTCCCGTGGCCCCTTCCTCCGCCTTCTCGCTCAATCCCCGGGCTGCGCCATGGTGGCCGGGACAGGGGGGCGAGGACAGCAAGGGGACCCCCCGACCTCCTCACCGCCAGCTCCCCACGGGCGCAGAGGGGCCGCCGCTCCACGCCAGCCTCCCATGGGTGGGTGGGGGGATAAGGGAGAGGGGGAAGGGGGGGGGGGTGGTGTCCCCGTGGGTAGGTGATGCGTGGACCCGGCGGAGCGGCTGCGAAGCCGGGAAAACTGTGAGCAAGGACCGCTCGGGCGGGAGGGTTTTGTAGGCGGGGAAGGGGAGGGGGGCCGGGCTCCCCACGCCCGCCCCCCCCCCCCCCCCCGTCACCCCCACATCCCACACCCCACCCTCCGGGGCCGCCCCCGCCGCCCATTCGCCGGCCGTGGGGACACGGGCAGAGGGGGAGCATCACCCGGGGGGGCCGGAGCATCCCCCCGGGTGCGTTCGGTTTGCGGGGGGGGGGGGTCCCCCTGGAAGTCTTAACCCTGGGGCAGGAGGTGGGCGCGTGGGATGGTCCTCGTGGTCCCAGCTCCCGTGGGTCTCCCCGCTTTTTTCGCTCTCCCTTCGCTGCCCGACTCCCCAGCAGCTCAGCCCACGGTGGGCAAGAACCCACCGGAGAGTTGCTCGTTCCCCGCCGCGCCCACGGGGAAACTGAGGCACGGAAGGCTGAGCTGACCCCAGACCACCGCTCAGCCTTGGTGGGGGCTGTGCAGAGCAGTGCGAGGGTGGCACCCACGGTGGGCAATCGGGGGGGCGGGGGGGACGACGACAAAGCGGGGAGGGAGGTTTAAGGTGCTGCAGTGGGTCCCTCGCTGCCCGTGGGGTGCTGCCCGCTCCCCGCTGAAGCTTGCAGCTAACCCAGGTGCTCGGGCTCAGCCCCCCCCCCCCCCCCGGGGACCCCGTGTTTCTACCCCAGCCCCAAAGCACCCTCCAACATCTCTAAAGGTTTGGGGGGGGGGGGACACACCTGGCTTGGCCCGGTGACACGATGAGGAGGGTGGCTGCTTTTCTGGGAACGCCGCCGGCACCACCGCTGGGCAGACTGGGATGGTGGGGGGTCACGGCTGGTTCCCCACCCGGAGGGATGAGGAGGCCAGGATTGCCTGGGCACGCTGCGTCACGGGGCGGGGGGGAACACACTCGGGTCCCCCAGGTGCCAGCAGGCAGGCTGTGACAAGACACTTTTTTGGAAGCCATGACGAGACTGGGACCAAGCCCTAGACCTGGAAAAAGGCTGGCAAGACCTGGGGGGGGGGGGGAGAAGGGCAAGCGTGGTGCCACCCTGAGGTCACACTTTGCCTCTTCCATCAGGAGGGAAGATCTCCAGGGGTGCAACCAGGGCTGAGATTTTCTCCCACTGCCGTGCAATGTGAGCTGCCTTCCCCCCCGCCCCCCCCACCCCACCCCAAGGCTTCTCCTGGGGGACACCTACCAAGGACACCCTGAAAGTCTGGGACGAGGCAAGATGACCCACTCCCGGTGTGAACAGCGTGGGGTAGGGCTCCGGCCGGCGAGCTCCTTTCTCTCTGCAAGAGGCCAAAAGCATCAGCTAAAGCTCGGCCCGGTCAGACCCGGCCAAACATCTGTGAACGTTGCCCTGGCGAAACCAAAGCTGCAGCAAATAAAGGCAATTCTTGTAGAGTATTCCCAAGGTTCCACCTTAATACAAAACACCCGACCAAGCAGTGCAGTTACTTCTTTCACATCAAAGAAAAAAGAATAAATTATATATATATGTGTATATATATAAGTGTCTGTATATATATATATATATATATATCAGTCATATGTCATCAAAAAAAGTTAATATTTTATTAGATTTCAGGTAATTTCCAGCAGAGTTGCACTTTTGCATCTCTACAGCCTTCTCTGTTTATAAGCCACGCAATAATTTTGCCATTGGACGCTTCTGGGTTTGATTCAGGAGTAGGTGAGTCTCGCTCTGCTGGTTTCTACTGGGAAACGGAAGTGCCTGAGGGAAAAAGGGATCTACCTTTAGAAAAAAAAGTATAAAAATCATGCACGAGCTGCAACTAACTTTTAGTATAAATGCAATTAAACTCATACACCTCATCTATCATCCCATTCCCTAAATGACATTCAAGAAAGCAGCTGAGGCACCTCCAGTGCTCACCAGACAAGGCCAGCACGGGGACAAGCCCCTTCACGAGGGGCTGGCAGATGTGACATGGGACCCACGAGAGATCCACACCCTCCTGGGTCCTCGTGAGCCTGTGTTTAAGCTACTGAATCTAACCCATAACGTCTCGAAAATTCCCACTCGCATGACGGTCAGCACAGAAAAGCAACGAACTGATCAGTTAAAAGCAATTAAGGATTAAAAAAAAAAAAAAATCAAAGAAAGACTCTTTTTGCAGGTCTTTTTGGTCAGTCCAGCTGTCACAAGAATTTCGGCAAAGTCTGGAATTCTTGGCTTTCCTTTTGGAAATCTGCAAGGAGAAGAGCAAAATGAAACAGATTTAGTTGTTGGCCTTTTTTTTTTGTGTAGACAAGGAAGAAAATGATAATGTATTTAATAGAAGTGAATGGGAACATGCAAGTATGCTCAGTGGTCATCGACCCCATCTGTTTATTTAGGAATATATGGTGGGAGAAGACACACAGCACCCCAAGCCTGTCCCCAAGCCCTCTCCCACCCACCACATTCATCCCAGAGAGGGGAAGTTGAAACCTTCCTGGCAGCACCCAACCAGCTGGATCCACGGACAAAAAGTGAGGCTGAGCATGTTGGAAAAGTCCTTCTCCAGCATCTTGGAGACGTTGCAGAGGGCAGCACCGTCAGACGTCGGGTGACAGAGCCGTCAAGCTCCAGGACCTCCCAGTTGGTGCTATTATCTGCTGGGACTGCCAAGGTTGCAACACTAGGGATGGCAGCTTTGGCCTGGGCGTACCCAAAAAAAACTTCTGGGGAAGCAGCAAAACCGCTCTTCCATACCCAAAGCAGATGAGGAATTTATTAAGCGAGGCTACATCCTGCCTAGGTGTCCATCACCTCCAGTCAAACCAGTAGGACAGATCTTTGGTCGATGTAAAGGGACTTCACTCAAATAACTGTGGTGGGTCTTGGTGTGTGTCTGAATCCATCAGGTTTCAACACACACAAATTACAGAATCACAGACCGGTTTGGGTTGGAAGGGACCTTAAAGCCCCCCCAGTGGCACCCCCTGCCCTGGACAGGGCCCCCTTCCCCCAGCCCAGGGGGCTCCCAGCCCCGTCCAACCTGGCCTTGAACCCTTCCAGGGAGGGGGCAGCCACAGCTGCTCTGGGCACCCTGGGCCAGCGCCTCGCCCCCTCTGAATAATCTGAATGGTCAGAGATGAGGTAGAAGAGCTCATATGAGGTCAGAAATCAGAAAAGGAAGGGACCAAGCTAGGAAATAACTACCTAGAAAACTATAATTTTGCTTGCTAAATAAGAAGACGGCAAAGCTGGGTTTGGGGACAACCAGGGAATTGAATCCAAACAAAAATCAGCTGAAGCTGATTAAGAGCTTATTTTCTCATTAAAATTTCCAAAGACCGTCACATTTATAACATTGCAGAACAACCTGAATCTCTCACAATTTCTCTGTCACCTCAGTAGCTACGTCCCACATGGCCCATCAAATTCCACCGAGCATTAAAAGCGCTTTGCAGGGACCACCAGTCCGGCCGTTAATTTGTCTGTCACACTTTCGGGCTTGACAACAGCAGGTTTTGAAACGTCACTCACCGTCAGATCCTGGAGCTGGCTCTTCATCTTCTCCTTTGCTTTTTCAAACACCTTCCTCCCTCCCTCCACCTCAGTGTCACGTTCCGGACAGGTTTTTATCCACTTGCAGGTCTCCTCCCTGTTTATCTGAGCAGCCCCTCTCGTAACGATGGGAAACATCAATGTGCCATTATTGGTGCTAAAGCCATGCTACCCAGGAACCATCCAGGGGCAGATTTCCACCTCCCAATCCTCCTCTTCCCAACCTACTTTTGCCAACCTACAAAATTCCTTTATTCAACCTTCAAGTTACCTCCTTCCAATTCCCCTCCAGCTTTCCCCAGTAGCCTTTGACAGGGTCTCGGCATCCCCCAAACCCACATGTTGCTCTTTCCATCCCGGGGATGAAGAGCATCCAGTTGACCCACAAGAGAAGCATCATGGGTTTATGTAGCTTGATGATCGAGGCGATGGGACAACAGTATCAACAAGATAAGGGATTTATGCAGTAGGTTTTGGAACTCAAACGTCTTTTCTGGCAATAAGACTGTGACCCGCTGAACGCATCACCCAAAGGCACAAATTTACATATCCTCCTTCAGCCAGTGAAATTAAAGTCTTCTGTACCTAGATTCCACGCGAGAGCTGGGAAAACATGTCCCAGGGCCAGACAGTGAACCCGCAGTGGCAGATGCAGAATTAGATGGAGAACCAGCCCTGCCTTCGTAACGCAGCAATAAGGTGCTTTGGCTGGACAACACAAGGGACTTATAGATACTCTTCATTTTCAAAAGAATTTCTTTCTCAAGGGCTCTCGCGGTGATGTTTTTCTGCAGGAATTGATGTCAAGTGTTTAACCAGCATCTCTCCAAAGCCTCGTTTGCCAGCACAATCCAAACAAACACTTCCAAGCCCAGGAAACAGGCAGAGCACACCAGATGAAGACGCAGAACTGAGGTGGTAAAACTGGGGGGATGTTGGCCTGCATCTAAAGACCTTCCCTAGACCAGTGGTCTCCGGCCAACAGGGATTCAGGATGCTCCCTCCCCACCCTGGCGAGGCACACTGGTGGTGTCCCCACAGCCAACGGGGCAGAAATTTGTGTGCACACGAGTGATTTTTCCAGTTCAAAGTGCCCAGAGGGTCAACAAACCTGTCTTCAAGCTGACTTGACTGGTGTTTTAATGTCATGGCCTCAAAGGCCATGTATCACACAGACATTTAAGACTGAGTTTGTATCCTGTGCTGGACGTACCCAGCGGTGCAGGGTATTATTGTTAGTTTTCAAGCTATTGTTAGTTTTCAAGATGGACCAAATCCATCATGCTCTGGTCACCTGCAGTTCCCATTTCCTTGCCGTTACCTTCTAGCAGAGCATCTCGCAAACCATCTAGTGTTGCCCCAAGGATGAAGCAGGGGCTGACTGTGGCTCAGCATTAAACACAGTTCTGCTGCACCCGGTGCTGAGTAATAACTACTGGCTATTAGAAGTCCCTCCTCAACGACTGTTAGCCAGATGATGGGATTCCCCCCCCACTCACCATCTCTCCTGGGGTCACTGCTTCCCCAGGCACAGGACGACTGAGGGGACAGCAAGGGTAGGGGACCCCCAACGCAAGGGAGTGATGCAGATGGAGGATGCTACCGATGTCGCCTCTAGGTTGCTCCTACCCCCAGGCCAGCCCAGGTTGAGGATCTGATCTTTGCTGTTTTATTCTCCGCCAATCAAGGCAAGACACAAGATGAATTCACTTGCTTCTTTTCTCTGGAGAACAGGAGATAGGAAGATAGGAATTTTCTTTCTTATTCTGTCTGAACCCATGTGAAACACCGAGCAGAAAAGGATGGAGTTCCAAACACTACCGTGATTTAGAAATACATCAGTCCTGGTTTTCCAGATCAAGCAAGGCTGGGAGCTGTTGGCTGGGGGAAGATTAGAAGCAACTGGGGGAGAGATGAGAAAGATGCTGAGACACACGAGTCAGAATCTTTGCCTAAGTATATGAAAAACGGTGAGATATTTTTAGTTTGATCAGTGACTGGACCAAGTCATGCTGTCTTAGGTTTTCTGGAGGGGAAGAGAGAAAGACCCGAGTGCTTCTCAGAGCAGGTTGCCTGCAGCTGAGTTTCCAAGATTAGTTTCATGGGGGTATTTGAGGAGAGACCAGGCAAGGTTAGATGGCAGTAAACATTTCACCAGACGTGTGTGTCACTGAGGGAATGAAGACAAGATGTACTGGGATACAAAAAGTTCCTTCGAGTTGTTTTATCAAGGATGAGAGTTGGGTCATCTTGTCCTGCCAAGCCAAAAGCATGGCTTACGGGATTTTCCTTCTTTGTGTTTATTTGGCTTTAGCAAGAGAATTAGCTCATTTGTTGCTTTGCTTCTACTAAAAAATGAGCGAAGGCTTCAAAAAAAAAAAATCAAAATTCCTGGTGGCAATTTTTATGCAACTGCCCAGAAAAACAAAACAAAAAACCCCCATCTCATCGTGATCTTTTTGTTCCTGGCTTCCCAGGCCATTCCTGCTTGTCTCAACATATGGAAAGGACAGCTAGAAACCCTCTAGCCCCGCTTCATTCTCCCCACAGCCTCCTTCAGCCACCAACAGCCTGTCTGAGCACGAAATAAAGATCTCTGCAGGATAGTGCATCCTGTCCTAAAACACATAGGGCTAAAACTACCTTCTGTAGGGCCTCTCCCTTCACCGGCTGTAGGAGAAAGCCAAACCACCCGCTCAGCTCGGATGATGGTGTTACGACCTGGACTGGGACCCAGGGAGTCATAAAGGTTCTGCGATCCCCTCGGGTTAAATTAAGGTGCAACAACACCAAACGACTGGTTAAAATGTTTTCATTGCGGTAGAAACAACTGAAACTTGACAAAGGATAGTAAGCAATGTGGCCTGTTATAGATAAACCTGTAACAAAGAGAAGAAAGGAAAGGAAAGGAAAGGAGAGGAAGAGAGTCAAAGGATCCGGATCAGCATCCCAGGTTCCAGCATTGTCTCCGGTCCAATAATCTTGGGTGGTGGGTGCCCACCCAGCTAAGATTTCTGTCACCTTTTAAGTTCATCTTATCAACTGATTTGCATACTAGACCAAGAGAGGCAGGTGTTCGGGGAACTCATTTCCATGAGAGACAAGGAAAAGGTGGAGCGTGGGTTCTGCACGTGCATCGAGTGGAGTGTATTCCAATTGAGTCAGTGGCCAAGATCCCCCCTATGTCCTTTATTTTTTCCCCAGTTTTTGCTTCTTGGGCAATTATCCAGCCTTTAGCCCCATCTGGGGTTTATCTCTCTTATTAATCTTTTAGCCCTTCTTCGGGGGTAGAGTTGTAAATTAAAGTGTAGGCATTAACCTGAACGTACAGTTTTACTCAGTCTACACCTCCCCACTTTGAGGCTTATCTAAGGAATTTGGCACTACAACCACGAGGGAGGGGAGCCGCGCACCCTTCGGTGCACTCTGCTCTTCCTTGGGCTTTCCTTTGACTAATCACGAAGGCCACGACTCGTCCTTGAGTCCTTCCATGTCGATAAACGTTTGAGGCATTAACTCCTCCAACCCCTTACAGATGGGTCTCCCATGCCTTGCCCCACGTCCCCAGCCAATGCCTTACCAAGAAAGTCAAGCGTCCGCCCCAGACAAAGCCCAGGCACAGCGGAGTTCGCAGAGGTAAACGGCGGGGTTGTTGCCTTTGTTTTCATACACCACCTCCTTGAAGGAGAGCAAACGGCTGTAGGAGCATGCAATGACCCTCTCCGACCTCGTCCTGGGATTGCAATACTCTTGCTCTCTTTCCAGGAGTTCTGCTGAAGAACAAGTCCTGGAAGAATTTGCTGCTGGGTGGGAGGACATCAGACTCTGGCCCATGGCATGACCTTGTTCACCGCTATCCCTGTCCAGTGCACTTAGAATATCTCAAGTTAGAAAGGATCCATTAGGATCATCGGGGCCAACTCCCTGCTCCTCACAGGACTAACTAAAACCTTCCCAAGACCTGGCTAATCCTGCTGGCACGCAACCGTGGAGCAACCTGGGCAGGTCTCTGACCACCTGCTTTAGGCATAGCAGCACTTTAACATCCCTGGGCTCTACAGGACCTCAAAATCATATTGCTCAGCTAACATAACGCTGAATAGGCAGCAAGAATATAGCGTCTCCTGCTCATAGACTTCAAAGAACTTGTCAATGATGTCAATGAGTGATAGAAACCGAGCTGATGGTGAAGGCAACTGCAGGACAGAAAATGAAATCAACTTATCCAGCCTCAGAGAAAGCACCAGGTTTGTGCTGCTGACCAGGAAGATCTTGTCCAGGTTTCTCCTGGATGCGCCTCTTGCAGACTTCACCCCCTTCGAGACAGGAGCTTCCACCTGGGCAAAGACCTGATTTCGTCAGCTCCTGGATCTTGACTTTCATGTTCTCAGCCGGCAAGAGCAGGACAACACACCCCTTGTCGCAGCTGCCTGGTGCAGTGTTAACATGTTCCGGTATTTTTCTCCCTGGAAACTCCTGGGCAATTCAGAGTTAATTCAGGACTGTGGAGGATCCATCCTGAGAAGGATGAGGGTGTTGTCTACCTGGCTCCATGACCAGAGAAGGGTTGAGAAGGCAGCAGCGTGCAGAGGCAATAGCCAGGACGAGCACTGCTCCGCTGGAGTCTACAGCCCCCCCGGACCATGTCGTACTGGACACAGCTGTAAGCATCTACAAAGGAGAGAACAAGAATTTCCTCCATATAATCTTGTATTGGGTTTCTCTTCATGTTCAGGTAGATGATCTCTCAGCCTGGGGATTTCTGAAACGGAATAAAAAGGCCACTTTTCAAATACTGGGGAGGAGGATTTGCCATCCCCGTAGTTGAGCGGTGTAGAGGACATTGGTCCTGTTTGTGACCCAAAGCTTCCAGGTTTTTTGTCCACATCAAGATCCCAGATGTCTTTAGGAAAAAAAAAAAAAAAAAGAGGCTGCACCCCTAAAAAGTGTAGCTTGAAAATGCAGCCAAGGAGCAACCAGGCTATGAAAGAGGGAGAGGCTGAGTCCTCCCCACCACAAGCCTTTGACAACTCTTGGGGAAGAGAGCTGGTCCTCCCTTAGGTCAAGGGGATGGATGAGGCCATGGACAACCCTCCTAGACCTGCAAACACCCAAAACGAACAGAAATGGAGAAAAGCAGTGCTGGAAAAGCAACCCAGAGTAACTCCTGGCTGTCTGGGAAAGGACAATAAGCCAGGCCATGCACACAACTGATGCCTCTTTGGCTAATTTGAGCCAGGCAACACATTCCTGAGGCGATAAAACATTTATCTTGTCACCGATGGGGAAAATCCATTTATTGGAGGGGTGAGGGTTCAAAGGGTTAGGGTGAACTGCAGCACCTCAGCCGCTGAGGTGGTCCCAGGGGAGATCAGTACCTCTCGAGCAAGGAGCAAAGAGCTCACACACCCTGGGGGGGGGGATTCTGGGGGTCACTGGTAGGGAATGGGGCGTCCCAGTGTATCCCACCACCAGCCCACCTCCAGACTGCAAGGGGCAGGCGGTTGCATGCAAGTAGGTGAGAAGAAGACAGGGAACAGGAGAAATGAATGGCATGGGGGCCATGATCTTGAGGAGTTTTAAAAAAAAAAAATTATTCTTATCCTGAGCCCTTGGGGGGTGAGGCTCGTGCACCCCTCCAGAGCCCCGAATCCGGGTAACGCCTCCCGAGCTAACAGGGATCTGAGCAATAAGACTAAATATCCCCCTGGCAGGCAGACAGGCAAGCCATCCTCGTAACGGCACGCCGATTTGGAACGAATTCCCACACTTTTGTTACTTTCCTGCTGATGGAAAGCAAAGACAAGCCCCCAGCAGACAGGGCACTGCGAGCACGGGCGGCGGGGACGCCGAGCTGCGGGGGGCAGGCAGCCACCACGCTCCCTGCCTTCTCTTCCCTGAGGACCACCGAGGCCTGGTACCCTCAGGCACTGATGGTGAAAACCATTTCTGACCTGTGCAGAACCTCTGAGCTGCTGGGCAGCCTCCTCTAAAGCACACGAGCGTGCAATTGTTACGGAGCAGTCCCTAGAGAAGTGCAAGGATGCTCGTGCCACGGCACGTCGCAGCTCGGGTACTGGAGGGGACCGTGCTGGGCTTCACCATGGACCTTCTCTGCTTCAAACCCCCTTCACGTTTCCAATTCTCAGCCTCTGTGCCCTCGGCCGTCGGCTTTGCTCCAGGGACCTCTTTGCTTTTTTGCTTGGCGACGGGAAATCTGTTGCGAATATTTACACTGTAGGCAAACGCTGAGACGACCAAGTCGCGGCGATATCTGCTCCAACTCCTGCTCAGTGCATGGCTCGGGTGCACGAGGCTCTGAGCTCCACCACCAAGCTGGCACATGGACCAAAGCACAGCAAGCCTTTGGGGACAACAGAGGTCACCAGCTGGTGGTGAAAAATGCCGTCTTTAAGGCAGAATCTGCCAGAAAACAGCTACCAGGAGCTGCTGCTGTGGGAGCCCCTCCGAGCAATGAAAAGCAGCAATGCAAGTTTATGGAAAACAAACCAGAATAATATAGAAATGCATAGGCTGAATAGCTCCCGTCCACAGACATGCATACAAAGAGCTTATAAAAGTATCTCCACATGTTTTTTTCCCGCATTCCCTGTTTATCATTTGGCCTCAATAACCCCTGGGCTTCAGCTTTAGTATCTACCTTTGCTGTGTGTATGTGGAGCTATATACATTTACAGCAATGTTGTTTAGCTTATGCTGGACAAGAAGTCATTGTGCTTTTATAATGAAAACACTTTGTGGTGCTCAAGGTAAAGCAGCTGAGGAGCACTTAAATCCCAAGCAAGCTTCTCCCAACATCTAAAAGGGGCACGGTCTAACAGCCCTTTTTATCAGGATATGTCATGTTTCAGAGGCTGTTTGTGCTGTCACGGTCCAGCTTTCTCATGCAGAGAAACCTTTGTAGGTGCCCATTTATTTGTTTCAGGTCTGTGTCCATTTAAATCGGTACAATGAAGGTGAGGCTGCTGCCATGTGGTCCCACAGATCGGGCAGGAAAGGAAGAGAGAGAGTGGTCGATCATCTGCGTTTAATTAAAGGTATTCAGGTGCAAACCAGTGACTGAAGGGGTTTATTACAGCACAGAAGAGGATAACTGTTGGACTTGATGATCTTAGGATCACAGAATTACAGAGCGGTTTGGGTGGGAAGGGCCCCTGAAGCCCCCCCAGTGCCACCCAGTGTCCGGGCAGGGCCCCCTTCCCCCAGCCCAGGGGGCTCCCAGCCCCGTCCAACCTGGCCTTGAACCCTTCCAGGGAGGGGGCACCCACAGCTGCTCTGGGCAACTTGGGCCAGCATCTCGCTGCCCACAGAGGGAAGAATTTCTTCCTCACATCTAAATTAAATCTCCCCTCTTTCAGCTTAAACCCGTCCCCCCTCCTCCTACCCCCACCCCCTGACCCAGAGTCCCCCCCCACCTCTCCTGTCCCCCCTTTAAGCCCTGGGAGGCTGCTCGAAGGTCCCCCCGGAGCCTTCTCTTCTCCAGGCTGAACCCCCCCAACTCTCTCAGCCCGGCCCCCCAGGGGAGCTGCTCCAGCCCCCCCAGCATCTCCGTGGCCTCCTCTGGCCCCGCTCAAGCAGCTCCGGGTCCTTCTGATGTAACTTAAGAGTCTTTTCCAACCTGAATGATTCTACAGTTCTATGATAACTCATGCAGTGCCCGCAGGACAGCACTACACCTCCAGGTACCCCAAATCATAGAATCACAGAATCGTTTAGGTTGGAAAAGACCTTTAAGATCATCGAGTCCAACCGCTCGGCTCACCCTGCCGAGCCCACCACTAACCCACGTCCCCCGGCGCCACATCCACACGTCTTTTACATCCCTCCAGGGATGGGGACTCCACCACCGCCCTGGGCAGCCTGGGCCAGCGCTTGACATCCCTTTCTGTGAAGAAATAGGTTGGTAAAACTGATCACAAAATACTAACGCAGTTGGAAGTTCAAATGTTGCTATTTATATCTTCATGGCAAATAGAAAGAAGAGCCCATCATATTTAATGGGAAAAAGACACGTGTGTAAGCATTAGCACTGTAACTGATGCGCTTGTTATCAAAATTGAAAAATGAATCATCCTTCCCAGTCAGCAAACTCTCTGTAAATGACTCTACCTGCATTTTTTGATTATCACTCTACCGGTTTTAGTTTTCAAGAGTTGGTTCCTCTCCAAAATCATATCGTACGTGCTCAGAGCCTTCTAGGTTACAAAAGCCAGCGAATATTAGGAGGAGGAAACTCTCAACGTTATCAAACCTCCCCCGGTTCCAGGTAAAGCTGCCAACAAGTCTGCCAGAGGCTGGGAGAACCCCCCTGCCAGCTACCCCAGCACTGCCAGACCAGCACCAGGCAGGACAGGGACGGGGGCTGGGGTCTTCTGGTCCTGAAGATATGTACGTGGCAATGCCAAAGCATCCCCTGCATCTCTGCCCGTGATGAACAACAGCCCTGGGCTACTCTTTTTTGGTAAGCCATGCGAGACTTTGGTCGTCCTCAAAAGAGAAATGGGGCTCTTCTCATTTCTGCTTTTTGGAAATACTCTGGTAGAAAAGGAATAAGGATTTTGACCATGCAAAGAAAGCAGTAAATACTCACCCCTATCCTCCCAGTGCTCCTGGGGGAATTTAAAAAAAAAAAAGAGGTGAAAAAAAGACTTTTGGAGAAAATATGGAAAAGCTGAATCTTTTATTGTGCCCTTTAGCAAGAGCAGAATGTCTGCAGAGAGATGACTGCGTGAGTGGTCCAACCTGTAACAACACCATGGGTTTACTGATTCACGTCAGACCCAGGTGCTTAAACCATTTAATTTTGGCTGTTACAGAAGAAGATAGTCCTTTCAAATTCCTTTGACTTAAGGATGGTTTCTGTGGTGGGATCCCCAACAACCCATCATGGGCAGAAGAAAAGGGCAATTCCTCCAAGCCGTCTGGGCAGAGGAATGTTATAACACAAATGGTGAAGGGAGGGGGGATGGTTTGTGTGGGTCAGAAAGAGGGTGATGAAAACAAGGGGGATGAGAGAAGGGGTAGAGCAGGTCAAAATCACTCTGGGGAAAAAGGCAATTAAACAGGTTTTATTGGCATAGCAGTAGGGTCGTGCTGTAAACCCCTGGGACAGGCCTGGGTGCCAATGCTCTTAAATGTGTAATGAGCTTAGAAAAATATTAAAATGTCACTAGGAATTAGTGTAGAATGCCATTTTCCATACACAGGGTGGGTAAGAGAGGCTCTGAATGAGACCTGCTCCTGCCACGGTTAAAGAGCATCCCCTCTCCACTCCGCTCTTGGAGACAGACATTTCAGCAGGGCCTGTAGCAACAGGGCAAGGGGTGGTGGTTTTAAACCAGAAAAGGGAAGATTCAGACTAGATGCAAGGAAGAAATGTTTTCTGCTGAGGATGGGGAGACACTGGCACAGGTTGCGCAGAGAGAGGTGGTAGATGTCCCGTCTCTGGAGACATTCAAGGCTCTGAGCAACCTGGGCTGGTTGGGGATGTCCCTGCCCACGACAGGGAGTCGCACTAGATGGATTTTAGAGGTCCCTTCCCACCCAAACCAGTCTGTGAGTTGGTGAATCTATGATTTCTCTTTGCTTTGACCCCATCCTCATCGGGCTGTTTGGCACCTTGGTGCACCGAGCCCCGCTGAGCTCTGATGGGCAATGCTGACCCTCTGTCTGTTTTGGACAACCCAAGGTGTCCTGGGTTTGAGTGAGTGGTGGAGTTTTTTGGTGGCAGGGGAGGGGGCTATCGGGGCGGCCCCCTGTGAGAAGCTTCTCGAAGCTCCCCCAGCTCCACGTCAGCTCCACTTCTGTTTGGGAAATTGAGCCAATCGGCTGCGCCTCTGCGATAACGTATTTAAGAAGGGACGTGGTGACGGGCAGTGGGACTGGTGAGGAGGAGTTGCTGCAGCTGCATGAACACCAAGGTCAGTGGAGGAACGGAGGAAGAAAGGAGGGGGGAGGTGTGCCGGAGCAGAGACCCCCCTGTATCCTGTGGGGAGACGGCAGGGCGGCCCCCCTGCCACCCATGGAGATCTACGGTGGAGCAGACACTGATTTATGGCCTGTTGCTCCTGCTCACATGATCAAGGTTCTGTGCCCGAAGAAGGCCAGGGTCTCGTGGGAAAAGGCAGCCCCGCTGCTGTAATTCAGCACTGGGAGGATTGCAGCATGCGGGGGAGTCCCACGCCGGAGCAGCTCGGGAAGGGCTGCAGCCGTGGGAGGGACTCCAGTCGGAGGAAGTTAGTGACCCATGACGGAGCAGTGTGGGGAACGCTGCGGCCCGTGGGAGGGATTCAAGTCGGAGAAAGTTTGTGGAGGACTGTCTGCTGTGAGAGGGGGACCACGATGGAGCAGGGGGAACAAGTTTTGGACACTCCCCTCACCGAAGATGAAGAAAGTGGCAGCGCTGACTGCACCCCCCATTCCTGCCCCTGCGCCCCTGGGGGAGGAGGTAGAGATATCGGGAGCAGAGCTGAGCCCGGGAAGAAGGGAGGGGTGGGGGGAAGGTGTTCTCAAGATGTGGCAATGCTTCTCACTGTCCTACTCTGTTACGTGTTGTTAGTGTCTGTAGTAAATGTATGTTCTTTTTTTCTTCCCCTAACGAGTCTGCCTTTTGCTCATGATCATAAAAGGGGGATTTTTCCCCATCCCAGTCCTATCTCGAACCCCAAGCCTGGCTCTCTGTCCCTTCTCATTGCCGGAGGGGAAGGGAGAGAGAGCTGCTGCATGGTGGTTGGCTGCCAACCAGGCCTAAACCACGACACCTGGAAAGACTGAGGCAAACAATAGCTGTCTCCTTTCTGCTCCAGATGCAAACATGGGGGGGGGGGGAGTTTTCTCCTTGCTAGATGCAGTAATTCTATCACCAACAGCTCCCAAAGGAGCTATACCTGCGGCATGGCCTCCGCTCTCTAACATCCTTACCCTTCCCTCCTTCCCCTGCTCCAGACTCTGTCCAGCCCATTCCAAAGTGGGAGAAGCTCCCAGGGAGCTCTGCAGGAGACGGCACGCAGCTCTCCACTCCCTCCTGGCCTCTCTCCCAGTAGACCGTGTTGGACTTCCCTCTACTTTGCTGCGAGCTATAATCCCCCCTCTGATATTTCCATGGGATGCCAAGAAGGACAGCTAATTTTCCTTACGGCAGGAAGCTGTCAGAGAGCCAAATCTGCTTTATGCACCCCTCCGGAGCGATGCAAGTAGGCAATTCCCAGTTTTATTTTTCTCTCTAGAAACAAGCCTCCGCCGAACCCTCTGAGCACGGCTGAACCTTGGAGATGGGCTTGTATTATTTGCAAAGTTCCCATTATTTCTACTCGATGCAGTTTGGTGGGGAAGATACCCCAAGGCCGAGGGGTTCTTTGCTCAGGGAGCAATCAGAATGAGTTGCTGCAGCCGTGGGGGACTGGTGTGGGATTCTCTGGCTCCTTGGACAGCACTGAGATCGTTCCATCAGGATCTGGGGACTGGATACTCCATAGAAATGGCCGTGGCTGTGCACTGCTGCAGCCTCTTGCCTCTCTTCCCTCTGCTACAGGCTGAGCTACGATCCCTCTCCAAAACTTGCCGTGTTTTAAGCATGTCCCTGGCCTGCCCTGGTGTGGGCACACGCTCATGTCTTCTCGTACTCACAGTTTTTAAGAGCCTCTTATTCTTCCTGCAGCATTCTCAGTCCCTTTTGGGGTACTTCAACTGCATTTTTACCTTCTGCACCTTTTCACATGGAAATAACATCCTCATTATCACAGCGTCACCAGGTGTGAATAAAGTTACAAAGTTTCATGGTAAATAATCTAAACCCTCTTATCGCTGATGTTGGGAGAAATCAGTCTCCGAAGCCTGAATTAAAGGTGTGTAGGGATGAAAGACAAATCACCCAGATTTGGACTTTTGAACTCATTACCCTCATAATCCCTGGAGGTAAGGTCGAGGTGGTGGCTCACCTGGCCTGGGGTAGATGCCGACTTCAGGGCAGGCAGCTGCCTAAATTCTGCTGCCCATTCTCACTGGAGCTGCAAGGGGCATCCCAGGAGCCGGGGGAAGCCAGCACAGCCCTTCACACCCAAAATGCACGGGTGTCAAAAATCTCTCCACTTTGATAGTCTTTCTCTAATCAGCCTCGACACAGACCTCAATTCAGGTCTTCAAAATCCCTGAGGACAGCCGTTGCCCAAGGAGGGAGGTCACAGCAAACCCGGGATCAACCCCGGAGTCCCCTAAGCCAGGCAGCGTGCTGCTGGCTGTGGGTTTTGTTGGTCATTTAAGGAAAGAGCAGAAAGAGCAGATCAGGGTCAACACGGTGGACTCGCTACCACAAGGGTAGCCCCCTAAAACGAGTCGTATATTTGGGTGAAGAAATCTTCATGCAGGCATCCCATCCCTCACTCCCCCGGGCGGGGATCGCGTGCTTTGTCCCCAAGCAAAGTGGAGAAACTCTACAAACCCAACTGCTCTCTTCGGAAATGCTGTTTAAAAGATGCTGTGACTTCCCCAGGTCCTGGCTAAAATTGGAAAGCTTTATCCGCCAGAAATCTGCAAGGAAGTGAAAACAGAATAATTTGGCATAAGCCGGCGTGAAGGAGAGGGTGGAGGGCAGCAAAAGCCTGTGGCAGGTCCCTTCCCATGCTTGCAGAAGCAGAGCAGGTGATGGCACAGGTTGCCCTCTGTCCTGGTTTTGGCTGGGATAGAGCTAATTTTCCTTCTTAGTAGCTAGAATAGCGCCGTGTTTTGTATTCAGCATGGGATTTGGCGTGAGAAGAATGTTGATAGTGCACTGCCGTTTTGAGCTGTTGCTGAGAAATCGAGGACTTTTCAACTCTCCACGTCCTGCCTGTGCGCAGGTGCACAAGAAGCTGGAGGGAGCACGGCCAGAGCACTGGACCCAAACTGGCCAAGGGAATATTCCATATCATGCCACATTATGCCCAGTGTATACATAAACATAAGCAAGATTTGGGGATGAAAAGCCAGGAGAAGGCTTGCTCCTTGATGTGGACCAGCCAGGAGAGGAATGAGCTCAGCTGGGGTCCAGCAGACCCATGGCCAAGCATCCCCACTGCCTCTGAGCACACCCCTGGGACGCCTGAGGCTTGGATCCCCCCCCAGCAATTTGGGTGCGTGGCTTTCGGCCGAGGTGTGAAGGCAGGAGCAGCCCTGGGAGCTGCTTTCGGTGAGCAGAAAACGGGAGCAGGCAGGTGTCCCCCCCTGGGAAACACAGAGGGGAAGCAAAAACATCTCCCAGGGGCTCGGCCACCACTTCTTCCCACCCTACACAAGAACCATGCCCCAAAAAAGACATTCATGAGCTCCTTCTTTCTCACTGCACTGTGGAAAGGGATTTAAGGCTAAATAAAACCTGCCCAGGGCTGGTCTTTGGCTGGAGACCACCCATCCAGCCACAGCTGATCTGCTAAACTCTCTCTTCTCCAAAGCTACCCCTGGGCTGAGGGAACTGGTTAGGACCCCCACGCTGCACGTGGGCACAGCATCCTGCTGTGACTGAAGGACCATAATCGGCCTTAGCACTAATTACTTCGCTTGTAGCGAAGTCGCCCTGGATTTCAAACAAGAAACTCGACACAGAAGCTCGTTTATGACACGGCAGCAGGAGGTTCATCAGCGATGGGTCCACACTTCCCACAGCAGAGCAAGGTGGCTTCCCACAAGAGTATTGCACAGCTCTTCCCTGTGTTTGCTTCTGCACTCCTGTCCTCCCCACTTAGCTTTTTATCACTGCTCCCTCCAGATACTTCTCCATCTCTCGTGAGATTTTCCTTCACCGTAGAAGTGTTGTCCCCACTGTTAAATCCCCACTGCGAGGCTGGTTGTCTGCTGGTGCCATTTCTCCTTTGATCCCCCCCCCAGAAGCTCTGCCTTGCTTTCTTCTGGAAACATTAAACCCATTTATTTCATCAGGTCATTCTGCAGAAGGAATCATCATAGAATCATCTAATCACAGACCGGTTTGGGTGGGAAGGGACCTTAAAGCACCCCCAGTGCCCCCCCCTTCCCCGGGCAGGGCCCCCTTCCCCCAGCCCAGGGGGCTCCCAGCCCCGTCCAACCTGGCCTTGAACCCTTCCAGGGAGGGGGCAGCCACAGCTGCTCTGGGCACCCTGGGCCAGCGCCTCACCCCCCGCACAGGGAAGGATTTCTGCCTTACATGTAATCTAAATCCACCCAAGCATCTCTTTGGGACTGGTTTTATCCAAGCATGTCTTTCACGGGAGCACACCAAGTATAAGCAAGTTTGTTCTTGAGCGTTTTTATTTTGCTAACAAAATCCAAAGTATCAGAAGAGATGTAAGTATGGCAGGTAAAACTGGGATGCATTTGGCATGTAAGCATGGTGGGTTATGGCGTGAAAGACTTGTCTCCACCTGCATGAAGGAGCACAAAGGTGTGATGGTTCAGGGGACCCCAATAACCTGGTCAGAGACATGGGCACCCTGATCCCACTCCTCCTGGGAGAGCATCAAGCCCACTGTCCGGGGTGATACCCGTCACGAGGAGTCAAGGTCAGAGCAGCCTTGGGATGGAGGGTCACTGCTGAAGGGTGTGGGACCCATCATGGTGAGCAGGGAAAAGATGCTCGGGGGTCGCACAGGACTCTTACTAATGCAGTATCGTAAAATGCATACCAGATACCTTGGAAATGCTTTTACAGGGGGAAAGAAATCACCTAAGTTGATTGCTTATGAACCCACAGAATAAAGAGAGCAAGCCACCGAGGTGAAAAATAAAACTGAATCATGTGAGATGACCCCTGCAAGCACCCTAAGCACCTCTGGCTGAATGCAGGTTCTCATGAATGATGTGGATGAAGAACTCATTTTGCAAGCCTTCAAAAAAAAAAAGAGGAGTCCATTAAAGACAGCAGGTTCATGGTAAATCTGTCACCTTTCCTTGCTCCTGAAACGATCCTCCATGCTCACAGAGTTCATTTCTCCTATGGGGTTTGGTAATTTGGTGTTTAAGGGTCGGGAATTGGAGCACAGCAAGAGGAAGGTGGCCTCTGTGAGAGCGAGCAGCTTTTGGACAATGCCACAGCTGGGAAGCCCTGTTGTCCTGTTGCCCTTCCCTGCCATACCTCCAAAATTGGGGTGCAGGACCTGGGGCTGCATGAATTGCATGAAACATCCCCCCCCCCAGGCTGGTGCAGCAGGACTGCACCTGGCAGCGTGCTGTTGAGTTGGTCCCATGGGCGGCCAAAGGTGAGGTTGAGCATGTCGGAGAAGTCCTTCTCCATCTTCTTGATGACAGCCATCCCATGGCCGAGCAGGGCACAGGGCTTGGACCCCCTTAGCCCTCCAGCCCCCCCCAGACCCCCCCCCTGTTGCTGCCTGTTGGGGCTGAGGAGCTCTCAGATGCAGAGGCAGCAGCCGTGAGCCACTCTAAAGCCCAAATCATTATTAACTTGAGGATAGGGGTGATGTAGTTGCCAATTACGGGTGACACCTGCTAGTCAAGTTAGATGTTTGTGGGTGGACCGCCAAGTACGGGGCTCAGACCCACATCAGTGCCCTGGGCTAAGCTGAGTCAACACTAGTGAGCATCTGTAATGGATTAATGACATTAATAACACCTCTGGGCACCGCTGGAGATGACTCCTGCCGCAAAAGCGATGCCAGTGGCGGCCTCCGAGTGGCCGTGAGAGCCTCCTGATGCCAGCGGCTCTCAAGGAGATCCCCTCACGTTACCACACACGTGCTCACCAGATCCTTTTTTTGGGATGTTGTCATCCATCCCCAACCACTGCCCATGGCTACAGAGAGGTGTCCCGAAGGAACAAGGAGGTGCACGACTTATCTTCAGGTCCTGGCATTGCCTTCTCATGCTCGCTTGTGCTTTTACAAACCTCCCCCTCCTCAGCTCTCCCTTTCTACACTTGCTAAAGCTGGTTTGCGTCCTCTTGTAGGCTTGTGCTCCACTTTGTCTGGCAGCAGGTGTTGGTAAAGTGGTGACTGTCCCACTGAGATCCAGCCCCAAGATGCCCAGGTACGGTTTGGGAAAGGAAAATGCAGTGCTTTCCACGGCTGTACTGGAGGTGACCCATCACCTGGGCACTTTCCTGCTTAGGCTCGGCTAACTGGCCCAGCAGACCATTTTCAGAATTAATTAATCAAGTCATTAAGGTGTCTTCCTGAAGCAAACATGAGCAACTTTTGGATTCTGGGTTTTTAACTTTTTCATTTTCTGAGTATGCCACCTACTGACGGGAAAGGAAAGCAGTAACGAATTCGTAAGCTTATTACTTTAGGGTGCTGAAGGAGGCATGAAAGATGTCCTTCAAAGATAGACGAATACCAGTGAATTAAATCTAGAAAAAAAAAAAAAATCCACAGTTTAAAAGAATTAACGAATTAGAATAAAGCAGGCAGCTAAGTTTCTGTATTTGAGCATGATCCACTTTGGACTCCAGAAATCCCTTTGAGTGGGTGACCAAATAATCCTTTTGCCGCGTGGATTTATTTCCTGACTCTCTACAGGCAGATTGCGAGCCTGGACTCTTCTTCTGAGCCCATATTGGGGTTATTTTGTGAAAAGCAAAAGACCCTTCAGTATGAAAAAAAAAAAAAAAATAGATGAGGTGACTGGGGATATCAGGTGTATGAGGTGTGGGGGGGGCGGGGGGTTCCTGCTGGTACCCAGGGGGACCCACAAGTGTGGGGTGCCCTTGGGACGAGTGTGTGTTTGCAGCGAGCACCGAGCTGGACCAGCCGGCGGGTGGGGGGATGCGGGGATCAGGGCAGGGATGCTGGGGGGTGGGGGGACAGAGGCACCCACAAATACGTGTCTGCCTGCGAACCCAGAGGGTGTCCTGTGCGGGTGTCTCGGGGGAAACGAGCTCAGCTTTGCTGCTGGTTGTCCCTGCAAAGGGGAAAGCAGAAGCAGCAGCATCCCTCAGCTGGGGCAGAGATCCCCCCCCGTCCCGGGGCACCGGGCTGGGCTCCAGCAGACGGGGTGGAGGGTCCCGGGCTGGGGCTGCTGGAGGAGGGGGCCGTGCTCCCAGCATCCCTGACCGGGGTGGAGATGCTAAGAGTGACTACCCGGGTCTCCTCTCCATCTGGCGTGCCTCGAAGGGTGCAGAGTTACAGGACTCCCTCCCGGCCACGTTCACGGGGATCCCCTTGAACACCCCCTCTCTGAGCCTTTGTCCAGCCAACACCAAACTGGGGGTGACCTTACGTGGGTGGTGGGGTGTTACTCTTTAATGGAAACCGGGCTGTCCGCAGATCAGAAGGTGGTGGCTTCAGGAGAAGAAAGTATTGCAAGGGGAGAGAAGGGCATAGTCTTCACGGCCCCCGATTTGAGGAGGTCGCCTCTACCTCCTGCAGGGTCGCAGCAGGACTTTTATGAAGTTTTATGTTTCTGGCTTCTTCCCAGGACACCATGGCTTAGCCTTGAAGTCTTTAGGACTAGGGTCAGCTCCGTTGGCGGGTGCATGATTCATTGCACAAGAGTGGGAGAAGACAGAGACTTGCTAGAGACACGGAGACTGACAAGACCGACTCAACAGCAGCTGTAAAATTTAAACAGATACTTCCTTGCAACTAGATAAGGCAGGATGGTGGTGGGTATCCGTCTCTTCTCCCAAGTAACAAGCGAAAGAGCAAGAGGAAATGGCCTCGAGTTGCAGCAGGGGAGGTTTAGATTGGATATTAGGAGAAATTTCTTCACCAAAAGGGTTGTCAAGCGCTGGCACAGGCTGCCCAGGGCAGTGGTGGAGTCCCCATCCCTGGAGGGATTTAAAAAATGTGTAGATCTGGTGCTTAGGGACATGATTTAATGGTGGGCTCGGCAGGGTGAGGTGAACGGTTGGTCTCGATGATCTTAAAGGTCTTTTCCAACCTAAACGATTCTGTGATCCTATAATTGTCACATCCTGGATACGCTGCTGCCCTTATGTGTGCTGCTAATCCCAGTAGCCCTAGAGATAACAGCTATTTATCACTTCAGACCTGAACTATTTTAAAAAATCTATATAAAAGAGCAAATAAAATTAAGATTAGGATTATATTTGCTCTTTTATACTATGCATCTTGGTTTTTTGGTCATTTCGATTGGCATTTTTTCACCTAAAATGCTTCATTTCATACCTGTGGATACTCCAGCAAAGCAATTATGGAGAGCAAATCATAAAAGAATTTGCAGAGAAAATACAAAAAGGCATCCACGTTTTACACCACCAAACCAGACGCTCAATGAAGCACACCCTTCGTTGAAAGCATGAATTTTGAGACAACGATGGCAGTTTAGTTTTCCAGGAGTTCAGAGTTTCTTGGATTTAATCAGATTGAAGTTTCTATAAGAAAATAATGTCCAACAGTTTGCAACAGATGTGCTGAGAGACTTCAAAATCTTCCTTGGAAAGAAATCTTCCCAGAATTTACTGTCAATACATGCAGGGTTGATTAATTAATCAGGCTAAAATCAGAGAGCATATTATTTAGACAAACTACCAACATTCAAATATCAGCTCCATAGGAAGAAGCAACATTACCACAAAAGAAGTCCATAACAAAAGAAGCTGAAATTTATGCAAATTTATACAACCTCTTAGCTTCAGATCAGTAGAGGTGTCAGAAAGTGCTTTTGCACAGCAGAAATTAAACTGCAGCAAAATCTGAGGCAGCGTAAGACTCTCCTCCTGGGAGGGTAGCCAGCCCACTCAGTTGAATCTTCACCCCCTTCCTCTTCACGCTTTTTAACTGTCTTCAAAAAACAGCTGGCCTTCCTCTGTAGGTTGCCCTCAGGTTGAGTTTTCAAAATCTTGCATAAATGTGAGTGCTAGAAACAAAAATTTCAGCGCTGGCTCCAAGGGCTGGAGACCCAGGGAAACCTCAGTGAACAGGCAGCTTCTAGGAGAAACCACCAGACCTGTCACTTGGAGGAGCCACCAGGCCTATTTTTTTCCTCCGAGCTGATGCACTTTTTCCAGCATCTCCCCGTTGCCTCATTTCTGATGCTTCTGGGGATGAGCAGTGACACCTGGGTGGTCACTGAAACCTTCCCCCTTGTGTTCCTCGACCTGTTTGCTTGGACACAGCCAGAACACCGGGTTTGTCAGCTGGCCTTGGACACGACTTGGAGTCATCTTGCCTTCAGTGACCTGATCTCAGGAAGATGGATGAGCTGTGGCATGTCCGTGCTCTAGAAGCCAAAACAGATTTGCCCATGAATGGGTTGTCATCGTCCATGAAGAGCAACCCCAGAGACATCACTGCTGGTGTCCCTCGTCCTGCACACCAGCAACCCTGGCCATGCCACCAGGCACCCAGGCCTTGGTGCTTGTGATTCTTTGGGGAGAGGATACACGGGGAAACCGTGGCAGGAGTGAGTTGGAGAGCGTCAAACCAACCAGTGGCACAAGTTTTGGGGGTAAGTGTCACTCTCCTTCTCCCATAAAATCTTCCACTTGCTTCCTACATGACCCCGCAGGGCAGGGAGGTTGCATGGTGCTGGGACGGTATCTCTCTAAAAGCACTGTCAACTTGCTGTCCATCTGCCCTGGACATCCTGGGGAATCCTGCTGCTCCTCTTGTGAAACCCACGTCCCTTTCTCCAACTCTTAGCAACGCAATCAGGGCTCGGACCAGCGCCGTTCAGGTTAGTCTAGCAGGGATGTTTTTTTAGGACAGGAGGGACAGGAGCGTGGGCATCATCCTGCTGTATCCTGAGGAGCATCTCCTGCAGGTTTGGGCAGCGTGGGGCAGCTCTGGTCCCACCTGAGAGAGGACACAACCCACCTGCCCATGCATGGCTTCCCTTACACCAACACGAGCCAGGCTGGGGTGGCCCGGGCAGGCAGCTTCTCCCTCCCCAAAATCCGCCTGCGAGAGCTGGCTGGAGCTCGAGGACCTGGATGGCACCAGCCCCCCGGGGCTGCGCAATGGGGTCTGGTCTCCACGCCCAGCCCTGACCCCCACAGTGGTCCTCGGGGCCGGCCAACTCCACCCGACACACACCCAAGCTGAAAGCACAGTCTCAGATAAGGTTTGCTCAGGGAAAGGTCTTTATTAAGATGCTGGCTTGGACGGGAGGCCCTCAGGGCTGTATGGCGGGGGTGGGGGGACAGGGACATGGTTCCCCCCCTGAGCTGCTGGTCTCCAGGAGAGATTTCCAGGCATCACAGAGCCCTGTTGGCATCAACATCAGAGCAAATCCCTGCCCGTGGGGGCAGCCCTTGCTGCCACGAGGGCAGACCTGGGCGGGGGGGGTTTCAAGCACCGTGGATAACCGTGAGCTTTGGGGTGTCCCAAGAACCGGAGGTGACGGCTGATTTTTTTTTTTTTTCCTCCATCCCCCACGTCGCCCCCGTCAGTAAAACACCTTTTCCAGGTAGGTGTTCAGGAAGATCCCCGTGGGGTCCAGCTTCTCCCGGATGGAGCAGAATTTGGGGAAGGCTGGGTACATTTTCTCAAAGTCCTTTCGGGTGCAGCTGTGGGCCTGCGGGAGAGAAAGTGTCCAGGGGGGGAGCCCGTCCCTGGGGAATGTGTCTCTGGTCCTGGACACCCCCCCACCCCTCCCCGCCACCACGTGCTGTGGGAAGCCCGTGCAGAAGTGGTGGGACCTCCATCCCCTTACCTACGTGCACAGGGTGGGTAGCAAACAGGGGAACACCATCTCCTTGAGGCACCCAACTCCCGCCGGGACCAGCCTGATGTGGGGGCTCTTCTCTGACCCCCACTCAACTGCAACCCCCCTCCCTTCCCATAAGAAGCCGTGATGGAGAAGGGGAAGGGACCCCCTTCTGCAGACCCTCTCCTCCCAGAACAGGGCTGTTGTCACCTTTGCCCAGTGTGGTCTCCCACCATGCTTCTTCATGATGCCCTCGTAGGTCAGCCAGTAGTTCAAGCGGGGGACGTTCTTCCCGTAGGGCCTGGAGGGAGGTGGATTGGGGGGGGGGGGGGCATTAGCAGGGGCTGTGGGGGGGACATTTGCACACCCAGGAAACCTCCGTGAGAAACCCCCACCTGGGGAGAAGGACATCCCCAAGGGCCCATCACGGGCTCTGTGCCCAGCAGCGGGTGATGGAAACCTTCTGGGAACCAGCATGTCACCAGCACTCGGCCAGTGGACCCTCACGTAGGACAACATCCTCAAGAAACAGGGGTGGGTGGCTCCAGGGTGCTTGAGGGCCACCCCGTTCCTTCTGGTGTCGGTGTGCTTGAGCTGGGAATTTGCTGCTGCCGGGTCCCTGGGCACCAGCACGCCGGCCCAGGGAGGAAGAGGAGGAGGAGGACAGGGGGGTGGAATGGGGCCAGGGCTCACCTGTACATGATGATGTTGATGTAGCAGCTGTCTCGCTGGAAGCAGGGGCTCAGCCAGATCTCGTCCCCCTGAGCGAAACGCACCTCCACGGGGTAGTGAGCCACCACCTTGGGGTTGTTCTCCAAGGCAGCCTTCAGCTCCAGCAGAGCTTCCTTCGTCTTCTCACTGCCCAGGAGAAGCCCCCCAGCCCCAGTTAATGCCAGCATGGGCACAACTCTTTGGGTTTGAACCCCCATCCCCACAGCTCCATCCCTGGCCCCAAGACATGGTGTGGCACGAATTTGGTACCCCAGGGCAGGGATGCAGAAGGGTCCCCATGCTAAGCTTGCGGGTAGGACTGGTGCCTCCTAGCCAGGTCCTTCTCTCTCCATGGCTTTGCTCCTGCTCCAGGCAGGCTGGGCTGGGGCAGAGCACAGGCAGGGGATGGCGCGTGGTTCGGGTACTGAGCCTGGCTGGGGGTGGACAGGGAGGGTCTGCAGAGCCATTTACATGGGGATGGCCCAGTCCTGAACGTGCTGCTTGAAGCGACACTCGTAGTTGAAGATCTTGTAGCTGATGGCGACGTTCTCCACCCGTGAGCTGAAGAGGAGCCAGAAGAAGAAGCGGTTGATCCAACACACCAAGCTAGGCATGAAGGTGCTGCAGGGGAGAGAGCAGGAGGCGAGATGTGACCCAGAGCTGCTGCCCAGGGTTCTGCCAAGGGCGGGCTCTGAGCTGTGATGCCACAAGCCACAGCCTGGGGATGCTGGCCAAGGGGATGTCCTCTCAAGGGCTGTAAGCGAAGCTGCCACCCTCCAAGGGTGCTGGCGCCCATGGGGTCCTGCAGCCCCGCCGGGAGATCGCCTGCGCTCACCCCACCTGATCTTGAACCTCGCACCCTTGCCCTCAGCACCCTCCTCCTCCTCTTGCTGCAGGCTAAAAAAGGGGTGCTCGGTCATCCCCTTCCCTCCCCCTCGAGACCTCATTGCCTCCCAGGCTGTGGAACTGGGCATCCTGGCACTTGGGCACAGAGAGCTACTGGGGACAAGGTGGAGTGGCAGGGTGGACCCCTTGGCAGAGTCCTAAGTGGCCGCGAGCCCCTCTTCTCCCTCTTCATGGGGTCCAGACCGGCTCTGCTGTGCCACCAGGCTCCTGCTCCCCAGCTTAGCCTCCACGACCTGCCTGGATCTCCCCTCTCTTCCCTGGCGCTCAGGACACGCTCGCAGTCAACACCCTCCTCCAAAAAAAAAAAAAGCTCCTTTGCGGCTGCAAACCCACGCTGCTTCGACGCGCTGCACTGCCTCCGTGCACACGAGAGGGCAGTGCAGCCCCCCACATCAATCCCAGTCCAAACCAGCTCCTCCGGCACAGGAGCTTGCTTGGAGGAGACGGAGCATCTCCTTCTTCCCCAGGGATGGGGGTGCTCCGGGTCACAGCCCTCCCTTGCCGTCCTCCCTGGGGGTCCCAGCAAAGCAGCACAGGTTTCAATGCAGAGGTGCAGAGGACAGATCTGGATGAGGCCAGCCCTGGGCAAACCTACCCAAGCCCACTTGTCCCCTGCCACTTCCCAGAGCATGCTCCTACCTGATCCAGAGCAGAAACTCCAGCAAATAATAGCCAACAGCATAATCCCACACCCAGCTGGCAGAAGAAGAGGGGAGCTGGAAAGCCAAGCAGAGGAAGACGATGGTCGTTAGGGACTAGCAGGGTTTGCAGCTTTCCTGCCACCAGGTACATCCACGGACCAGGAGCAACCTGGGAGCAGGGGTTTGGAGAAGGCCACCCCAGATCTCTCTCCCATGATGAACCAGGGCCAAATCCAGTCCGAGGAAGAGACCAGGATTTGTCAGGAGGGTGCTGAGAGCTTGGATAGTCCCAGCTGCCTCTATGTCTCAGGACGGTGGGGCATGGGCAGAGCCCAACCCAGCCCCAAAATGCCAATTCTGTAGTCAGCCCCCCAGCCCCCAGCAGCCCTCGGATTTCAAGCCCATCCTAAAACACCGGCTCTGGGAGGGCACCCAGTTTTCTGCACGAGTCCTTCTTCCTTCTCCCTTCGCACACGGAGCCCGGTGGGACCTGCCTTGTTGGTGGGATCCTGGTAGATGACGCTGACGTTCTCGCTGTGTGGGAACCACAGGAATCGGAAGTATTGGGATCTCTTCAAGTGGTCCTCGAGGTGATCGAGGACCTGCAACAATGAGAGAAACGGGGGGGCTGGTCGGTGACTGTCCCCCACTGTGGAGCAGGGACCTCCGGTGACTCCCAGGAAAGCTGGGGAAGGTCCCAAGGAGTCTGCCTGCAGAATCTTGGCAAGCCTTGGGATGGAGGGGGGGTCAGTACAGCCCAGCCGAGCACCAGGGGGGCCTAACAGAGACCATGGCCCCAACATTTGGGGAAGGGCACCGAGCATGCCCACCACCTCCTCTGCCTCAGCCGTGGCAGAGCCCCCCCCCCACCCCAGTCCTCCAGATGCTGCATCTGGCACACACCCGAGCTCAGACCCCACATCCTTCTGCAGTCACACCTCTGCAGCCCCTCCCAAAACTCCTCCCTCTGCATTCCCAGATGTGAAGCAGCACAGCCCGGGCTGGAGGGGCCCCCTCCAGCTATCAGCCATACAGTGGGGCAGGCCGGGGGGGGGTGCTTCCAAAATCCATCTCCCTGGGCCAGCGTGAGGGATGCCCTCCCCAGCTTTCACACCTTGGCAGCAACAACCCTTTGCAGCTCTGGAGCCCCGGGACGATGAGGGATGGAGCCAGGATATGATGGGGGATGGAGCCAGGCTGTGCTACACGGCCCTGTCCCAGAGACATCCTCAAAGGCAGAATTGCCAAATTATTCATAAGGACACAAAAAAGAGCTTTAAGAAAGGGAGCTCTTGGGTGAGCTGCCTGCCAGCAGCTGAGGACGGCGAGGCACGGGGGGGGCTGAGCGGGCAGGGGACAGGCAAGATCATGCAGGTGATGGGGGCTCGAGGAGGGGACCGCAGCCCCAGGACATACTCAGCCTGTTCCTGGAGCCAGCAGGGGCTTGTCCCAGGGCTACCTGGAGGGAACCCCCACTGCCTGAGACAGCAGCACCCGCAGAAATGAGAAGACCCTTCAGCCCTCATCCCTCCCTGTGCGTGTAAGGGTAGAGGGACCCTGTGCCCACCCCCTCCACGGTGCTATTTTGGCTGGGCCAGCACCCCTCCCACTTGCAAAGAGCTTCTCCATCCAGCCCCTGCTCCTCCTGCAGAGATCTCCCACAGCTCTGCAGAAAGACTTACAAACCCCAGCAGCTTCGGTTCAAGGAGTTTGCTTGCCCCAGGAGAAGGTGCAATGACCCGCGGGTATAACCCCAGGAGTGTCACCGGTAACCTCAGCTGTGAAGCTGCTCCTTTCTGGCTGGGTCATTTGAATTATTTGTCTTAACGAGCAATTAATCACCAGGCTGGGCTGCTTTAGCACCGAGCATCTTCCTGTGACCCTGCCATGAGGTGAGGGTCTCTGTGGGGTTGCACTGCCATAATGCCGTGGTCCCGTTAAAGCAGGGAGGATGGGAAGACAACCAGTGTATTCCTGGAATTAATGAGAATCAATCCTAATGCTGTTGCCTTCATCTTCACATCTGCAGCTCCCAGAAAGCCACAAAATCTCTCTAAGACGTTCCCAAAACAACCCATTTTCTGGTCAGAGAAATTCTTACGTTGGGAACGATGGTTGTGCAAGTAGAAGCAGGACAAAAGCCATCACCCCACATTTTTCCCGGTTTCATTTAGGAATGAATGCATCAAGCAGCTCAAACAAGAGGCGGGGGGGGGGGGGCAGGAAAAAAAAAGATGCAGCTTTCCCAAGGTGATCCTGCCAACGTCTGTTCGTCTTCCAGCCGCGGCGTCTGAGCGCGGAAGCCAATTGCTAGCGGGGCGACCTTTTCAATGTGCGCTTTTGAGTCTTGCGATATCGGCCCGAAGGAAATAAGCCCAGGACTTTGTAGGATAATTGCAGGGCAGCGGGCGAGAGCCGGAGGGAGGCGGCGAGCGAGCCGGCTTCGGCAGCCCTCGGGGATGCTGTCTGCTTGGCCGAGTGCCGGTGAGGTCGGGCGGTGGAAATCTTGCCGCTGTAACGTGGCCAACGCACGCAGCGGAGATGACCCTGGGGCTTGCAGAGCCCCAGGGGATTTTGCTCGTCTTTCCTTCCCTCCCAGGAGCCGAGAACAGATCTCTTTGCTTCACAGAGGCTGGGTGAAAAGAAGCTGCTCGCTTTCTTGCTTGCAAACACCCTCGAGAGCTCACCGAGCTGGGGGTCGGGCACCCCGCCTGCTGCGATGCAGGCTTGGCTGCTCCAGATGGTCTTCGGGGAAAGGACAAGGATGGGACAAGCGGCAGATGTGGAGGATGAAGCACAAGAAGTCACTAGCACACATCCCGTAGGTCCATCAGAGGAATGAAGGGGAGCCAGGGAGCACAGAGAGCCCGCATTTTGGGAGAGGAGGGGGATGCTTAGCCTCCCTTCGTGCCTGCCAGGACCCCACCGCATCAGGGGACAACATCTGAGCACCAGTTGGGAGGGTCACTTCCATCCACTGAGGCCAAAAAGCAACATTTCTGGCTCGGAGGGCCAAGGTCAAGCCCAGCAGTGGTGAAAGGGGTTTAGGCACCGGGTGGTCTTGGAGGATTTGGGCTTGAGGGGACCATCCCAGGTGCCTGAGACATCCCCCAAAGGGTTAGGAGTCAGGTTAGGGTTAGAAAGTGATAAGCTTGGGCCAAAAGAAGTGCTTCTTCACCCACCAGGTCGCTAAGCTGTGCAAGGCTGCAGGTGGTTAAAAGTTTGCCTGGGTTCAGAAGCAGATCAGAGACCTTCCTGGAAGAGAAAAACTCATTGCCTCGTTACATATATACAAACCACCTCCAGCTCAGCGAGCCCCAAAGCTGCAAAGATCCAGGGAAGAAGTATCGTAGCTGAGTCTGACCCATCCTCATCCTCATCAGCCTCCCGGCAGGTTTGGGGCAAGGGGAGGCTGACTCCATCCCTGCCACCCTCCAAGGATGCTCCGCAGGTCTCTCTGGTGACCTCAGCTCTGCAGTGAACCCTCTTGGTCCCGTGCTTTGTTCCTGGTCATTGTCAGCAGCCAGAGCAGCTGAGTTTATCCCAGTGATAAAAGACAATCACGAGGCCAGAGAAGAAAGCATGCAGATCTTATATAACCACAAATCCAATCTCGGCTCCTCTGACACATATATTATTTGCAATGTCTTAGATAACTCAGGCTTAAATATTTCAAGCAACCTGCTCCCTTGCCATTATTCTCTTCCGCTTCAGTGGGCCACTCGACATGAAAGCCAGAGATCTGGAAGCAGGCGAGGAGCAGTGATGACCAAGAATTGATAAAGGCATTAATATTTACCGAGTGCACTCTCGTTTCACTCTCCTAACAGCCCCAGGGGATGGGGAAAGATGGGCTGAGCTGTGCAAGGGGCATAGCCCGGGCAGATGATGCTGAGCTGGGTAAAGCTCAGCCTGGGCTACCTGTCCTGCTCAGGATAGCAGGGTTATCCTGCGCCTGAGCTTAAGTTTCCTAGCTAAAAGGCAGATTAGGAGGCGTAAAACAACTCTCAACCTGGCAAGAAGGTGCTAGAGGATGCACTGAAGGTCCCAGCAGTCTGGCAGGGCGGGTGAGGACCAAGCCGTAAGGAGCTGGTGGGCTCCCACCACATTTAAACATATTTAAATGCATTTAAAGTGGGGAACTCCCTGCTGCAGGACACCAGGGAAGTCGCAGCTCCGGAAGCAAACGGGCAATACACAGGCAAGAAATACTCCTGAGCTATTAAACACAAACTCATCACCTCTGCAACTGGAAACACCGGTAAGGAACTCACTGCAGGCTGGGAGGGCACCCTGGAGAAATATCCTGGGGAGTTTCCCTTATTCTTCTGTCTTCCCTTCCCACCTCTCAGGAAAAATAAGACCCTGAAGTGCTCCAGCTCTCGATTGCTCTGGTGTGGCTGCCCTTAGCAGGGGTGGCAGCAGGCAGGCAGACACACTAAAGGATTCGGGTGATGCTCCACAGACCCCTCTGTCCACCGCCCCGGGCCAGCCCAGCTCCCCCCTGGCACAGCACAGGGACCGCTGGGTTGCTGTGGATCGGGGCTGACAAAGAAGATGCTGCAAAAGTGCCTTAAACTCACATTCCTGGTGGTGTTCAAGCCACCCCAGCGGGGCACTGAATAATTCAGTCCTTAAAAAATTAAGGACAGCGTTTCTCAGAGCTTTACCAGTGCTGCAGCTCTGATCAATCCAGCAACAAATTTTGCTGCTCATGTCCAAGGGCTATTTATTTTTTTATGAGCCCAACTTAATGAAGGCTTGTGTTGCCGTTAGGCGGAGCTGGAACTGGACCTGTGAGACCCAAATGAGGCAAGGGATGAGGATGCTGCTGAGGATGCCCCAGCAGGGACGGGCAGACCTCGCAGGATGACAGAGATCAGTGGCTGAAGCATATCCAAGCTCCTGGAGAGGTTCGTTTCTACCACCACTGGTTTCTTCCTCCTCGTGGACTCCATGCCTCAGTTTCCCCATCCAGAAATCCTTCCAGTGAACACAGTGAGTCCACGCAGCATTTAGAAGGCCACCAGATCCTTCGACTTGCAGATGGCCCTTTCTCTGCAGGCTTCAGCCTGTGCAACGCTGCAGCCCCCGGCGATGATCTGGCACCAGAGGCCTGGGACAAGTTGGACGATTGCTCAGCTCAAGGTCACATCCTGATACGGCAGCCGTGCCAGGCTGCCCCAGCCACGGAGAGGCTGAGCATCATATGGAACAGCTCGCTCCATCCGACTTCCCAGCCCCGTGAGGGTGGGAGGGCCCCAGGGAAACGCCTCCAGAAGTTAAAAGGAGTTTATATAAGGGCAGAGACAGGGAAAGTCAGTGTGGATGTGCTCCCAGGAGAAAGGAATTCCTTCAAATCCCTCCACAGGCATGCCCACTGGGCCTTCAAAAGGCTTTCTGAGGGAACCAGATCCCACCCACCATTGGCCACAGAGCCACGTGGAGACCTCGTAAAGCCAAGGAGATGCACTGCCCCCCCCCCAAAAAGGCATTTCGTGCCTCTCTCGAGGGAAATCATCCTGGCTCCTGCTGGGGATGGAAAGCTCAGCTGGAGGAAACCACTCTCCAGCACTGAGCATTTCTGTACCAGCAGGCCAGGATCCTGTCCCCGGCGTCTCAGCCGCGTACTGAGCAAGGACTCGTGCTCTCCACGGTCAGCCCAGTGCCCTTTCATAGGCTACATGCAAGATGCTGTCTTCAGGAGGGAACCCGGCCACGAAGAGGGGACAACAGGGAGAGGAGGGATGGTGGGACAGCAGAACTTGCCGAGGAGGAGAGAGCGTGTGAAATCTTCAGAGCCGTGCAAGATCCTGATCTATGAGAGAGCAGGTCAGAAACACCCTTGGGAAAGCCACCTTCCTTGGGGATGCCCCAGACAGGCCAGTCACTAGCGCCAAACACTTTAGCCTGGGTGATCTGGACCTTCGGTAAGACAGAGACAGGCAAATCCAGTAGCAACACAATTGGCTGAAAGGGCGTTTTCCATCATACGACCCAAATGCAGCTCTGGGGTTGGAGCCTGATAAGGAGTTTCTTCAGACAGACCCTTGAAACGTGTCACCCATCGCACTTCTTCTCATCCCCAGCACCGTTCGTCCCAAGTTCAGTTCAAAAGAGTCAAACCCAGCTTCACACCGGGAGACGGAGAGCCCCGTCCCCAAAAAATACCCCCACACACCAGCCGGCCAAGTCATTATCAAGAGCACGAGATGCTCACGGACTATTTGAAGTGGCCCATCTGTTGCTGGAAAAAGCAAGGCTCTCTGTTAGCCGAGCAGCAGGAGACAATGAGATGGGAGACAGCACTTCCTTGGGGAGCAAATGGCTCGTGGGAGCAGCCGTGCCCTGCGGGATGCTGCTCCTCTCCCCCGGGGACCCAGCTAGGTCCTGCACGCCTCTGGGGCCTCTGGCTCCACACAGGCACAATCTTCTCCCCGCTCTGGTTTAGTCCAGGCAGCTCATCAGCCCATCAGCCCAGCCCACGCTTTCCAGCAAGGGCAATTTTCTCCAGCTGGAACATTAAATCTGCATTAGGCTTAGTCATGCGTGCCTGGAGTCACCAGATCTCCGCTGACCTGCGATCACTGGGTTAAACAGAGCAGAGGTGTCGTGCTGGAGCCCCCCTCCTCGGCCCCGCCGCGGCTCGGGCTCGGGGGGGGGGCAGCCCAGGGAAGATGATGATGATGATGATGGCTACGGGGCAAACCTTCCTCCCTGCTCCGGTGGGACCGCTGGCATCGCACAGCCCGGAGCTGCTCTTGCCCTCCCTTAGCCCTGCCTGCAGCGAGGCTCGGGCATTGCCCACGAGACAGGGGAAAAATTTCAAACCCACTGGGATGGATGCAAGGGCTAGACCGCAGCTGGAGGAGGCCGGGGCAGGGGGGGGGGTGGGAGCTGTGTGTGTGTCTGATTTTTGTCACCTCCGGGCTGAGGCAGGCAGGGGACAATTGATGCGGAGATGTGAGGATGATGCTGCAGAGGGGCGAGGAGGTGGCTGAAGGACACAGCCACGTCCCAGCTCAGGGTCGCTCCCCGCAGCCCTAGATGAGAGCAGAAAGTCTTTGGCAGGTTCCTGAGGACACTGGAAGCCACCAGCTTTCTCCTGCAGCCATGAGCCACCCCGGGGATGCACGGAGGTTGGTCTGGGACAGTGAAAGCAGATATTTGAATCGCATGCTGGATAAAGGCAAAAAATACGTATCAGTCTGGACTGGTTTTAAAAGAAGAGCTTGGGACCAGCTCAGGGGCGGGCATGGCAGTGATGAAAGAGGTGAGGTTTCATGTCGCCTTCATGCCCCAGAGGTGGAGCTGAAGGCAGCTGGGAAGGGACACAACTTCTCCCAAAGACGGTGCCTTGCAGTTCTCGAAAACCACCAGGAATAATAAATAAAGGAAATTACTTCCACCTCCGTGTCTTTCCCCGCAGCTCTCCCTCCCAGCTCCTCCAGGCTGGACGCAGAGGGGTGGCTGCGGAGGGTCCCAGTGCGAGGTGCAGAGGTCCCACCTGCTTTTTCATCAGGACTGAAGAACTCACGGAGACTCACACTGTAGACTTACAGCACCCTGGGCTTCCCCACCCGGCCTCCTCCCAAATTTTGTGGCCAGCCAAGCTGCCCGAGCACGCTCAGCCCTCGCCTCTGCCCCACGCAGCACCCCTGGGAACGGAGCAAATGTCTTCCCACAGCACAAGGGGACTCAGCACCCCCCATTTCCCACCGCCCCCCCGGCTCGGTTTTGCAACCACGCGAGGGGCTGCACCCCAAACCCTGCTTTGCTCCTGAACACCAGCTGCACGATGCAGTGAACGTCTCGCTGCAGACCCCAACCATCCGCCTGCCCTGCGTGGTGCAGAGGTGGCACTGAGTACCCCTCGTCCCCACCCCGCTACCTGCACCCCTCTGGCCCCAGAAATTGCTGCTCCCGCCTATGGGAAGCTAAAGTGGCATTTGCTAAGAAACAGGGCTTTTCCTTCCTCTCCTTTGTCACCCTCCAGATGTTTCACAGAACCACAAACTGGTTTGGGTTGGAAGGGACCTTAAAGATTATCTAGTTCCCCCCTCCCTGCCCCGGGCAGGGCCCCCTTCCCCCAGCCCAGGGGGGCTCCCAGCCCCGTCCAACCTGACCTTGAACCCTTCCAGGGATGCAGCATGTTTCCAGCTTAAAGGCCACCATGAAGCAACGCCACGAAGATGCACCAGGAGTGCAATCCTACACGCGCCCGTGGGATTTTCTACCGGAGCATGACCACTTCCCAGTCTCCCTTCGACCGTGTCACCTCACGGGGAACCTTCCCTATCCCCGAGGAGGCTTTGAAAGCAATCGCCCGTGTCGTACCTCGGTGAGGGTGGAGGGGAAGGCCACCTCATGCAGGTGGAACTGGGGCACGCACTGGAAGGTGACCGTGAGCACGACGCCCAGGCAGCCGAGGTGCAGGCGGGCAGCCTGGAAGATGTCCGCGTTGACGGACTCGGAGCACTCCAGGATCTCCCCTGAAGCTGTCAGCAGTGTGAGTGCTACGACCTGCCGAAGGGGAGCAAAGCTTCAGCGAGGGTTCAGTGTGTCCCATCCCCATGCCAAGACCTTGCATCCACCCCAAAACTTAGGGCTGGGGGCTAAGCAGGGAGACACACACACACACCCCCCCCCGGCCCATGACCATCATCGCAGGGTGCTTTCTGCTGAGGTTGGCTCCGCCAGCCCCTCTCCTGCCACCTTTGATGTAGCGACACAAAAGGATTCTTCACTTTCTGGGGGATGTAAAAAAAAAAAAAAAAATCAAAGAAAGAAGTAACACTCCCCCCAAATTACTTCACTTCTTCATAACCATCGGTGGAATCACTATACAGGATTATAAGCTTGGAGTGGAGGATTTTCGTGCCTACTTAAAAACAGACCTGGGCCCCGCAGACCTTTGGTTTTGGGGGGCTCCACTGCAAGAAGAACTGCTTTCCCTTTCGTACAGAGCTTATTCATCGGACTGTAGGATCATAAAGCACGGGGACAGAGGAGTTTTGAGCTGGATCGTGTTTTGGCTGGCAGATGAGGAGGTCCCACTGTGCGTGGGGTATTTGGGGGTCCCCCGGGGGGGGACAGGACCCCTCCTGGTTGCGGTGTGCTCCCTCCTGACCCCAGGGCTGGGCACAGTGGACCCAGACCGGGTGATGGGACATCTCCCCTCGAGCACTGCAAGATGCTGGTGTCCGCGCATCGACACAGCCCGACTCCCGTCTCACCTGGGTGGGCAGGATGCCGTGCCTGATCCCAGTGTTGTGTGTCCCCGTCCCGATCACACCAGCCGCTGCCACCTCAGAAACAGCTCCTAAACTGGGGGCAGATGAAAGGGCTGAGGACCTCAGTGCGTGGGACGCGGCGTGGGGCACAGCCCACCATGCCAGGCGTTACACTGGATGCGGACCCTGCACAGAGACACCCCCCACCACCCCCCCCCCCCCAGGACATGCCCCCCTGCCCCAACAAGCAGGGCTTTCCACCCTTCAGGGTACCCTGCAGCCACGGATGGGTTTATTGACCGTGTGTGCACGTCTCTGTGGGACATGCCTATCAGGGTGATGCTATAATCCGTGAGGAGGAAGAGGCAGCAGGTCACCGTGCTCAACTCAGCTGTGTCCCATCTCACAAGTCCCCGCCTCTCCCCATCAGCCTGGAGCGACTCAGTGGGGTGGAGACATCCCTCCGTATGCTCCCAGAGCAAGGGGTGAGGAACCCGGGTTCACCCCAGAAACGTCACTGTGGAGCAGGGCTGGAAGCAGCATCCACAAACATAAGGGCTGCAGACCAAGGTCCATCCCTCCAACCGCGGCCGAGGCAGGCACGTGGGGATGGCAGAAGGTTGAAGCGAACCGTTCCTGCCACTTCCCCCAAATATTCCTCCAGCTTTCCGACAGCTGGGGAGCAGGGACCTCCTGAACCAGGTGTGGTTTCTGTGACCACTGCAAGCCTCTGTGGATTCTCCTGCATGAAGGAGTCCTGCTCACCCCCCTCCCCACACACACCGTTGGTCACCTGCTCAGGTGGGTCTTATTTCTCTGAACCCTCGCCCTGGCCAGGGCTCTGACAAACCCATCACTTTTATCGACAGAAGAACGCAGATATTGAGCTAGACCGTAATTAAAGAGCACTTTCTTCCCTGAGGTCAGCAAATGAAAGCGGAGTGTGAAAAATGCTCTCCGTGGCTATTTCTTTTTGCAAATCCCTGCCTGAACGTGGCTCTCTTCGAGCCCTTGGCAAGACTGCAAGGTAGAACCACACGTGTTGGAGGCAGAGGGATCAGCTGGAAGCATCCCACCCTCTGCCCCCAGATTGCCCTGGACCCGCAGCCCATCACTTCCACCTCCTCTTCTGGGGAGAGCAGACACCCCAAAGCAATGCCGAGCAAAGATTCTCCCATCCCTCCTGCCAAGATATTCCAATGGCTAAGTGCCTTTTGCCATCAAAACCCCATTTCTAGCCTAATTTTGTTGACCATCAGCCTCCTTTGCCGAGAGCTGCCTGCTGTCAGCCTCTGCCCCATGCAAGGCACCCCTAGGAGGGGTGCTCTCATCTTTTTTAGGGCCTGGGAGCGTGGTCTTTTCCTTTGTGACACGGAAAGGACCAGCCTGGAGCGTGCAGTGAGAGCAATAGGGTTGGTGTGGGAATAAAGGTTCCCCTTGTCCGGCCTCCTGCTCCAAGGCAGGATCAGTTACTCTGCCATGGAGGGGGTTGGTCTGCAGGACTCTGGTGGCAAACCAGATCCCAAAGTGAACACCCGTATTCTGCAATAAAAGCTCTTCAAAAATATCCCTGGTTCGTCCAGGAGGACGCCCAGGGACGGCCCCACACACGTGTCCCACTCACTTGGCCAGGGCCAGCCCGTGCTTGCTCAGCTCGACGTTCAGATCCGAGAGGAAAATCCCACCTTCCACAGTCACTTGCTGCTTCTCCTTGTCCACCTGCAAAGGATGGGATAGGAGGGGAGTGGGGAAGGTCACACAGCTCAGAGGAGAAGCACCCCGTGGAGCACACCCCAGTGCAGTTGATGAAGCCTACGCGGGAGAGCCACGTACCGCGAGGGACTTGCTCCATCCCGAGCTGCCACCTCTCTCAGACCTTCACCCCGTCCACCTCAGTGGTGCCACTGGTTCCTGCCCCTGGTGCAGACCCTGCTCCCCTTCCCTCTCCCCGGGGTGGCGTAACCTCTCCCGTAACTTCTCCCAGGTGTTGGTCAATGCAAGGGAGAAGCACCACCCCCAGCAAAGCTCTACTTTCAGCAAACCTGCCCCCAGCAAAGCTCTACCTTCAGCAAACCTCTTCACTCTCTGCCCTCCTGCCTTGCTCAGCCAGCTCCCGGTGGAAGGCGAGCTTATTGCCATCACGAGCTCTTCATCCCACTTCTGACAGACAGAGCTCTCAGGGAGGGTGCCGTTCCTTAATTAATTATTGCTGTTAATTACCAGGAACGAGCCAGCCCTCGGAATATGCTGCTGGAGTCAGGATTTTTTCGTCTTCAGCTGCACACATACACACGTACAGAAATGCACACGGGCGTGTGCACGCACACGCGGCGCACGGGCACTGCTGCTTCCTTCCCAGTGTCATCGGATGGAGCAATCTCCCATGGGGACACTTCCCACCTGACACAGGAGCAAACCACGGACCACGAAGACCCAGCCGGGTCTCTGCCAGGCTGCTGTGCCGAAGGCACCTTTGCACGATCACATCCAGCTCGATCCCTCCAGGTACCTCCTCTCCCCCAGGAGACCGAGGAAAAGGTGCCAAGGTCAAGCCCCCGCTGAACGCACGCGCTTCTTTGCTTTTTTATAGCTGCTCCATACACTTGCAATGCACAAGGGATGCTTGTACACCGGGAAAATGCGCATTCCCCAGTCTTGCACCAGCATCTCAGGGTCTGGTTTGGGAAAACTCTTGGCTGCGAGGAGAGGAAAGCCTCTCCATCCCTTCACCTCCCAGCCCGGGCACGGCAGCGTTGGCACGATGCCTCCCAGCCCTCGGTGGCTGCACGAACAAGGGTACCACTGCATTTCAGGGGCACCACGTCACCTCCCAGAAGCAGATCTCACCTTGAGGACCCTGTTCATCTTCCCCATTTGGATCATGAAGTCATCGGTGCAGGCGATGTCCGAAGGAGAGTGACCGCCCCCCACCACCTTCACCCTCTTGTCCCTCTGCCTGGCCATGTCCAGGATCTGCAGAGGCAACAGGCAGCCCTGAGCATCCAACATCTCCCCCAAAGCCATGTGCTAAGGGCGGTTCCAGAGGCACTGAGACATCCCAAGCTAAGACCTCGCCTATGGTTGACATCCATTTACTTGGATAACTCATCACCTGGGAGTACAACCACCCCTGGAGCCCAGACACCTCCTGAGACAACCCTTGGGATCATCCCCGGGGGTTGGACTGAATGACCTTTAAAGGTTCCTTCCAACCCAAACCGTTCTGTGGTTCGATGATCCCAAAAGAGGTGATGCCCACCTGAGACACCCCAGGGTGACAGAGGCATCTCTGGGGTGACAAAAGTGAGCCAGGACTCCCAGTCCTCAGCATGGCAGCTGGGGTCAGGCAGGGGACCCCAGAAGGATGCCAGATGCTGGTGCCCGGGGAACAGAGTCTGACTCGAGCCAGATGAGCCCGTTACCTGCACCTTTTAGGTGTTTGACACATCTGCTGGAGAACATGTGCGGTTTGGTAGGATGGGCCATCTCCTGGGGCCAAGGGGAAGGACTCATGCTGTCACCATCTGTGACCTCTCTGGCTGAGCATGACGGAGCATCACAGCCCTTCCCGGTCTTTCCTCCTCTTCATTTCTAACGGGTTGTCTCCTGGAAGTACCCTCCTTACCTCCCGGATCTCCTCCACCGAGGTGGGCTGGAAGTACAGCTCTGGTGAGGAGCCGTAGGTCTTGGCCCAGTTCTGGAATTTGACTCCTCCCTGGCCGTGAACCTGGAGCATAAACAAGAGCTAAAGCAGAAGAAAGCGAGTGCCTCCCCTGCTTTTCCACACAGCCCATCCTTTGCCTGCCACGACCACTGTGCCAGAGCCAGTTTTCCAAAAGGATTAATTATTTATGGACACGGAGGCTCCTCTCGACCCCTTGGGTCCACAGAGCAGGGATGTCTCCTCCATGTGAGCAAGTCAGCCTGGCCTCCCTCGGCAGTCCGTGGGGAGAAGTGGGAGGACTCCCTGGGCTGTCTGAGACATCTCCCTCGAGCGTAGCCCACCCCTGCCTCCTACGACATGGGGTGTGCTGGGGTTCTCTTGGTTTGCATGGCCTCATCTGCTCTGGTCTCCTCCCGGACCTGGTCTCACCACCCCATCCCGACCTCGTGGCCCATGGGCATGGCCTCACGTCCCAGTGTCCCCAGATGGCCTCATCATGATGTGCTAACAGGGACCAGGTTGGGACTCCCCTCCAACCTCAGCCATCCACCCCCAGGCACCGTCCCCAGGCCTGGCATGAAGGGGTGCAGCCAGAAGACCCAGCCCCATCCCATCTCCGGGCAGGGGTTCACCCAAGATGGGACATTCCCAGGGAGGGGTTTGGATGAGTCCTGGCTGGTGGGGGCACAGTTTCTCCCTGGCTGTGGCCAGCCCAGCTGGGGCTTGGGCAAGGAAGGACCCAGCCTGGGGCTGGGCACCAAGCCCCGGAGAAGACGGTAAATCCCCCTGGCCCAGGACTGGATCCAACGTTCTGCCCCACCAACACAACACGTGTCCCACCTTGAGTCCAGGAGACGATTTATTCTCTTGCCTGCCACCTCCTGCGGTCTCCTTCCTCCCGTTCCCTCCATCCTCCTCTCCCTCAGCAAACCCTCCACCTTCCACCTGCCCACCCAGGCTCGCTCCTCTGCCCTCAGCTCATTTTCCATCTCCCTGCCTCTGTGATGGATCCAGCTCCCGTCCAAAGAGCAGACCCCCCAAAACTGGCCGAATTTCCCCAGGGGTGCAGAAGAAGCTGTCCCAGGGGTGTTTGCAGCATCCTTCCCCCCCCCCTTCCCCCACCACCTCAGCCCCCCCCCATGCTGATTTTAGGGGCTGGGCAGGGCAGGGCCAGCGGATGGCCCATCACCCTGGCCAGGGAGGTGACACAGCCGGGAGCCAGGGCTATCAGGAAGCTATTGCAGATAGCCCAGATAGCAGCAGGGAGCCCTCGGGGCGAGGGGGAGGTGGGGCTGGAGCTTCCCCACAGCATCCCCCACGCAGGTTAAAACCTGGAGCTGGTCTGCGAGCCAGGGCAGAGAGGGGGAGAGAGAGGGAAAAAAAAAATGAAAAAATAACCCAAAAGGATAAAATGGAGGAAAGTGAAGACCCATGGGTTAGAAAACCTGACCTGATTTATCCAGGGATAAATCAGGTTTTCCTTCCCTCTCTCTTTTCGGAGGCACCTTTCCTATTTCTCATCACGGGGATGCTGGTTATTAAATCCATATCAAAGTTGGCAATAAAACCGCATCATCCCAACAGCCCTGACCACGGCGCGTGGCTCCATGCTGCCTGGAACGCCTTTCCCACCCCAAAAAAAATGAGAAAATTCCCCTTTTTGGCTGCGTTGGCTTTTCCTTACCATCCCGTCGGCCTCTCAGTGAGATGCTGCTGGAGCGAGTGGGACTCTGGCTGCTCCGGCACCGGGGACGAGGGGTGATCCTGGCCGGTGCAAGGCTGGCAGAGCTGGTTCCTGTCTTGTGGCTCAACAAGGAGCTTCTCTCCAGGCTGGAAGGATAATGAATAACAGCCCTTCCCTTGGGATTTGCCTGATTCCTTGGGGGAGGAGAGGGGCTGAGCCCTTCGCTCCGGGGCCAGCGGGCAGAGCAGGATCTGAGCACGGATTTGAACCCCTCGCGCTACAGGGATGCGGCAAACGCCGCGGGTTTTGGGGAGGAACCGCTTCCCTTTTGGGGGTCCTCACCTTGGAGCGTGGGGAAATAAGGAAAACCCTGCCAGGTTTGGGGGGGGACACCTGGTAGTGGGTGCGTGGAGGTTTGGGGGGGGGGGGGGGGGGGAGCGATGCGACGGCCTCGCTGCATCGCACGGCCACGTGCGAAACGGGCGCTGGGGGGGCCTTCGCTCCCTGCCTTGCAAGGAGGAGGAGGCTTCCACGCCTTGCACACTTGCCTTGCACCCCCAAAATCCTTCTGCCGTCCCCGCTCTGGGGAGCAGAGGTGGTGGTGGTGGGGGGGGGGCCAGGATCCGGCTGGGAAATGGGTCTTCACGCAAAGGAGGGGCGAGGATTTGCAGGAGCTTTGCAGCGGTGGCTGCACTTTGGTGATAAGCAAAACCTCCCCGGGCCCTCATTAAGGAGGGGATGATAATGATTTTTCCCAGCTGGCTCACTCGGGCAAGGTGACCTCCAAGCCCCGAGCGGGCGGGGGTCCCCTGCTGCGGGCAGCCGCCTTCGCAAGCCCACGGGGACACTCTCAGCCACCCAAACCTTTGCAGCGCAATCACGAACTGGGGGTGAGGGGGGGTGGAAATTATTTCTTAATTAGAGCACAGGAGCCCTGCAGCCCGAGAAGGACCTCGCAGCACCTCCAGCAGTTTTTTCCACGGGTCTCCCCATGTACCTCCAAAGCTCCTTGACCTCCTGACCATCCTGAAACCTGGGTGACGTTTTGTTGGCTGCAAAGCAGCGAATTAGAGCGAATTAATGAATAATCCTCCGACACACTTTCGAGTCCAGCTAGGCACCAAGGGGGGTCCAAGCAATTGGGGTCAGACCCCACGGAACAGCTCTGGGTCCAAGCGCTGTGCAAAGGTCATCAAACCCTGTCTGGACTGTTAATAATTATTCATGAACAGTGCAGGGCGAAGGGGACGCGTGTGGAGAGGGACATCTCAGTCTCTGCATCCAGGAGGGATGTCACAGCTCGGCTATTTACAGCTGGAGGGCAGGGAACAATTCAATTAAAGGTTGAGAGAAGGAAAAAACAAAGGAAAGAAAACAGGGGCGTTTTGCCAGGTGTCGGGGCTATTTGTGAATTTATTTGTGAATCGATGGCATTTTTTGGCGGGATGGGAAACGCTCTCAAGGGGTGTAAATCTTGGGAGCACGATGCCGGAGGGTGCTGCGGTTGGGTGTGCGGGGTTATCGGCCTGGCTGGGGTTCTGTGAAGCAGCTGAAATGGGGCTGGGAGCTGGGAGAGGCCCCTCTCAGCACCCTCGGGTGCTTCTGGTGTGGAGCGGGCCCAGCAGCGGGAGGGCTGCTGGAATTTCCTGCCTTTGCAGCTACTCTTTTCACCGTGAGATCTGCAGAAATGGCTGATGCATTCCCAGCGTGCGAGGCACTCCCAAATTGCAGTGCGTTCCCAAATTGCAATGCGTTCCCAACTTGCAGAGTTCTCAAATCGCAGTGAGTTCCAAAATTTCTGTGCAGTCACGAATCACAACGCACTCCCAAATTGCAAGATGCTCCTAAACTGCAGTGCGTGCATTCCCAAATTGCAACTCACGCCCAAATTGCATTATGTTCCCAAATTGCAGGGCGTTTCCAATTGCAGTGTGCTACCAATTGCAGTGCATTCCCACATTGCAATGGACTCCCAAACGGCAGTGCATTCCAAAATCGCCGTGTGTTCCCAGATTGCAGTGCGTGCATTCTGAAATTGCAAGGGTCTCCCAAACTGCAGCACACTCCCAAGTTGCAACACATTCCCAAATTGCAGCACATTCCCAATTGCAGTATATTCCCAAATTGCAATGCATTCCAAAATTGCAATGCACTCCCAAATTGCCGTACCTACCCAAACTGCAGTGCATTCCCAGTCGCAGTGCAGGTCCAGTTTGCTGGAAGCCTGCCTTGCCGCTGTGCTGGAGGGGTGCACGCATTCCCAAATTGCAATTCCCAATCTGCCCCTGAGCCAAAGCAGGAGCTTGCAGAGGGGATTTGCCCCAAAATTTCGCTGGTGCCTGGAGCCTTCGCCCTCTCCCCTGCCCATCGCACTCCTCCCCAGAGCTGCCACCTCCCCTGCAGCAGTGGGGAAACTGAGGCAGGAGAACTTTGCTGAAGCTCTTCGTGTGTCAGAGTCTTGCGAGCCATGCGAGCAGCATCTCAAGCCAGAAATCAGGTGGGATTTTTTTTTTTTTTTTTGTCTTCTCCGTTTAAAAATAAAACAGTTGAAATTTAATTATGGGCATCTTTTATTCTTCTCGATCTCCACGTTTTTGTTTTTGTTTTTTTCTTGCTTTTTTTTTTTTCCTCCCCTCTTTTTTCCAAGTTAATTGCTTCCTTTGCGAAACAACGGGCACAGCGACCAATGTCTGCAGGAAGGGAGGACAGGACCAGAGTTGGACCCTGCGTGGCAGCAGGGAGATATTGTCCCTTAATTGTCACCACCGGGCACAGCCAGAGTCCCACCGTGTCCCCCCTGGCACCCCCTGCTGCCAGCACCCATGGGTGCCTCACACCTTTTGAGGGAGAAGCTGATTCAAAGCAGAGGAAAACAGCTCATTTCCAGGGGTTGGGGGGCGGCGGTTTTGGGGTGGGTTTGTTTTTTTTTTTTTTTTGGTCCTGGGGACAAGCAGAGCTGGTCACATTGTGCCACCCCCGCTGGGTTTGGGTCCCCAGGGGAACCGGCGCCGGGGGGGGGGGGGGTGTGGCCCCACAGGGACCTTCACCCCGGGCACCCAGTGACCGCAGCAATTTTGGTCCCAGAGTCCAGGGCCGGGCTGGGTTGAAATTTAACCGGGTGCCATCAAGTTTTGGGGGGGGGGGGGGGGGGTGTGTGTGTGCACACAAAGGACGGCGTCTGGGTGCAATCCTGCCATCCTGCACCCACACCCCACGGGGCCCGAGCTGGACACTGCTGGGGGGTAAGGTGCTGGAGGTGCAGGATTAAACCCAGCTCCTCCCCACAGCAGCCCCGAAGCAGCTGGCTCTACCTATATTTTTTTTTTTTTCCCCCCATTTCAGATGGGTTTCTAAGGAGAAGCCCTGGAAGCTGTGGGTTTTCCAGCAGGGTTACCCCAACAGCTGCGGGGTTGGGGTTCTGCACCCTCCATAATCCCCTCAGCGTGACCCTGCCAGGCTCTGCCTGCACCCTGCACCCCCTGTGAGCACCCTGTGTGCACACCCTGCACCCCAGTGCCCGCATCGAGCACCCCATGCGTGCAGCCTGCACCCTACGTGTGCACCTTGCACCCCGCTGCCCGCACCCTGTGCCCCGTGTCTGTGCCCTGCACCCCATGCGTGCACCCAGCACGTGCACCCTAAACCCCCAGTGCCTGCACCCTGCACCCCGTGCGTGCAGCCGTTGCCCACACTGTGCACCCTGTGTGTGCACCCTGCACCCCAGGACCCCACACGGTGCACCCCGTGTGTGCACCTTGGTGCCTGCACCCTACACCCCATGTGTGTGCACCCTGCACCATATGCGTGCACCTTGCACCCTTTGTGTGCACCCTGCACCCTGTGTGTACACCCCGTACACTGGTGCCCGCACCCTGCACCCCATGTGTGGCACCCTGCGCCCTGGTGTCCACATGCTGCACCCCCGTGCCTGCACCCTGCATTTCATGTGTGCATCCTGCACTCCGGTGCACGCACCCTCCACCCCACGTGTGCACCCTGCACCATGATGCCTGCACCTTGCACTCCACGTGTGCACTGTGTGTGTGCACCCTGCACTGTTTAGGTGCACCCTGCGCTCCGTGCATGCACACTGCACCCCGTGAGTGCACCCTGAACCTTGCACTCCATGTGTGCACCCTGCACTTCATGTGTGCATCTCTCCCCCTGTGCATGCGCCCACCCTGCACGCTGTGTGTGCACCCCTGCACCCTGCGTGTGCATCTTGCACCCTCTGTGTGTGCATCCTGCACCCTGTGTGTGTGCACCCTGCACGCTTTGTGTGTGCACCTTGCACCCTGCATGTGCATCCTGCACCCTCTGTGTGTGCACCCTGTGCCCTGTGTGTGCATCCTGCACCCTGTGTGTGTGCACTGTGCCCTGTGTGTGCATCCTGCACCCTGTGTGTGTGCACCCTGCACGCTTTGTGTGCACCCTGCGTGTGCCACCCTGCACCCTGGTGCCCGCATCCTGCACCCTGTGTGTGCACCCTGCACCCTGCATGTGCATCTTGCACCCTCTGTGTGCGCACCCTGTGCCCTGTGCGTGCACCCTGTGCCCTGTGTGTGCATCCTGCACCCTGTGTGTGTATCCTGCACCCTGTGTGTGTGCACCCTGCACGCTTTGTGTGTGCACCCTACGTGTGCACCCTGCACCCTGGTGCCCGCATCCTGCACCCTGCGTGTGCACCCTGCACCCTGCATGTGCACCCTGCATGTGCATCTTGCACCCTCTGTGTGCGCACCCTGTGCCCTTTGTGTGCATCCTGCACCCTGTGTGTGTGCACCCTGCATGCTTTGTGTGTGCAGCCTGCACCCTGGTGCCCGCATCCTGCGCCCAGTGTGTGCATCTTGCACCCTCTGTATGCACACCCTGCGCCCTTTGTGTGCACCCTGCGCCCACTGTGTGTGCATCCTGCACCCTTTGTGCGTGCACCCTGCGCCCTTTCCGTGCACCTTGCACCCTCTGTGTGCGCACCCAGCACCCTGGTGCCCACATCCTGCACCCTTTGCGTGGGCACCCTGCACCCCGTGAACACCATCCAGCAGCCACTTCCCAGCGAGGGCTCATCCATCCCAGCGACCCTGGTAGGGTCAGAGGGACAGGAGGAACCCTGGGGGTGGCTGTCCCCCCCCAGACCCTCTTGTCCCCTGTACCACAGCGTGACTGCCACCAGTTTCTCCTCCAAGGCAAAGCCAGGCTGGGGAGGGTGACCAAACACATCCCCCACCACCACCTTAAGTGCTAAAATAAACCTGGTGGAGGATAAATAACAAGCCCTGAAGCTTTAATTCCTCCACCCAGGGCTCGGTGGGGGACAGACCCCCCCGGGCTTTGTGCTCACTGACCTTTGCAGCCACGTCCAGGGCCTCAGCCACCGGTGAGTGCAGAGCAAAGAACCGGGCGGGGGGGGGGGGATGCCCATCACACCAGCAGGGCCAGAACTGGAGATTTTGGGGAGTTCTGTCCCCCCCTTTTAGTTGTACAGCGCCTTGCAAACACCCCGCAAAGCGGCTCTGCAAACCCAGGTCTGTCCCCACAGCCGGGTCCCGGACCCGGCAGGTCCTGCCACTGTCCCCCACCCACTCCGAGCAGCCGAGCCTCCGCTCCCCTGGGATTCTTCAGCCGGATTCTTCTCCTCCATACCCATTTTCCTGTTGTCGTTCTCCAAGGCGAGCGTTTGGATCTGCTAGAGCAGGAATTACAAGCAGCTCTTAAAAAAATAAACCCGCCCTTCTGCGAGCTGCCCGTAACTCCGGGGCTTTGGGAGATCTTTTCTTCCAAGCCCTTGCTGCTGGGATCAGGGGGTTGAAACCCACCCTGAGGTCCTCCAGATATTTTCTTCTTGCTTTTCACACCCAAGAGCTGAGAGAGGAGCAGGATAGGGCCACTGTGCATTCTGCAAATGGACACCACGTCCACCCCAGGGCGGGGTTTTGCTGGTACGAGCTCCCCAGCATCCCGAGAGATGGGGTCCCTCTCCCTCTGCTGCACCCAAGACCACCACGAGCAGCTTCAAGCTGTGAAAAAAAAAAAAAAAAACCAAACTGCCCCAGAGGAGCTTTGTCTGCAGCCAGATTTATTTCTTTGTTCCGGGTGCTGTTAGGTGGCAGCAGCCGGTGCCATCGCTCATGTTTATGGCCGGAGGATTTCTCCTGGGAATAAACCCTCCCAGAGACGGAGCGAGGCCCCAGAGGCAACCAGGGTGGGATTTGGCATTTTTTTCTGATGGCGTTTGCCTTCCTGGACATGCCAGCAGTGAAGGGCATGTTTGCTTTGGCTCAGCTGGTTTCCTGGGTCCGTGCTTTGCAGGCGGTGGGGTGCCTCCAGCTTGACCAGTTGCCCTGGGCTGACCCATCCCACTGGTCTGCCCGGGAATCGGAGCCCGGACACAGACGTCCTGGGGATGGAGGATGCGTGCACCCACGGGACCGAGGCAATGTGCACCCCAGGGATGGAGGATGCACACACCCAGGGGATGGAGGATGCACACACCCAGGGGACCGAGGATGCACGCACCCCGGGGATGGAGGATGCACACACCCAGGGGATGGAGGATGCACGCACCCAGGGGATGGAGGATGCACGCACCCAGGGGATGGAGGATGCACACACCCAGGGGATGGAGGATGCACACACCCAGGGGACCGAGGATGCATGCACCCTGGGGATGGAGGATGCACACACCCAGGGGATGGAGGATGCACGCACCCAGGGGATGGAGGATGCACACACCCCGGGGACCGAGGATGCACACACCCCGGGGACCGAGGATGCATGCACCCCGGGGATGGAGGATGCACACACCTAGGGGATGGAGGATGCACGCACCCCGGGGATGGAGGATGCACGCACCCCGGGGATGGAGGATGCACGCACCCCGGGGACCGAGGATGCATGCACCCCGGGGATGGAGGATGCACACACCCCGGGGATGGAGGATGCACACACCCAGGGGACCGAGGATGCACGCACCCAGGGGACCGAGGATGCACACACCCAGGGGACCGAGGATGCATGCACCCCGGGGATGGAGGATGCACACACCCAGGGGATGGAGGATGCACGCACCCAGGGGATGGAGGATGCACGCACCCAGGGGATGGAGGATGCACACACCCAGGGGATGGAGGATGCACACACCCCGGGGATGGAGGATGCACACACCCCGGGGATGGAGGATGCACACACCCCGGGGATGGAGGATGCACGCACCCAGGGGACCGAGGATGCACGCACCCAGGGGATGGAGGATACAGGCACCCAGGGGACCGAGGATACAGGCACCCAGGGGACCAAGGATACGTGCACCTCGGGATGCATATGCACCAAAGCTGCACGCACCCGTGGGGCTGAGGATGTATACAGGCGGGGTGGGAGCTGGAGAAGCTGGTCTGGGCTGCAGGAGAAGGGGCAGGGGGCTGGCACGGGGTGGGAATCTGCTGGAGCAACGCCCTGCTGTGGCAACGTAGGGAGCGGGGATTATATATGGTGTGCAAGGAGGGAAAGGGGGCTTGGGAGCAACCCCGCAGGTCCTCCTCCCTCCCCCCAAAACCATTCCTGGCATCGTGCAGTGCTGGGCACCGCCGCAGCTTTGCAGCTCCCCCCCCACCCCCCCCACCCAAGAACTGGGTGGAAAAACCCCGCTGAGGGTCCTGCCCCGGTGCTGGGGTGCAAGGAGGGCTGGTAGGAGCCTGCAACTGCCTCTTAAAACCCCAAACCCAGATGCCAGCGCCATGGGAGAGGCTGTTTTGGCAGCGCCCGCCTGCCTTTCTGGGCAGGGCTCCGGGGCGGGTGCTCTGCTGCGGCTCCCAGACGCCCCGGGAATGATGCTCTTGGATTTTACATTGCAGCAACGGCTCCAAAACCTGCTCCCGAGGCTGTTTGTCCTGCCAGCAAAGCCGGAGGGAATGACGGCCAAGGTCATGGATAACTCCAGGCTGGAGGGAGCAGGTTTCAACCTCTCGCTGCCCACCCAGGGGCTAGGGTTTTTTGGTTTTATTTTTGTTTTTTTTTTTTTTTTTTTTCTTCTTTACTCCCTTTTTTAGCGATAAATGCAGATGCAAAACATTCCTGTGGGCTTGCTGGCAGAGCGGGGAAGGGCTGGGAGGAGGGATGCAGACAGACAAACCGCAAAGCCCCAGATGAAAATAGCTGGAGAGATGAAAATATCTGGGGAGAACTGAAGGCGGGGAGGGAGGGAAATACCAAGCGCGTTTGCCCAAATCCTCACACCATCCTGGATGTCTGTTTTTAACGTGTGTTGGGGCCAGGAGAAAGGGCTGGGAGCTCAGGGGAAGGTGTCTGGAGGCAGAGGATGAGCCCTGGCACCACGGGGATTGGCCCTGGGGAGGAGGAGAGATGCAGCGAGATGCTGCATGAACCTGCACGCTAAGGATCCCCCCCCCCCCCCCCCCGGGGAGAGCCGAGGTGCTCGTGTCACTTTGTGCTTTATTTCTCGACGTTACAAGGCAGAAGGTGATTTCTTAGGCAGCATTAATTAGTATTAATGTATTAAAACCTCCACACCAAAACCAACCCCGCGGGGCGAGCGGCCACCATCCAGGACCCTCTGGCCAAACCCCCAAGGGAAATATGATGGGATGGGGGTGACATGCCAGCCCCGATGCAGCCCCCTCCCCCCCCCACCCCCCCCCCCATGGCACAAGGACGGGTGCAGCCCCAAACCATCCCCCAGCACCCCTCCCTGGGACCCCCGTTAGGTGCACAAAGCCGGGGTGACGCTTTGTGTCACCCTCCACCCACGCCCGCCTCCCCCATCACTTCCACACCCATCAACCCCTATTAAAAAAAAATTAAAAAAAAAATCAAGCCCTAAAGGCAAAAATCCAAGCCTAAAGATAAATATAAATCCAACCCTAAAGGCAAAAAGCACCCCAGGGAGGAGGAAAGGCAGGGGACAGGGCTCTGCCTGCCAGCCCCGCTCACAGCCTGGAGATCTTGGGGAGGGGGGTGTCGGGGGGGAGCCCCTCCAGCCACTCCAGCAGGATCCTGTTGAGCGCCGCCGGCCTGGTGGGGGGGTGGGGAAAGGGAAGGATGCCCCAAAGCTGGGGAATTTCCCAAATCTGGGAAAATTTTGCCCGGGGAAAAAGGGGGAGCCCGGCTCGGCCGCGGGTACCTCTCCATCTGCGTCCAGTGCCCGCACTCCTCGATGTGCTCCCGGCGCAGCCGCGGGATCTTCGGAGGGAAAAGGGGTTGGTTTGTGCCTGGATCCGGCACGCTGCGCACCGGGAACCCTCCCCCGGCTCTTTATTTTGGTAAGAGAAAATCCCCTCCTGCCTGCTGCGGGCAGGAGAGAGGGAAAATGCTCCCCCCCCCCCCCCCCCCCCCCCCCGCCTCCTCTTCTCCCCTCCCCATAGATGTCCCCAAATCTGGGCCAAGTCCAGCCTACAGCGGGATCTTAGGGAAGCGGGATGGCTTCGGTGCCCGGGCAGGATGGGACCACACTGGGCTCACCCACTCCTCCATGCCGTTGCTCATACTGGGATGCAGCACCACGTCCTTCCCGGCCGTGACCATCAGCGCCGGCATCGTGATCTGCAGGGGACGTAAAAGCGACAAGGCGGGGAAGGTGCCGGGGTCTGTAAAACGCTCGGCCCACGGGGCAGGATCAGTCCCCACCTTCCTGTCCTTGGCGGAGAGCGCCCAGCGCCAGTTGGGTCGCATGTTGCGGTACCAGTTCAGGGGGCCGCTGGGAGAGGGAGGGGAACAGGCTGGAGATACCACGGCGGGGGAAAAGCCTGCAAGGGGAAAGCAGCGCCCTACCCCCCAGCAACCTTACACCCTCCTGGGGTTAGAAAGGAAGGCCAAGGTGGGGTTGGGGGTCCCCCTTTCTGCAAGGCGGGGGGGTACCCCCTTCCCCCCCCTCCCCGGGCTCCTGCCTTTACCTGAAGCCGGATTTCTCGAAGCGCTGGATGTAGTATTGCAGCTCGGGGCCGTGCAGGAGCTGGCTGGCGGGTGGGTTTTCTGGGAAGCCCACCAGCAGCCCCCCTGCAAAAAAAAAAAAAAGAGCAAAAAGGAGGCACAGAACTGCCCGCCTGCAGCAGCCCCCGCCACCTCCAGCATCCCCCCCGCCCCCCCCCCCCCCCTTTACCTCGCTCCTGGACCCTGTGGAAGTTGAGCGCAAAGGGCAGGCGATCCTGCAGAGAGAAGGGACCGAGGGCAGTCACCCCACAAAATCTGCTGTCCCCTGGGCTGGGCTGTCCCTCTTTGCTTCTTTTTCAATCCCCATTCAGGGTCAGCTTCGAGTCCTAAAGAGGTGTGGGCCCTGCGCTGCTGCGTCTAAGGATGCGTTCACTCTGGTCCCTACTGACGGCTAACTAAACGCACTTTGCTGCAGACAGGCAGCAGAAAGATGGCAGACTCAGGGTGTTGGGGAGGCACTGTGGGCCACTGCAAAGCCACCCCTGAAGCTTTGGGCTCCTGGCATGGACGAGGCTGGCAGGGCTTGGAGAGGACACGAAGCCGGGAAGCCTTTTGCTCCCACTCCAGGGTCCACCCTCAGCCCCATCCCTACCTCCCGCCGCGTGGAACGGATCAAGACCTTCAGGGTCCGGCCGATGTCCTTCTCGAGCTCCGCTTCCGCGACGCCCTGCACGGAGGGAAGGAAGAGCCGTGGGTGATGCCAACCCCCCCTCCAGGCCCGGATCCCACCACCATCGGGGCTCGGGTGGAGCCTGGGGATGGGTTTTTTTTTTTTTTTGCAGAATTCAGGGTCTGGCAGGGGGAACCACATCCCTTCTGCAGCTGGGGTGACAGCGAGAGCCCCACAGCATAAGATGAGGACACAGGCACGTCCCCATATTCGGGGGGGGGGGCGGGTTGAGCCCCCCAAAAAGGGTGGAGGATAAAAATTGTTTTCCCAGCCTCACCGGTTCCTGGAAGTAGAACTGGTAATCGAAGTTGGGGTAGGTTTTCATCTTCTCCACGATGTCCACAGCGGGGTTGGCGGGTCGATACGGGGTGTTCAGCGAGGCCACGGCTCTGGGACGTCACGGGGAGGGGGACACACACACACACACACACAGAATGAGCATCAGACCCAGATTTAGGGCACCCCGTGCGAGCTGGGGCTTTGCTGTAAGGACAGGAGAGGATCTGGGCCCCCCCCCCCCCCCCCCCAAAAAGGACCCACCTCACCCTCTCAGGGTAGAAGAGAGCCATGTTCCAGACCACGGCACCGCCCCAGTCGTGGCCGACCAGCACGCTCTGCGGGATGCCCTGCGGGTTTAGGGGGGCTGTGAGCACGTGCCCCGCAGCTGCACCCCAAAAGCAGCACCCAAGAGGCAATTTGCTTTCCTCCAAAGCAGCAAAGAGATCAGAAAAATAGCAATATTTTATCTTTTTTTTTTTTTTTAATTTTTTTTTTTTTTTTTTCCCCCCCAAGGAACAAGCCTCACCTCAACCCCTGGAGCAATTTGCTCTGACTTAATTAAACGCTTCATGCACCTGGGCCCTCCAGAGGGAAGGGGTTTGATATCATCCACTGAAAACACATCTCGAGGCTTGCTCGTCCCTCGGGATCAGCCGTTCGGGTGCCCCCGTTGCCGTCGCACGGGGTGACAGCACCGGCAACATCTCGGCATCGGCGCAGCCGAATAAATCCCGAGTCCCTCTGGGAAGGGGCTCGCAGCATCCCCCAGGGCCGGCCGGATCCTGCCCAGAGCTGAGCACGCTGAGCTCACTGTTCCCCGTCCCCCCCCCCCTCAATTCCATTTTCCTGACCCCTCTGGGCACCTACAAATAAATCCAATTAAAACCCATGCTCCTGACAATGCAGCAGCCGGTTCATAATTAGCTGATATTTAGAAGTGGAATTAAAATTCCCTCCTGGCAGACATGGCTCGGGGCCGTCCGACGGCATGAAACCGTGTCTGAGACCCACCCCCAAGGGGGGCAGAGGGTTTGGGGGGGGGTCCCAGCATCTCCCACCTCTGCTACGGGGCTGAGCAGGTCCCCCCTGTGCTGGTGGGTTTCATCCCACCATCCCTGGCCGTCACCGTGCTGGCTCCTGGACCGCTCTGCATCTTCTGCACCCCAGATACAGGCTCAAACAACACAGGTAGTCATTTATCTTCCCCCCCCCAAAAATCTCCGGGGTTGTCCCGGGGGGTTGGGGAGATGGACCTCCCCCCCCAGGCAGGGAGAGGAGCAGGATGGGCCCCGAGGATAGCGAAGGAGCAGGAAAAACCAAAGTCCCATCCCTATGGGATGCCACGACCTCGCATCCCATCTACCGAGCTCACCCCGAAGCAAAGCGGGCGCCCACCCACTTTTGCCAGGCTGGCACCTTTCTAACTATTTTCTTTATCGTTTTTAATCCAGCGGGAAGACGATTCCCCGGCCAAAAAAAAAAAAAAAAAAAAAATCACCGTGATTTATCCACATCTGCTCGGCACCAAACCGGAGCCACAGCCCCCGCGACGCCCGGCTTGGTCCCCCTCCCAAAAACCCCTCCCAGCTCTGATGCCGGCACAAAACCACCACCACTCCTGGCACAAGGAGCCCTTGCAAAACCTCAAGGGTTTTTTGGTTTTTTTCCCCACCCCCCACCCTTGTTTCTCGAGTTATCTCTTTTGCTTTTTTGAAGGGCTCGTTCCACCGTAACCCGTTTCACAAGGAGAAAGCCCTGGAGATGCTGGCAATTATGGGCTGGGCCTTCTTCCCCCTCCACTTCACCTCCTTTTAAAAGGCGCAAAAAATCAACCCCCATCCCCTCTCCAGGATGGGAATTAAACCTGGAGCTCCCAAACCCAAGCGGATCAGAGGCTGAGATGACACCAGATTCGGGGGACCCAGCTCCCTGTCCTCAGCAAGGACACAAAGTCCAGAAGGTGACACAGAGCTGGAGACCCTTCCGAGGATGGGTTCTCCCCACCAGCAATGGGTTCCGTCAACATCCCCATCCCTAAAATCCCACCCACGGGGAACACAAGGGTTTTAGAGCAAAGTCACCAGGGATCTCGGATGTCCCAGCACGGGACAAAGTCACCAGGGAGCTCATCTGTCCCTGCATGGGAAGGACACCGGCCCAAACCTTGCCAAGAAGGAAGGACCCATCGCGAGGAGCTCCTCACCAGTTTGTCCAGGAAAACCGCCAGGTCCTGGGGAAAAGAGGGGAGAAAGGGTCAAATCCTGCCCAGGACCCCGCCCTTCCAGCCCGCACCACCCTCCACACCGCACTCATCCTGCCCACGTCCGCACCCTCACCTTGCATATCTGCTCCTGGGAATATTCTTTTACATCTGCACGAAAGACGTAATCACCATCATTTTAACATCCGCACGTTTCTAAGGATGTATTTTGCATCCATCTGAGCTGCCGGGGGCTGCAGGAGGAGCCGGACAGCTTCTACCCCTCCCAGGAGAAGATTCCTCCACCCAGCTCCTCCTGGGTTTTGGCCTCGGGGTTGGCAGCTCCCCCCCACCCCTACACCCCGGTCATCCCAGCTCACCCGGCGGAGCCGTGGACTCCCCGTAGCCCTTCATCTCCAGAGCGATCACCCTGAAGCCAGCATCAGCCAAAGCTGGGATCTAAGAGAGAAAACAGCGGCCTCCAAAGGACGCGGAGACCCCCAGATGTTCCCCCGGCATCAGCACCCGCCACGCACCTGCCCACCCCAGGGTGCCCGGAGATGTCCCCAGGAGGGCAGACACAGGTTGATTGAGGGTGGGGAACCCTCCTGGGCTGTCCCGTGTCCCTCAAAGCTCAAGGCAGGGTGGTGGGACAGCCCCAGGACCGACCCCCCCCCCCCCCCCCCCAGGAGCGGTGGCCACTCGCTCCCCGGCATCCCACGGCCAGCCCCCCCCCCCCCCCCCCCAGCCCCCCCTGCTCCCCATCTCCTCCATCACCTGGTAGCGCCAGGAGAGCCAGGACTCGGGGAAGCCGTGGCAGAGGCAGACGACGGGGCCGTGCCCCATTTCCACAAAATGCAGCTGGACACCGGGCTGGAAGGGATGGAGAAGCCTCAAGGGCTGCCGGGGGGGGGGGCATGGCTTCACACCGCCCCCCCCCCCCCCCCCGCTGGTCACCCGGCATGGGAGCCCACCACCCCACAGCCACGTGAGCACCTCTGAGCCCCTTGGAGTGGATGGAGAAAACCGAAACGCTGAGGCAGCTCAGCACCCAGCCCTGCCAAGCTGGGGGTCACCGAGGAAGTCCCCTCCACCTTACCCGGATGGGGACGTATCCGTGGGTCACGTCGGACGGATCACACGCAGTGGGCAGCGGCTCTTCTTGGGTGAGAAGCTGCGGGGCGAGGAGCACAGGGTGAGCTTCTGAGCAAGGCTGGAGCCCACCCCCCCCACCCCCCCCGGGACATCCCCCCCGCCGCCCTGCTGCTGGTGGGACGTCCACACGTTTGAGATGAGCGCGGCTCAGCAGGTCCAGGGGGACGAGGTTAGCGAGGGGGGGTGGGCAGGGTTTGCAGGAGATCACGGCCCCCCATCCCTCCCGGCTCTGCAGAACTCCGGGATCCCCAGGAGAGCAGCGGAGAGACCACCACTACGTGCCTGGATGCCCGAGAGCTCCTCCAGCTCTTTGAGGGCGGTTTCGGTGTCCCCGACGAGGACGGTGGCCATGCCCATCTCCCGAGCCGGCTTCAAGTTCTCCCCGACGTCGTCCAGGAGGATGACCTGGAGATACACCAGCGAGAGCCGGGCTCAGCACCCCGGGGAAAGGCACCCACCGGGTTTGGCCAAGGACTTTGGGTGCTTGGGAGAGGGACTTCTCCATGCCCGTTTTTTTTTTTTTTTTTTGGGGGGGGGGGACGGGGGTGTGACGGCCGTACCTCGTGCGGCTTCGCCTGCAGCGCATCCAGGGCGTAGGTGTAGATCTGGGGATCCGGCTTCTGCACCCCGAGCCGGCAGGACTCGATCATCAGGTCGAAGTGACGGCGCAGGAGGTTCATCAGCACGGCCGTGAAGAGCCGCCCAGCGCTGTCGTCCACCCAGTTGTTGGTGAGGACGCAGGTCTTAAATCCTAAGGAATTCAGAGCCGGGGAGCGCTGGTTTTCCCACTCCAGCTCTCCGGAGAGCGTTTGATTTCACCTCTCCTCCCCAGCCACGTTTCTCAGACCTTTTCATCCTAAAATCTCCAATTTGCGAGGCCCTGTCCGGGCCAGGACACCCCAGCAGGGGATAAAAGGATGCTCAGCAGGAGTTTAATGCCCAATTTTTACTTCCAGGAAAGCAAGGCTCGACCCTCCCAAGGCAAACGGGACGTGAGCTGGAGCTCGGGGACACAAAACGCTGAGGACTGAGCCGATGGAACGCGGGGCGAAGGGCTCCGGCGTCCTGCTAATTGCTGGCTGATGGATTTGGGCTCGGAATATTTAATTATACATCCTGTTTTGATGCTGAAGAGGGACTGAGCAGGGACCCCTGTGGTGGGACCAAGCAGAGTCCCCAGGGTGGGACTGACTGGGGACAACCCCCCCCCCGTGGTGCTGTCTCAGGAGGGGAGCAGCACCCTGACTCCAACACTTCTTGCCCAAGAGCCCCCCCCTGCCCCCCAGCACCCACCGTTCCTCCGCAGCACCCTCGCTGCCCGCAGGAGGGGGGCGTTGACCGTCCCCTTGGCCCCCATCTCCTCGAAGGCTCGAGCGACGGAGAAGGTGGGCGGCAGGGTGATGCCCGAGGCGGAGGCGTGCTGCCTGCAGCCCTCTTCCATCTCCGAAAAAAGCTGGAAAACACCCACGCAGACGTTCTATTGATGCCCCCCCAAAAAAAAAAATAAAGCCCAGCCCATCCCGGAGCCTGCTCCCCTCAGCTGCACCCCAAACCCCAGCTGAGCCACCGGCGATGCTGCACGGTTGGTACCCGAGGGCTCACCTGGGACAGGGTGATCTGTCCCCTCATCACTTTGGTGTAAGGACTGTCGGAGTTGCCGGCAAACATGACTTTTCGTAAGAAATTCCTGCCAGGCAAAAGAGGAGAGTTAACCCCGGGGGAGGACCCCAAAATCAGCGGGGGGGTGTTGGGGTGCGCTACGGGGAGGGGGACGCTCCGTGCTGGGGGATACAGAGCTCCATCCATCATCCCCCAGCACCGGAGCATCACTTCATTACAGGACCCGGAGATCGCTGCCCATTTATTTCCGCTGGCAGCTCAATTACTTCACCCAGCAGATAGACGAGCGGGGAGTTTTGCCAGGAATGAAAAAAAAAAAAAAAAAAAAAATGCAAAAAGCAAGATATTTTGCAAGCTGTAGCTCAGGGAAAATAATTCACCCCTATCACAAGACCACAAAAGGCCTTCTCGGGCGGCAATAAAACAAGATTACAGCAACTGCCTTTAGGACAAAGCTCTGAGTCGATAAAAATGCAGCTGGGTTAAAAATAAAGCGGCTTTACGTGTTCAAGCAAGATTGCTGTCACTTTTTTTCTAATACAAAGAGAAGCAAAAATATGTTTGATGGCCTGATAATCTGGGAATTTATTGCTCCATCTGCTCCATGTCCTCCAGCATTTAGCTATTTAATAACTTTTTTTTTTAAAAAAAAAAACTTCCTGCTTTTTTTTTTTTTTTAAACACCCACGCGCTGCTGGGAAATCCTGACATGTTGGGCGATGCCAACAGACAGAACCCGTTCAGCTCCTGTTTGGCAGCTTTGGGGGATTAGTGATTCCCAAATACTCTGTATTAAATGGGGCAAAGAGTTTGCTGGGACTCGAGAGGCTGTTTGGGACCCGCCCGGGGGTTCAACGCTTTGGGTTTCGGCAGCTCCAGTGTGTGCACCGAGTTGTGTCGGGTCTCAACACCAGGGTAGGGATGGGCTTAGCTAGTTATCCCACTAAATTAATTATTAGTTGCTCTTCTTATCGCTTCTGCCACCATCCCCTATGATGATCCTGTCTCTTTGGGAGTTAGTTTTAACTGCTGACCTGCACCCCACATTCAAGAGAGGACCCCCCCCTTCTCCCCCAGCCTTCCCCCCGCATCCAGCACAGGGCCCCTCCGCCAGCCTGCACCCCGCAGCCAGGCAGGACGTCCCCAGCCTGCACCCCCCATATACACAGGGACCCCAACGTGCGCCTCACACCCAGGACAGGGGGTCCCCAACCCGCACCCCACCCCCAGCCCAGCCCTTCCGCTGTGGGGGCCGCAGTCGCGCCGGCTCCGCGCGGGCGGCGGCCGCACACACAATATTGTCGCCGCGTCTCTACGTGTCTCCGGCCGGGCGGCGACTCGACGAAGAGCGGGCGGACGAAAGCCGCTGCGCCGGGCCGGGCCGAGCCGGGCCGGGCCGGGCCGGGCCGGGCCGTACCTGGGCAGAGCGCAGTCCCGCTCGCAGGAGCCCAGAAAGTGCTGCAGGCCGGGCCCGAAGAGCACACCGCCAAGGTCAAACAACACAGCCCGACGCACCATGGCCGCCTCACCGCTACCGGCACCGGGGCTCGAACCCGTGACCCACCCGCCGCCAGGCGCTCTAAGCCCCCGACAGTCCCTTAGGCCCCGCCCCCGCCGCATCGCCACGCCCCCTGCCCAGGCGCCGCGCTGGGTCCTAGCGCCGCCGTCTGAGACCCGCCGCAGCGCACCCCTGCACGGGGGACACCCCTCAGCACCCTCCCGGTCCCGTGGGTGCTGCCGTGGGTGCCCGTGGGTTCCCGCCTCTCCACCCACTCACTGCCGCTGCCCACCCGGGTTTTTGCCTATAATCTCGGGGTTTTTTTTTTCCCGTTAAAGGGGAGCCCGGGCCCGCTCCTCCAGCTCCCGCAGCACCCCAGGGTGCAGCAGCACCCACTTGACCCTGCACCCAACTCCGAGGGGCCTAACGGGGCTGGGAGTGGGTGCCCAGGCCGGACCGACCATGTGCTGCGGGCGTGCAGACACACGTGCACACGCACACATGTTCACGTGCACACAGGTGCACATGCCTGCATAGATGCGGGAGCACATGCATGCGTGTACGCCCACACGCAGATGGGCACACCCACATGCGCGCATGCCCGCGTGCACACGCGCACACACACGCGTGTGCGCACCCATGCGGAGCGTGTATGCACACCGCCGGCCACGTCGCTGAGGGCGTGGGTGCGCCGGTAAGCACGCGTGTGCTTCCCCAAGCCACATACATGAACACTCAGCACGGGTCTGCGGTGGGGGCCCCGAGCACGTATGTGCACCCTCAGCACATGTCTGCATGCCAAGCGCATACGTGCACATGCGTGAACCCCCCCGGAGAGGCAGCTCCAGGGAGGGGACACGCGACCCCCCCCCCCATGCACCCCAAAGCAGCCCTGGCGTGCTCAGTGCCGGACACTGCGTGGCCGTGACCGTGGCCACGCGTGTGCTTGCGTGTGGGCCGGCCCCGCCTCGAGGAGCCGCCGGCAGTGCCGTGGCGGGACGGTCGCGTCGCCGAGCAGTGAGTGGGATGTTTTGGTTTTTTTTTTTTTGGGGGGGGGTGCGGGGTGGGAATGTGTGTTGTGTGACACCGGGAGGGCTCGGCGGTGCTTTCGCAGCCAACCCCAGCTCTCTGCCTCAGTTTCCCCACTTGCTGAACGAGCGGTGGCCAGAACTGGGGCGGCGGGGGGGGGGAGGGTGGGGCTTGCTGGGATGGCTACTGGGGAGGGGGCAGAGTTATTTTAGGGGGGGGCTCAAGCTCGGAAAAGCCAACCATTTACCAGCAGCTCAGTGCCCCCCATCCCTCATCCCCAACATCCCCAGGACCCCAACATCCTCCCGGAGTGGGTGGATGGAACCCCCCCCCTTCCCTAATTTATCTGGTGGAGGGGGGGAAAGGGGGGGGGGCTGAAGGTTTGATGGTTTGTTTGGGTTTTTTTTTTGCCTCCTCCCATCACAGAGGGGGGGAAGCTCCAGCACAGCCCCTCCGCTCACCCCCAAACCGGCTCTGCAGCCCCCCCCCCCCCGAGTGCCAAGCCGCTGTAACACCAACCGCGGCAAAAAAGGTGGGAGTGGTTTTTTGTTTTTTTTTTTTTTGGGGAGGGTGGGGGGAGCGGCGGGTGGTGAGGGGTTTGGAGGAGGGGACGGACTTGTAGAAAAGAAGGGAAAAGGAAGAATTTTGCTGGCCTGGCGCTATTCCGGTGGGAAGAGCCGGGAGGAAGAACCCAGCCTCGGTGCCAGCGAAATGCCAGCACGGCTGCGCCTCTGAGACCCGGCCGGGCCGCCGTGGGGCCTTCGCTGTGTCCCCCCCCCCCCCCGCCACCCCCTCCCCTCTTTTTGGGGTCCTTGGCTCCCACGCGAAAACCGCCCACCCCCGTTCCAGGCGCTGGCCTGAGACCCGAGGAGCTCATCGCACCCCAGGTGGGGGAGCTGGGATGGTGAGGGGACCCACCCCGTCCCTTCTCTTCACAGCGGGGCTGGGAGGGTGGGGGGTGCTGGTGGGGACCCCCCCACACACCCCAAAACCCCTGCACTCACCGCGCCGGCAGCCTCAGGCACCCGCTCACCCCGCCCCGGTTTTGAAAGAGCCGAATTGTCTGCCCCCCCCCCCGCAGCCTCCTGCTTTTTCCATTAATCCAGAGAGGGATTTGGGGGGGACAAGCTGCCCCCCCAGCAGGATCAGCCTCACCCCAACCCTTCCAGCCCTCATTTTAACCCCTCCGTGCCTCAGTTTCCCCATCGCCATCCTCCACATGCTGCGCTGGGAAGGGTGTAGAAAGAGGGGGGGGGGGTGCCCTACCCCCCCCCAACCTGGGGGGGAGTCCTCTGTGGTGTGGGGAGAGCAGGGTGTGAGATGCCCAAATCCCAAAGCCTGTCAGCTGGGGATGAATAAGTATAGAAAAATAAGGGTGTCTGGGGGGATTTTGCTGCTGCAAATTTGGGGGTCCCTGGAGGGGACACAAAAGGGTCTCAGGGGGTGTCTCAGCTGCAGCCTCAACCCCCCCCCCCCTTCCCTCCCGGCCCCCCCATTTATTTTTGTTTCCGCAGGACACCATGGTCCTGGGGGGCCCCGGCTGGTGCCTGCTGGTGGGGGTCTGCACCCTCGTCCCCCCCGCCACCACCCAGGGGGGACCAGAAGAAGATGCGACACCCAACATCAGGATGGAAGAGTTGGGGTACCACCTCCCCCAGGACGGGGACCCCCTGGGGGACCCCCAGCGCTGCGGCATCACCTTCCACCCCCCCAGCCCTTGCAGCCCCCGTGAGCCGCCTGCCTCCCGCGACGAGCTGGATCATCTCAAGAACCTCTTGCAGGACACCAAGGCCAGCCTGAAGGACGTGGAGAAGGCGGCCAGGCTGGAGGACAACCGGACCCGCTACCAGGACATCATCACCGAGGCGCTCCCCGTCATCCGTGGGGCCAACCTGGAATTTCGGGAGAGCCTGGATAACGTCCGCAGGGAGCTGGAGGCTCACGTGGCCGAGGCCGATCACCCACGGACGGCGGAGAAGAAGGAGAAGTAAGTGCCGTGGGCGGGAGGTGGACGGGGGGGGGGGGGGGAGATGTTCCGTGGTGGAGGTGATGCTCCAAACCCCGTGGGTGGGAGCCCACCCCCCAGCTGCAGACACCCAAGGGGTTGGGGGGGGGGTGTGGGGGGTGTGTGTGGGGGGGTGGGTGGATGTCCCCAAGGGTCCCACAGCCTTTGTGGTGGCTTTCGGGTGGCACGTGGGGTTTGGAGGCTCCGCCGTTCCCATCCACGCGTGTGGCCCACGGGGGGGGGCCGGTGAGGGGTCCTCTGAGGGCGGGGGGGGGGGGGGGATGTCAGTGAGGGGGGGGGTGGTGGCGGTGTCACTCTTAAACCAGCTGAGCCCAATGTGATGATGGAGGGAGGAGTTGGGGACCCCCCTCTAAGACCCCCAGAGCTGCAGCATCACCTCCCACACCCCCCCTCTGTGGGGAGGGGGGACGCTGAGCCCACTCTTTCCCCCCCCCCCCCCCCACTCCCAGGCTGCGGAAGGGTGTCCGCGTGGTAGCCCACATGCTACGGCTCACTAGCCACCTGGCCCGGACCCTGGATGCCACGTCCCGTCGCCTCCACGTTGAGCTGGGCCGGCGCCTGCGGAGCTCGGCCACCCACGCCGCTGCCACGGCCGAGCCCTAGGGACAGCGGGGACGGGCTCCGCTGTCACCCTGCACGTGGCCTCGCTTGCTGGTGGGACCCCGACCCGGCCCAGCTCCGCAGCTTTTAGGGGTGTCCCGGCTCCTGGGAGCTGAGACTTTGCCCCTGGGGGGGGTGGGTTTGCGGAGAGGTCTGGGTGCTGGAGCCGGCAGCGCCGGGAGGGGATGGGGGGGGGGGGGGGGGGTGTGGGGGAGTTGGTGCCCACCACGGGCTGCTGTCGCACGTGGGATGGCACTGCGTGTGACGCCGTGGCACACGGGATGCCATCACACATACGGTGCCCTTGCACGTGACGCCATCGCCCCCCGGGGTGTCATTACGCAGGGGGTGGCATCGCAGGTGGGGGGGGGGGGGGTGTCGTTGCACACACGACACCGTGGCGCGTGGGACGCCGTCATCACGCACGCGGCGCCCTCACACGCACGTGACACCGTCACACGCACGTGAGACCGTCACACACGCGACGCCGTCACACGTGTGATGCCCGTAACCCCCGTCCCAGGCGCTCGACCCGTCTATCCCCGCACAACCTCCACCATCATACAGCAAACCCAGTGCCACCCCGTGCGCCCAGCCCCGCTCCCCAGGGGAAGACCCCTCCGTCGGGGGGTCCTTCCCATCCCCAGCAGACCTCAGCCCCCCTTCGGCCGCCCCTGGAAGAGCTTTATCCACACAAGCTCCCTTTTTTTTCCCAGCTAGCCAGCCCTGCGTGCCAACAGCTAAGCCATCACACCCCGAATCTTGTCTGAGCCGGGCTCCTGGGGCTCCTCAGAGTCTTAAAAATTAACCTCAGCTTTTTTTTGGGGGGGGGGGGGAGCTCGGCTGCATCTCACCGGTGATCCAGCTGCTGGCCCCCGGTTCATCGTTTATCCTTGGGAGCACCTTGTCCAGGCTTGGAAGAGCCTTTTTGCCCCTGGGAGGAGGCAGGGCGGAGGGGATGGGGGTGCCCTGCCTGCACAGAGCAGGGCAAGCAGCGGGATGGCGCCTGGAGGTCAATAAATCGGAGCTGGCAACTCGAGTGCTCCCAACCCACTGAGGTTTGGGCAGCTGGAAACAGAAAATCCCGCTGTCTTTGTAAAGCCTGGAGGTTCTCCCAGGAGGCTGGAGGGCTCGGGGAGGGGGGGGGCACCCCACACACCCCACCCCACCCCCCCGGTGCATCCTAAGGATGGGCAAGAGGCAAGAAAAACCCCCAGGGCAGCGGCAGCGGCACTTCTGCAGGAGCTGCAGGCAGCAAAATAAAGATGCATCGCGCTCTGCCAGGCATCAGCTTTATCGCCGCGTCTCTTTTCTCTCCGTCCTCCGCTGTCTGAGGGGAAAGGAGGATGGAGGAGGTTGTCTGCAGGGTTAACTGCCCCTCCACCTCCAAAATCATCGAATGAAATCAGGAGCCCAGCGAAGGGGATGGACCCCCCCCTCAGCATCCACGGCACTTCCCACCACCCTCCCCAGCCTTCAAGCCACCATTCCAGCACTCAGCTCTGCTTTTTCCTCTCCAGAAAATCAATGTTTGTCTTTTTTTTTTTTTTTTTTTTTCCCCTCTGATTCATTCACCACGGTCTTCCCCAACTCATCCTTTTTCCCTCATTCCCTTCCTTTGGTGGGCCTGGATTGATCTCCTGGAGCAGCCCTTGCAATTTCCAGCTGCTCCTCAGCTCTCCGGCACCCATCACTCCATCTTCCTCCCTCCCCGTTGCCCCAGTTTCGGGGGTCTGCCTGACACCGAGCACCCTCCCTTCAGCCTCACAGGCACCTTTGGGACGTGGCCGTGGGCTGAGGGCTCTGCACCGTGGCCCGGGGACGGGGCTTTGCATCGCACCATCAGCGTGGTTCCCCGGGATGATGGGGTACCGGCTCCGTGGCCTTTTTCCCCATGGATTTCTGGTATTCAGCATCCCGAGGATGGTGGGGGGCAGCCCCATGGATGCAGGAGGGATGGGGGTCCTGCGGTGGAAGCAGCAAATTCAGGTGCCCTCCACGCCCAGGCCTGCCTCTTCATTGATAGCCCAAGGGAAAGGAAGCAAATCGTTGGGCAGTTCCCCCAGGGCTGGAAACTGCAGCCTTGGGCTTCATTTGCAGGAAGGTTGCGCATTAAATTTCCTTGCAGGAAGGGAAGAAGGCGGCTGGTCTGGGGAGGGGGCTGAGTCTTCCCCCGGGGAGGTCGGGAAGCAGGGGGGAGCTCAGGGTTTCCCATCCTTTTGTTGTCGGAGAACCACTTCTCCTGCCCAAAGTAGTCCTGTCCCCATCCCTGTCCCCGCCTGAGGGGATGGGGAGACCCGAGACAGGAGGGGAAAGGGGTCTGCAGGGTGTGGGGGGGTTGATGCTGGGTGTTGCCTTGACTTTGCCCTCCTAATTCTGCAACCGTCCCCTTAGCAGTGTTTTATGGGGGCAAGCATGGGCTGAGGCAGGTGCTGTGTGGGGCCAACTCAAGGCATTACACCCTTTTTTTCTTCAGAGCAGGGCACATCGCTGCTCCCTGGAGCTGCCTTGCACCAAACGCCCAGGCTGAGGCTGTGGGAAAACCCTGGGCTGATGGGGACCGGGGCAAGCAGCCCCCCGCTTCCCCCCTACCAGTGCAAGAGCCTGCACCTTTGCAACGTCCTGTGTGATGCCCCATGCAATGCTGCACGCAATACCCCGTGCAATATCCTGTGCAATGCCCCGTGCAGTGCCCTGCAATACCCCACGCCATGCCCCGTGCAATATTCCATGCAATACCCCATGCAATACCCCGTGCAATACCCTGTGCAATGCCCGACAATACCCCACGCCATGTCCCATGCAATATTCCATGCAATACCCCGTGCAACATCCTATGCAATGCCCTACAACACCCCACGTCATGCCCCGTGCAATATTCCATGCAATACCCCATGCAATACCCCGTGCAACACCCTATGCAATGCCCTACAACACCCCACGCCATGCCCCGTGCAATATTCTGTGCAATACCCCGTGCAATGCCCCAGGACATCCCTGCAACACCCCAAGCAATGTGCCCTGCTACTCCCCGTCCTGTGCTCCGGCTCTGCGGCTCCGCAGCACTTTGGCTCCTGCTTTCCTCCCCTCTCCCTCCCCTGCCCCACCACACAAAGCCCAGCATCCCCTTCCCACTCCCCCCAGCCGAGTGGTGCCTTGGAAGAGACTCGGAAAACTCCGACAAATCCAGCCTTTTCCAAGCTCGGGGAAGCTTTGCTAACTCACGGGGAGCGAGGAGGACCAGGGGAGCTGATGCCCCTCCAGCCTTCCTCCCTCTCATCTCCCCCCCCCCCGAGCTCCCCTCCTTCCCTGCCTGGGCATGGCTCTCCCTCCTCCCCCAGCCCTTGTCGTCACCGTCATCGCTTCGAGTAAGAGCTGAGACATCCTTCGCCGGAGCCCAGACCTCACCGGAGCCCTCCGCGGCACGGCATCCCAACCCCGGCACGGCAGAGGGGACGGGGGGGCTTTGGGGACCCCTCCTTGCTCTCCCTGCAGCAGGTAAGGGGGTGTGTTTGGTCCAGGCTGGGTGGGAAGGAGAGAAGCTGTTTTTTCCCTGCCAATACCCATGATTAAAGCTGTTTGCAGAGTACCGAGGACGGTCAGGAAGCGACGGGGAGGCAGCGGCAGGGAAAGTTTCCCAGCTCTGCATGAAGTTCCTGTCTAAAAACCAAAAAAAAAAAAAACAAAAACAAACAAACAAAAAAAAAAAACATCCCCCGCTGCCCACCTTTAAAAGCCAATAAAGAAGTTATTTATCCTCGCTGCCTCCCCGACTGCACGTTGGGATGCTGAGAGCTTTCCCGGCTTCGCCGCAGCCGCGGGCATCCTCCGGTCCCTGCATCCCTCCGGGAAAGTGGTTGGCAAGTACCGGGGAGCAGCGTTTTGCAGGCACGTAGGTGCCCCCTCCCCGGGGCATCGCTGCTGCAGGGTCAGCGTGCTTTCAAACCCAGCGCTTTTGTGTCACGGAGAGATGGGAGAAATCCACCAGGGAGATGGTTTGGGTGCGGGGAGGGAGGCAGGGCTGTAGGGAAGGGGCTGCCCGTCCCGCTGCCAGAGCTGCCCCACGATGCTGGAGGAGCGCGGGGGTGGGCTCCTCTCCTGTGTCCCCCCCCCGCTAAACCCCCTTTCCCACGTACAGGCAGTTTCAGGCACAGCTTTGCATCACCCCAAGGCACCTCCTTTCCCTCTCCAATATCTATCAGAGCTTTAAGAAACCCAGGAAATCCCCACTCGTGTGACCCTATAACCAAGCCCGGAGTGGGAGCAGCTCCCCCAGCACTCCCCGTAATTTTCTCTCCAGCTCAGCGCAGCGGCCAGTGTTTCTCCTCCTGTTTTCCACCTCCTCCACTATCCTTGTGTTAATCAATTGAAAACTGTGCAAAAGAGGATGATGAGTTCGGGAGGGCTTCATGTTTTTACCGTCCAGGGAGGAATTTAAGCTAAAGGAGCTTCTTGTTTAGCAAAATCAGTGCTGGGCTGGGGACTTCCTTCTCTTTGGGGATGGAAGCAGTTGCCTCCTGGAGAGGAGAGGCTGCTTCTGCAGGCACAGGTCGGGTGTGGAGGAGTCACCTTGTAAGCAGGAGCAGATCTAGGGGCCTCTGCGGAGCAAATAATTTCCCCCCTTGTAGAGATTTGTGCCGGGGACGGGAATCAAACACATCCATGGATGGATGGATGGATGGATGGATGGATTGGTGGATGGATGGATGGATGGATGGATGGATGGATGGATTGGTGGATGGATGGATGGATGAGGGTGGATGATGAAAGGAGAATCCCTCTTCTCAAAAGTGAGTGCTACTGGACAAACCAGCCCCAGGAGCCCACTGGAGCAGCTGAGATGCTTCCCCCTCCCTCGCTCCCAGGGCACGAAGCAGCTTCCAGTCAGGGAGGGCAGAAAGCTGATTGAAACCAATTATTTTCTGGTCACCCCAGTATAAGTTGAAGCACTGGGCTTCATCTCTGCTATCACCCAGGGGCAGACCTGGGCTCCCCATGGCTTTAACTTGGGGGGTCCGGCTGCCCGGCTGCGACCGACGCTGCCCAGATTAACCCCTTGCCTGCCTGAGGAGCGTTTGATGAAGGGGGGAGCAGACACTTTGGGGGATGTTTGCCCTTAACTCTGCCGTGGTGGCAGCTCAGATCAGCTCCAAGCCCCGCTCATGGGTCGGGAGTGGCTTTGAGGGGGCCGCAGCGGGACCGTCACCTCCCAGACCCGCGCCGCGGTGGCATCGAGGTGACGGTGCCCCTCTTCTGTCTTTCCAGGAATGAAATTTGGGGCAGGTGACTTGGCAGAGCATCCCGGACCGCGCACCCACCCTGGTCTGGCTGTGTCCTTGCTGAGGCTCTCCCAGCCCACAGCCAGCTCCACCCATGGCTCCTCCAGCGCTCGCTAACGGTGGGGACACGCAGGACACCTCGCCGGAGGTCCCCTGTGGTGGCTTTCCCTCATAAACCTCCTCTCCCACCACCATCTCAGCTCATCGCTCCCCCTGGCCCCTCCTGGGGGGCTTCGCAAACTGCTCCAGGGAGGGGGTCCATGGGGGTTACCAGCACAGGCAGCATGGGGTGGCTGTCCCATGGCGTCACCCCCCTCATCACTTGGTGCTTTGTCACCTTCCAGGCAGGTAAGGGTGGCTCTGGCTTTCTCTGGAATACCTGAACGTCCTTCACTTGCGCCCTGCCTTCCCGTGGGTGTCACCCATTGGGGTCCTGGGGGGGGGTAAATTTGGGGAGAGGGGAGGGGAAGCCGAGGGAGCTGTGATGCATGAGCGTGGAAAACCAGTTGTCTCCCAGTTTACCCGCCATGCAGTCTCTCAGCATCCCCGGTCTCCGTGCTGGCATGGTGTCCCCCCACCACATGCCATGCCAGGACGGGGTCTGTGTCTTTGCAGAGCAGCTTGACACCACCCAGACACTTGGGTGGGGGCCCTCTGCTCTGGGTCATCCCCCCCCAGGGGATGCACCTCGGCAACCCCACATCCATCCTGTACAAGCTAGAAACGTTGGAGAGAAGGGAAAGAAAAATGGATTTTGATTCCACCTGCCATCAACTCAAGACCTTCCACAAGCTGGGTGTCTTGTTTGTCCCTTCACTTGGGACCAGATCTTCCCCCCCACCTCAAAAACCCCCAATCTCTGGCCAAAGTACAACAACCTGGGCCCTTGTTGGGTTTGCCAGCCCAGCGGAAAGAGCTTGTACGGAGTATGGGGCACGCTATGGGGCCATACACCCCTCCTTCCTCAGAGCAGAGCCGCTCATACAACGTCTCTTTGGCTGCGCTTTGCTGTGCAAAACCTTCTTTGCCTCCCTCGGCCTCCCTCAACTTGCTGGTGGGAATTTACAGGGCTCTGCAGCCAGTGAGGATGGCCAAGAGACAAGGACGGCAAGCTGGTGGCACCCAAAAGCAACGCCAACGATTTCTAGGCAGAGCCAAGAGCCTTGGGCTCAACCCAGCCCTGCCTCCAGGCCAGCCCGAGGGATGGTCTGGGGCCAGGCTGCAGCGGTCCCAAGGACTGGGTCAGCCTCCACTTTGCAAAGTTGAACCTGTTAGCACCAGTAAGAGCAGCTGGAGGGGACTGGGAGCGGGCTCCCAGCCACCCAAGAGTGGGATTTTCTCGGCCAGCATTGGAAGGTTGACCTCGCATCGCTCTCCGCTCCCCATGGGGCAGCTTTGAGGGGGTACCCCACCTCAGTGGGGTGCAGGGGTGTGGAAGGGGGGGGGGTGTGTGTCAGTGAGCTCTCCCCCACCCCATCCCCATCTCCTCACAGCCTCCTGCCTGCGGGAGCAGCCCGGCAGCCACGCCGAGGAGCGTCTCTTCAAGCACCTCTTCACCGGCTACAACCGCTGGTCGCGGCCGGTGCCCAACACCTCCGACGTGGTCATCGTGAAGTTCGGGCTCTCCATCGCGCAGCTGATCGACGTGGTGAGTAGCCCACCAGTCCCCAGTCCCGTGTCGTGTCTGTCTTTTCACCAGTTGGTCCTACTGGTCTGCCCGAGCGGGGCCTGGGGGGAGGCTGGTGGAAGGTTGGGTTTGGGCACCAGAAACCCTTCTGGCCATCTCCAGCGGGTGACAGAGCACCCACCCTGCCTCCCCCAGACCTCCAACAAGCAGAGGGGGTCTGCACCCCTCTTCTCCATCCCAAACCCTCCCTTGCCCTCAGAGCAGGAGCACATCAAGGACCACTGCAGGTCTCTGTCCGTGCCGTGTCCTTACCCACCATCTGCCTACCCTGGGGCACCTCCGGGCTTGTCTGTCCATCCCTCCCTCCCTAATTCCTCCCATGCACGCCCATCTATCCACCCATGCACCTATCTACCCATCCATCTACTCACCCACCTACCTGTCCATCTGTCCACCCATCAACCTACCCATCTGTCCATCTATCCATCCTTCCATCCACCTATCCAGGGGACTGTACAGCTGCCCAGCCATCGGAGTCGCTCAGAGCCCTGTGCTGCAAAACGCTCTTTCTTGCTGCCATCTAGTGAGCAGACATCTCATGGAAATATAGTCCCTCCTTGGACTTGCACTGGTACGTTGCTTCCAGGAGCTGAACCCCAAAGGTGGAGGGCAGGAAGTGAAAGCAGTGATTTTGGGGGGGACGACGCAGTGATGGGACAAGCCTTCTCTCCATCTCCTCTCACCTCCCTTTCTCCCGCTGCAGGATGAGAAGAACCAGATGATGACCACAAACGTCTGGCTGAAGCAGGTAGGAACCTGTTCCCTCGCTGGAACAAGGGCAGGAGCGTGTCAAGGAGGCCACAGCATTTGGGGCAGAGACCCAGGGGGACTTGGTGGCACCTCTGTGGTGCTGTTCCTCTGGGGGATGCTGCCAGAGGAGGAAGAGGAGGAGGCGTTGGGCAGCTTGGTCCCACCGAACCCAAAGCCACCTGATGTCCTTCCCTCCCTGTCTCCCTCCAGGAGTGGAGCGACTACAAACTGCGCTGGGATCCGGCGGACTTTGACAACGTCACCTCCATCCGGGTGCCCTCCGAGATGATCTGGATCCCTGATATCGTGCTCTACAACAAGTGAGCGACGCTGCTGAGATGGGGCATCCCTAGGGCCAGCTCCCTCATCCCATCCCATCCCATCCCATCCCATCCCATCCCATCCCATCCCATCCCATCCCATCCCAGTAGCTCCCTGGTGCTGCCAGGCCCCACAGACCTCCTGCCCCCCGTCCCACCCCACTGGTAAGGATGCAAATCAGGCCGCATCCATCTCCCCACGCCCGGTGCTCATGCTCCCACGCATCTCCATGCTCCGGGTGATGCCCAGGAGGATGAACCCAGCACCGTGCAGGGACGCATGATGGGGTCACAGCCTCAAATCAAGGCTCAGACCACTCCGGAGAGCTGAGGTAGCTCCTGGCCTTGTTTCTTGGGGGCAACACTCCAGTCTCCTCTGACCTTCACATCTCTCCATCCCTGCAGCGCTGACGGGGAGTTCGCCGTGACCCACATGACGAAAGCCCACCTCTTCTCCAACGGGAAGGTGAAGTGGGTGCCACCCGCCATCTACAAGAGCTCGTGCAGCATCGACGTCACCTTCTTCCCCTTCGATCAGCAGAACTGTAAGATGAAGTTCGGCTCCTGGACTTACGACAAGGCCAAGATCGACCTGGAGAACATGGACCGCCACGTGGACCTCAAGGATTACTGGGAGAGCGGCGAGTGGGCCATCATAAAGGCCATCGGCACCTATAACTCCAAGAAGTATGACTGCTGTACCGAAATCTACCCTGACATCACCTTCTGCTTCATCATCCGTCGCCTCCCGCTATTCTACACCATCAATCTCATCATACCTTGCCTGCTTATCTCCTGCCTGACCGTGCTGGTCTTCTACCTGCCCTCCGACTGCGGGGAGAAGATCACCCTCTGCATCTCCGTCCTGCTGTCCCTCACCGTCTTCCTGCTGCTCATCACAGAAATCATCCCGTCCACCTCGCTGGTCATCCCTCTCATCGGCGAGTACCTCCTCTTCACCATGATCTTCGTCACGCTCTCCATCATCATCACCGTCTTCGTCCTCAACGTCCACCACCGGTCCCCCAGCACCCACACGATGCCGCGCTGGGTCCGTGGCTTCTTCCTCAACTTCATCCCTCGCTGGCTCTTTATGAAGCGACCCCCGGCGCCGCCTCCCCCCGAGGGGACCGCGGGGCAGTACGACCTCCCGGGGACGAGGCTCAGCACCTCCCGCTGCTGGCTGGAGACTGATGTGGATGACAAGTGGGAGGAGGAGGAGGAAGAAGAGGAAGAGGAGGAGAAGACGTACCCCGGCCGCAGGTCCAAGGGGGGATCCCGCAGCCAGGCCACCCAGTGCCGCTACGCCTGTGGACGCCAAGCTGGGAAGGCGCCGGCGGGTTCAGCCCCCCGGGTGCCCCCCAAGGGGGAGGAGGAGGAGGAGGAGGAGGAGGAGGAGGAGGAGGAGGTAGGCTCGGACCGGGGGCTGGTGCTGTCCCCCAGCATCCTGAAGGCGCTGGAAGGGGTGCAGTACATCGCGGACCACCTGCGAGCCGAGGATGCTGATTTCTCAGTGAGTGGGTGCCCTCGAGGGTTGGAGGAGGGAGGGAGAGGGGGGGGTGAGGGGGGGGGAGGGGGGACACCCACCCTCGGTGCTGCTTCCTGCCACTTGTACCACTATTGTGTGTGGGGGAGACAGTGCTGGGACCCCCAGTTGGTTCCCTGCGCTCAAAGCCAAGGAGAAGCTCAATGGTCACCTCCTAGGAGATGCCTGATCCGTAGGGTCACTGGAGGGTTCCTCCAGCTCCCATCCCCGCCGCCTGCGGGGATGTTGGGGGTCCCTTTCCTGCCCGTGCTGTCCTGCCCTGGGAGAGCAGAGATCCTGCCCCGCGGGGACCCAGCTCAGAGGCTGCACCCCTACTTTTACCCAAATGGGTTCAGAAAACCCTGGGTGGGATTAGCTCAGCCCCGGAGAGGTCTGTCCCCCCGCACTGTGGGGATTTCCCAAGACGGGGGGTATCTCCTCACACCAGGGACAAACGATGGATACAGAGGAAGCCTCGGGTGGTCTCCTCACCCGAAGGCGTCCTCACAAACGGGGGGTTGCATCCTCCGCCCGCGCTCACGGCCCCTCTCTGCTCGGCAGGTGAAGGAGGACTGGAAGTACGTGGCCATGGTGATCGACCGCATCTTCCTCTGGATGTTCATCATCGTCTGCTTGCTGGGCACCATGGGGCTCTTCCTCCCACCCTACCTGGCGGGGATGATCTAGGGGCCGGGCTGGGCTGCGGTGGGGACGGCAGGCAATGCACGTTCCCTCCTCCTGGGGAGCGGGGACGGTGGGGCCCACATCCAACCAGACCCTTGCCTCTCCCTGAGAGGACACGGTTGCAACCACGGAGGACCTTCGGGTGGGAGTTGGAAGGTGAAGAAAGGGCTGTGCCGAGGGGTGACCTCGGGCTGGTGGGGAGGGACCTTCCATCCCATCTGGGGCGGTCGCAGCCATCCCGGAATCGAGGGAGACGCGGTACAGCCTCTCCGTTGCCCGAGCATAGGTTGAAGGTATCGAAGAGAGGCATCTGCTTCCTCAACCTGCTCCAAGTCCTACCCAACGCGGCAAGCCGTAACTCTTGGGGTGGTCCAGGCAGGTCGTGGGATGGAGGTCCCTGCTCGGCCGCGGGACTCGGGGTCGCAGACCCTCTGCAACCCGCCGGCACGAGCGGATCGCTTCCACACCATCCCACGCCGGAGCTCGGGGCGGCAGGGAGACGGGAAGAGCCGACCCAGAAATGTGGGTGGCTTGGGAGGGAAAAGCCACCCTGCGGAACGGGACAACCCACCCAGCCGTGGCCAGACGGAGCCTGGGAGCTCGGGGTGCTGCCCTGCGCCGAGGCTGGTGGACTCAGCTGGCGTGGGGGGAACCTGCGCTGCCGGCGTCCGGCCCGAGCAAATCCTCCTCTCCATCCCACCTCAGACCCCAAACCGCCTGGCTCTGATGACTGCTGCAATCCGGTTTTTAATTTCTAGCTTCCATATATCCTAAAGAGCATCTACTCTCTTCTTCCGTGCCCTCAGAGGCACCAGGATTTTCCAGCAATGATTTTCTCCTCCAGGAGACCAGCCTGGGCGCCGTGGTGCTGGGTGTAGTCTGAGAGATATCGAGAAAACACTTTGTGCTTTCAGGAGTGAAACGGGCTGGAATAAACGGTGCCAAGGAGGGACATGCATGTCCCGAGGGTGTTGCAACTGTTCAGGCAGCCTCGGGTGCTGGCTCAGGAGCGCTGGGGGATGAGAGGTGCGAGGGGGCGAGTGTCCAGGCGTGGGTGTACACATGTGTGCGGGTGCATGTACATGTGTGTGGGTGTATGGACGAGTGCGTGGGTGTCACTAAATTGGTGCACACGGGCTTTTGGGCTCTGCAGGGCAGAGAGCTCTCCTACGAGGGCAATTTTGGGCTTGGTTTTGGCAGGGGGGGGTGTGTGGCTACAAAAAGGTGGCGGCCAGGATGGGATGCCCAGCCCCCCAGACGTTGCCAGCCAGCCCTCACCGCGATGGGGCAGAGGGGGAACTTGCTCCCCTTCCCCCATTAATCCCTGCAGCCCTTCCCACCAGCACCCACCACCCCTCTCAGCTCAGCCCTGCCTGGCTGATGAGGCCACCAGCATACAAGCTTTGGGGTGATCCCCACCCCAGTGTCCCAAGCATCCTTCTTTTGGGGGGAGCCCATCCTTATGGCGGTGTTATCCCACATAACCCACTTCCCAGCAGCCTCCACCTTGAATTTCTCATGATTTCCTGATGGTCTCCGACAAGCAAAGGTCTGCAGATACTCGAGCAAGCCTTGGGGTGGGAGCCGAGGGAATCCAGGACCCTCACAAGGATTGTGGGGCCCCCACGGGAGGGAAATAGGGCTCCAGGGGGGGGGATGTGGATGCAGCAGACCCAGGTTCACACCAGCAGCTCCCCCGGGCAAGACGGCTCAGAGGTCTGAGCAGCACAACACTTACCCTTTCTAAAGGAGGTGCTGGTGACCGGGGGACTCGTCCCCAGGCTATGGGGGGGGGGGGGTGACAGGCAAGCACAGGCACCGCAGGACTTTGTGCACGGTTTATCTCAGCCAGAATGAACAGCGTTGTGGGAAGATGCTGGGGAAAAGCCCGTACCGTACGGTTTCCAACTCAAAGCACAAACCGAACGGGAGACTCGGTTTGCCGTCGTTGCCTTACGCAGAGCAGCTCGGAGAAAAAAAAAAATCAGCTGGGAGAGGGGCACCATTCTCCTGGTTTGTGTCACCAACAGATGCGGCCCGCGGGGTCCCGTCCCTCCCCGTGCTCTGCAGGCGGGGGGCCAGGCACGCGCTCCGGCCACGGACCCGCTTCCCACCGTTAAATAAACTCTTCTATACAATGTACAAGGAAACGCAAAGAGGCCCTGCGCCCACTGCTCCGTTGGCCCCTGGGGACCACCCCTGCGGCCCACCCCCTCCCTCGGGATGCCAGCTCCCCCCCGGCCACTGCGCCCCCCCCCCCCCCCCCACGGCTCCCGGCGGTGAGGAGCGGGGTCCAGGTCCCCGTCGCGACGTGCCGCCCGCGGCCGGGCCGAGGGATGGACCCACGGATCCGATGGCAGCTGGGGAGCCACCGAGCCAGAGGGATCTTCAGTCACTCCCGGGGACGGCCAGGTGTCCCGTCCCCCCCCCCCCAGCCCTTTTCAGGGACGAGTCACCAGATGCCTCCCTTCTTCAGAAGACGGGCGAGACGATGCTAAAGACACGAGCGGCTGCAGGAGGAGGGGGGACAGGGAGGGCAGGACAGCGAGGCCATGGGAGACACACAAAAGCCAGCTCCTCCGCAACGCTCTCCTCCCATCTCCGCCGACCGAAGCGCGGCGGTCCCTCTCCTCCTCTCCTTCCCCTTCCCTTCTCCTTCCCTCTCTCCTCCCCAGCCCTCACTCCAAGCACAGCTTCACCAGGTTGGCCTGGACCTTGGCTTGGTCCACGGCATCCAGGAGGTTCTTGGCGTCCACGGCCAGGGTGTGGGAGGCCGTCAGCATCTGCCGCTTGCACTCCTCGCTCAGCGAGGTGACGGCGTTCTGCTGCGCCAGGCGCATCTTGTTGATGAGGTCGGCCAAGTCCTTGTTGAGCAGCTTCTGGGTCCCCTCGATCTGGCCGTGACCGCACAGGAGTTACAGACAGGGGTGTCACCAGCACGCGACCCCCCCACGCCGGACCCCTCTCCCTCCTGCCCGGTCCTACCTCGGTGCGGGAAGCCGCGGGCAGGACAGGCAGGATCTCGTCCACGCTGCCGATCAGCTTCCGCAGGGACAGGCCCACGTTCTGCGGGGAGGGTGGCAGGGTTAGGATGGATCCAGGTGGGTTCCACCACGGGGAAGTGGGGTATGGGAACAGTCTGTGTCGCCGAGTCAAGGATCCCATTCGGATGAGGGTCACGTTGGAAACTCTCTCATTGTTGACTCAAGGACCCAACGGAGGAGCAGGGCATGATGGAAATGCTCCCACCATTGACCCAAGGACCCAACAGAGGAGCAGGGCATGTTAGAAACTCTCTCATTGTTGACTCAAGGGCTCAACAGAGGAGCAGGGCATGATGGAAATGCTCCCACCATTGACCCAAGGACCCAACGGAGGAGCAGGGCATGTTGGCAGCTCTCTCATCATTGACCCAAGAACCCAACAGAGGAGCAGGGTGTGCTGGAAATGCTCCCACCATTGACCCAAGGACCCAACGGAGGAGCAGAGCGTGTTAGAAACTCCCTCATTGTTGACCCAAGGACTCAGAGAAGCAGGGCATGATGGAAATGCTCCTACCATTGACCCAAGGACCCAACGGAGGAGCAGGGCATGTTAGAATCTCTCACTGTTGACTCAAGGACTCAACAGAGGAGCAGGGCATGATGGAAATGCTCCCACCATTGACCCAAGGACCCAACGGAGGAGCAGGGCATGTTAGAAACTCTCATTGTTGACTCAAGGACTCAACAGAGGAGCAGGGCATGATGGAAATGCTCCCACCATTGACCCAAGGACCCAGTGGTGGAGCAGGGCATGTTGGCAGCTCTCTCATCATTGACCCAAGAACCCAACAGAGGAGCAGGGTGTGCTGGAAATGCTCCCACTATTGACTTAAGGACCCAACGGAGGAGCAGAGCGTGTTAGAAACTCCCTCATTGTTGACCCAAGGACTCAGAGGAGCAGGGCATGATGGAAATGCTCCCACCATTGACCCAAGGACCCAACGGAGGAGCGGGGCATGTTAGAAACTCTCTCGTTGTTGACTCAAGGACTCAACAGAGGAGCAGGGCATGATGGAAATGCTCCCACCATTGACCCAAGGACCCAACGGAGGAGCAGGGCATGTTAGAAACTCTCTCATTGTTGACTCAAGGGCTCAACAGAGGAGCAGGGCATGATGGAAATGCTCCCACCATTGACCCAAGGACCCAACGGAGGAGCAGGGCATGTTAGAAACTCTCTCATTGTTGACTCAAGGGCTCAACAGAGGAGCAGGGCATGATGGAAATGCTCCCACCATTGATCCAAGGACCCAACGGAGGAGCAGGGCATGTTAGAAACTCTCTCATTGTTGACTCAAGGACCCAACGGAGGAGCAGGGCATGATGGAAATGCTCCCACCATTGACCCAAGGACCCAACAGAGGAGCAGGGCATGTTAGAAACTCTCTCATTGTTGACTCAAGGGCTCAACAGAGGAGCAGGGCATGATGGAAATGCTCCCACCATTGACCCAAGGACCCAACGGAGGAGCAGGGCATGTTGGCAGCTCTCTCATCATTGACCCAAGAACCCAACAGAGGAGCAGGGTGTGCTGGAAATGCTCCCACCATTGACCCAAGGACCCAACGGAGGAGCAGAGCGTGTTAGAAACTCCCTCATTGTTGACCCAAGGACTCAGAGAAGCAGGGCATGATGGAAATGCTCCTACCATTGACCCAAGGACCCAACGGAGGAGCAGGGCATGTTAGAATCTCTCACTGTTGACTCAAGGACTCAACAGAGGAGCAGGGCATGATGGAAATGCTCCCACCATTGACCCAAGGACCCAACGGAGGAGCAGGGCATGTTAGAAACTCTCATTGTTGACTCAAGGACTCAACAGAGGAGCAGGGCATGATGGAAATGCTCCCACCATTGACCCAAGGACCCAGTGGTGGAGCAGGGCATGTTGGCAGCTCTCTCATCATTGACCCAAGAACCCAACAGAGGAGCAGGGTGTGCTGGAAATGCTCCCACTATTGACTTAAGGACCCAACGGAGGAGCAGAGCGTGTTAGAAACTCCCTCATTGTTGACCCAAGGACTCAGAGGAGCAGGGCATGATGGAAATGCTCCCACCATTGACCCAAGGACCCAACGGAGGAGCGGGGCATGTTAGAAACTCTCTCGTTGTTGACTCAAGGACTCAACAGAGGAGCAGGGCATGATGGAAATGCTCCCACCATTGACCCAAGGACCCAACGGAGGAGCAGAGCATGTTAGAAACTCTCTCATTGTTGACTCAAGGGCTCAACAGAGGAGCAGGGCATGATGGAAATGCTCCCACCATTGACCCAAGGACCCAACGGAGGAGCAGGGCATGTTAGAAACTCTCTCATTGTTGACTCAAGGGCTCAACAGAGGAGCAGGGCATGATGGAAATGCTCCCACCATTGATCCAAGGACCCAACGGAGGAGCAGGGCATGTTAGAAACTCTCTCATTGTTGACTCAAGGACCCAACGGAGGAGCAGGGCATGATGGAAATGCTCCCACCATTGACCCAAGGACCCAACAGAGGAGCAGGGCATGTTAGAAACTCTCTCATTGTTGACTCAAGGGCTCAACAGAGGAGCAGGGCATGATGGAAATGCTCCCACCATTGACCCAAGGACCCAACGGAGGAGCAGGGCATGTTGGCAGCTCTCTCATCATTGACCCAAGAACCCAACAGAGGAGCAGGGTGTGCTGGAAATGCTCCCACCATTGACCCAAGGACCCAACGGAGGAGCAGAGCGTGTTAGAAACTCCCTCATTGTTGACCCAAGGACTCAGAGAAGCAGGGCATGATGGAAATGCTCCTACCATTGACCCAAGGACCCAACGGAGGAGCAGGGCATGTTAGAATCTCTCACTGTTGACTCAAGGACTCAACAGAGGAGCAGGGCATGATGGAAATGCTCCCACCATTGACCCAAGGACCCAACGGAGGAGCAGGGCATGTTAGAAACTCTCATTGTTGACTCAAGGACTCAACAGAGGAGCAGGGCATGATGGAAATGCTCCCACCATTGACCCAAGGACCCAGTGGTGGAGCAGGGCATGTTGGCAGCTCTCTCATCATTGACCCAAGAACCCAACAGAGGAGCAGGGTGTGCTGGAAATGCTCCCACTATTGACTTAAGGACCCAACGGAGGAGCAGAGCGTGTTAGAAACTCCCTCATTGTTGACCCAAGGACTCAGAGGAGCAGGGCATGATGGAAATGCTCCCACCATTGACCCAAGGACCCAACGGAGGAGCGGGGCATGTTAGAAACTCTCTCGTTGTTGACTCAAGGACTCAACAGAGGAGCAGGGCATGATGGAAATGCTCCCACCATTGACCCAAGGACCCAACGGAGGAGCAGGGCATGTTAGAAACTCTCTCATTGTTGACTCAAGGGCTCAACAGAGGAGCAGGGCATGATGGAAATGCTCCCACCATTGACCCAAGGACCCAACGGAGGAGCAGGGCATGTTAGAAACTCTCTCATTGTTGACTCAAGGACTCAACAGAGGAGCAGGGCATGATGGAAATGCTCCCACCATTGACCCAAGGACCCAACAGAGGAGCGGGGCATGTTAGAAACTCTCTCGTTGTTGACTCAAGGACTCAACAGAGGAGCAGGGCATGATGGAAATGCTCCCACCATTGACCCAAGGACCCAGTGGTGGAGCAGGGCATGTTGGCAGCTCTCTCATCATTGACCCAAGAACCCAACAGAGGAGCAGGGTGTGCTGGAAATGCTCCCACCATTGACCCAAGGACCCAACGGAGGAGCCGGGCATGTTAGAAACTCTCATTGTTGACCCAAGGACTCAACAGAGGAGCAGGGCATGCTGGAAATGCTCCCACTATTGACTTAAGGACCCAACGGTGGAGTGGGGCATTTTGGAAATGCTCCCTCCTATACATGCAAGACCTTCTCAAGAAGAATGCTTGGTGGGAGCTGCTCAGCAGAGCCATTCCCAACTCCCTCCCCCGTTCCCCGTAGAAGCCCTGGTGTTGTCCCCTCCCTACCTTCACCACAAGGATGTACCCCTCCGGGGGCAGGAGGCTGATCTCGTTCTTCAGCTGCAGCACGGCCCGCACCAGGTCCATGACGTTGCTGTACACCGTGTCATCTGTGCGGTCCAGGTTGGCGGTGGGGGCCGGGTGGATGGACTGCCGGGGAACAAGGACACAACGGGATCAGATGGACCGAGGGGGCAGGGAGGGAAAGACCAACACCTGTGGGGAGCCCTAGGAAAACCCATCCACCTCCCACCCGTGATCTCCATGCTGCTGGGTCCGTCTGACCCCTTTGGGGTCTGGGGCGGGGGGGGGGGGAGGTCAGAAAAGTCCCATCTTGCAGATGCAAAGGGATGATGGAGGTAAGGGAGGAGGAATGAGACTGTGGAGATGGAGGAGGAGGACTGGGACGGTGGTGGCCCGATTCAAGGAGGTCTTACCTGTGCCCCAAGTCTCGGAGGCTTCTGGGGGGGCCCCGTGAACTCCGCTACACCATCAGTAAGAAGAAGGAAGGAGAGTGACTCTAGCTGCTCCCACGGACGCGTGGCCGTGCTGCAAGACCCCTGGGACACGTGGGATGTCCCACACCAGCCTCCAGCAGCGTGTCCCACTGCGGCTGGCCACCCCGACCCACCCCAGCTGTGCCACCTCCCTGCGGGGTCAGACCCCCTTGGACCCCCCCGCCCCGCCCCCCTCCTCCCTTAGGGCAGGCAAAGCTGCTCCCCGCGATCTGGGATTTCTTCCACGGAGGATCCCAGAGCCAGGAGGGGGGGGGTACGGCCCCGAGGCTCCTCGCAGCTCAGCGCAGGGTTCCCCGCTTGCAGCCCCAAAGCGGGTGGCTCCTGGGTGGGGGTCACGGGCAGCCCCGCACCCCCTGAAGCTGTGGGCACTCACTGTAATCCGTCTCCTTCTCCGGGAGCAGCTGCGGAGGGGAGGGGGGGAAGAAACAGCAAATGAGCGGCACAAAGTCCCGGCAGGAGACAGCGAAGAAGGTGGAAGCATCACCATCCCCTCCCAGGGCTTCTGGTGAGGAGCTCTGCACCACCAGTGTTTCACGCCATTAACATTTTCAGATTAATTTTCCCACTGCGAGGGGCACCTATATAAATATTTATCGCCCGTCCACGCCGATGCAAATGAGGATCTCTGGACGCTCCCCCAAAAGAAGGACTCCCTGCACCCAAATACAGCCCCAAATTGGCTTCTCCAGGGCTGGAACCACTCACCGGAGGAGGGTTGTTGTTCATAAATACCGTCGGGTCCTACAAAGGGGGGAGAAGCTTTGTGAGAGGCACGAAACAAAAAGGAAAAGAGGAAAAAAGGGATTTTCCCCGATTTCTGGGAAACTCGTGAAACGCAGCTCTGCAGGGTCTGGAAATGTGGGAGGGGAAAGGGCTTCATGTCCATCGCTGGTCCCATTTTCATCCCATCACCCCCGCCTGCTCCCTGCCTGCTCCTGGGGCACTAGAAACCTCGAACTGCTGCTCCAAAAAAAAAAAAAAAAAAAAAAAAGCTTAATTCAAGCAACTGTTTGCAGCCACTCGGCATCCGACAGCCCCAGGGGTGAGGGGAGCTCGGTTTTGTTTTACTGGCTGCGTGATCCCATCAAATAAAAGATTTTCAGTTTCCTTCCAAGCTGATGCATTAGGAGGAAGATGTCCAGCCCTCATTTCAAAAGCGTTATAAAAGCTCGTTAAGACGCGATTACAAGTACTTAAAAACCGCCCAAGTTTCAAAACACTCATTTTGAAATGAAGCAGCTCCGTGAGGTTTTTTTACGGGTGTGGAAAACACAAGGGTGCAAGAGGTTTGGCTGCTGGAGGAACCCTTCCCCCGAGGCAGATTGGCTTTTCCAGCCATAAAGAGCAACCCCAAGGGTTTCAGTGGCTCTTCCACCACCTTCCTGAGGGTGCAAGAGCTGGAAGCCCCCCCCTGGCTCAAGGCCACTCACCAGGGCTTTCTCCTCCTGCCGCAGCCACTGGTAATCCTCCACCATCTGCTTCTGCTGCTTGTCCAGGACCTGCCGCATCTTGAGCCTCTCGATCTCCCAGAGCTTCTGCGCCTCCTCCCTGCTGCTGGGACGGAGGAAATCTTCCTCCTGGTGTGCAGAGACAGCGGTGACGGGGGGGATGCTCAAGCTGTCCCCTCCCTCATTTTGGCACAGGAGCCAGAGCTCCCCCGGCATGCAAGCCACGCGCCAGTCCTCAACAGCCACGAACCCCTCCCAGCCTGAATTTGGGGAGCGCTTGGGTTTCCAGCAAGGAGAGGAGACCACCGGCCGGCCGGCCCCCCCCCTCCATCTCCCACCACCAGCATTTGCCGTGGGCAGCGTGCGTGGGTCACCTTGGGGAGCAGCAAACCGCCGCCGCGGCCGTCCCGGCGCACCGGGGAGAGCAGCTCAGGATGCCCCCGGCTCTGATTTTGGGGCTAGAACACCAAGCTCAGGCTGCAAAAAGCCGCCGGGATTTCGGGTGACACCGCGCAGCGTGAGGAGCCGGCCCGAAGCCCCCGCGGAGCGGCAAGCCACCCGTCCCCCTGCCCGATTTTGGGGACGCCGGGCCACTCGCTCGTCCAGCCAGAGCTGCTTTCAGCGGGACGTGCGTGCAAACATGCATGGCGGGGGGGCGAGGCGGAGTGGGGTGGGGGGGAGCTGGAGGCACCCCACGGCCCTTTGTGGGTTTGAGCCCTCCAGCCCACCAACAGCACCCGTGGGGGGGGGGGGGGGGGGGCGGTGTGTGTGATGGGTTGGGAGCGACACCGAGCTCAAAGCGGCAGAGGCGGCAGCGCAGAGCGGAGCGTGGTCCTGGGAGGTCCCCGACGTGCCCCGGCTGAGGCCGCTCGGGACCGGGATGTCTTCTGGATGCTGCAGGGTGTGGTGGGGGAAAAAAAAAAAAATCCCTCTCTCTTACCCTCATGCTGTGGCGCTTGAAGACGTTGTGGCGGTTGAGCGGCGGGGTGTGCAGGGAGTTGGCTGGAGACTGGTACTCGATGGGACTGGTGAGCGTAGGCGAGCTGGCACACAGACCCTCGGGTACCTGCCGGGGGGGGGGGGGGGTGGTGCGGGCAGCGGGGCGGCGCGGGCACAAAACAAGGCCAGAGGGTGGGGGTTAGAGCAGACAGACGGACGGACGGAGCAGGACAACGCAGGGGAGAGCGGCTTTTGCAGCGGGCGCGGCTTCTGCCCTCATGCCGGTCCGTGCGGCAGGATCGGGACACCTTCCTCTTTGCTCAGCTCTTCCTCACCCCGAGCGGGGGAACTGAGACCTCCCGCGTTGCTGCCTGGACCTTTGCCCAGCCCCAAAAGAGCTGGGCTTGAGGGTTTCCCCCCTGATGCTGCGGGGACCAGCACTGAGCCTTGCAGAGGGGGTGACCCGCGCTCTCACAGAGCGGCCAAACTCAGCCCAGGTAACGCCAGAGAGCAGCAAACCTCCTCTCCTCCCAACCTCTGCGTGCAAACCGGCCGGGGCCGAGCACGCAAACTCCCCTTCCCTGGGGTGAAAGCCTCTCTGCCAGCTCTGAGGGCTGGACAAACCACGGGGCGGGCAGAGCAAAGGAGGGCTGAGCCCCGAGCGGTGCGGTGTCCTGCGGGCAAGGCGGCTGGAGGCACGTGGTGGCACGCGAGGGGCACCTTGGAGCTCCAAAAATGATGAGCCCCCGAGGGCTCGAGCTCCGGGCAGGGCTCTCCCTCCGGCGTCGCCCCGCCTTGCTCAGGTCCCTGGCGGGATGCTCCGGCCTCGCAGCCTTACCTGGAACTGCAGCTTGGGAGCCAGGAGGTTGCTCTGGGCTGGTGGCTTGTACCTGGGTCTGCTGGGCTGCGGAGGAGGGAGAAAGGCGCGGTGGGTGGGAGCCCAGGGTGGTCCCGCTCCTGCAGCGCCCATCGGCCGGGTCGAGGTGGGGAGAGGAACCTGCCCGCACGGGCTCTGCCCTCCCCTCACCTTCGGAGGCGGCTCCTGGAAGGCTGGTGGCTCCATGATTTTGGGAGGCCGGTGGCGGTTGTTCCTCTCCTGCTCCTTGGCCAGATCCTTCTCCATCAGGTAAATGTCGCTGCGGGGGGAGATAGAGGGTGACAGCCCCGGGAGGGAGCGTTGGGAGAGCCCCTCTGGCAAGGAGGCATCTCCCGTGCCCGGGAATGCTTGAGCTGGACGGGCCATGGAAAACACGAGGGAGCGAAGAGGAATGGGAAAAGCAGAGGGGAAGGACCGGGGCGGACGCAGCTCGGCTGTGGCCGACCACACCAGCATCACCACGGGTGGCCCCAGTGAGGTCAGGACCCCCCCGCAAGCCCCCTCGCCAGGAAGCAAAGCACTGCCACGTCAGCCCAGGTCCCCCCCTGTCAGTCCCCCGCCTCCCCCCTCACCTCAAGCTGCAAACCAAGTCCTTGAACTTGGGCCTTTCGCTGGGGTCGTAGTCCCAGCAGCGCGTCATGAGGGTGTAGAGGACGGGCGGGCAGAGGTCGGGCTTGGGCAGGCGGTCGCCCCTCTCCAGCACCCCGATCACGTCCTTGTTCTCCAGCCAGAAGAAGGGCTGCTTCCCGTAGCTCAGGATCTCCCACATGCACACGGCTGCGGGAGCGACACGAGCGACCTCAGCTGACGCTAGAGCCGGGGGACCAGCCCCTCGCTCGGGTTTTCGGGGACCCGGTGACGGTGCCGCGCTTTGTGGCATGACGCCGGGGGGGGGGGGTGGGGGGGTGGCTTGGCTGCTCGGCCTTTTGCAGAGCCAAGGAGCTGCCTGCTCTCCTTGCAAGAAGCCCGGCTCGTTGCTGCTGCTGGCCATAGGGCTGTTAGGGACAGACAGACGGACTGACGAGCGCCAGAGGCCGCGGGGATGGGCTGATAGGCAGGGGGATGGATATTTGCAGGGGGGGGAGTTTAACTCAGACCCCCACCTGCCTTAAATTCCCTGGAGGAGGAGGAAGCACCCGATGATGGTTGAATTGCAAGCAGCTCAACCTTCCCTAGGGTGTCCTTCCTCCAGGGCAAGGCTGGGATAACCCCCCCAGCACCAGAGCAGGATTTCTCCCTGGTGATGATGCCCAGGACCCTGCTCCATCCCTGTCCCACCACTCACCAAACATCCAGACGTCGCTGGCCGCCGTGAAGCGGCGGAAATTGATGGACTCGGGTGACATCCACTTGATGGGGAGGCGGGTGACAGACGCTGGGGGGTGAGACAAGGTGGGTGGTGGCCCTGCTCCCTGCTGGGGGGGGGGGGGGACGGAGCAGCCCCAACCCCGTCACACAGCCCTTACCTTTATAATACTCCTCGTCCTCAATGTACCTGGAGAGGCCGAAGTCGCCCAGCTTCACGCACTCCGGAGAGGCCACCAGGACGTTCCTCACGGCGATATCCCTGCAAGGAGAGAAGAGAGACCCTTGGCTGGGGAGAAGGGATGGGGAAGGGATGGAGGAGGGATGGAGGAGGGATGGAGGAGGGATGGAGGAGGGATGGAGGAGGGATGGAGGAGGGATGGAGGAGGGATGGAGGAGGGATGGAGGAGGGATGGGGGAGGGATGGGGGAGGGATGGGGGAGGGATGGGGGAGGGATGGGGGAGGGATGGGGGAGGGATGGGGAGGGATGGGGAGGGATGGAGGAGGGATGGAGGAGGGATGGAGGAGGGATGGAGGAGGGATGGAGGAGGGATGGAGGAGGGATGGAGGAGGGATGGGGGAGGGATGGGGGAGGGATGGGGGAGGGATGGGGGAGGGATGGGGGAGGGATGGGGGAGGGATGGGGGAGGGATGGGGGAGGGATGGGGGAGGGATGGGGGAGGGATGGGGGAGGGATGGGGGAGGGATGGGGGAGGGATGGAGGAGGGATGGGGGAGGGATGGAGGAGGGATGGAGGAGGGATGGAGGAGGGATGGAGGAGGGATGGAGGAGGGATGGAGGAGGGATGGGGAAGGGATGGAGGAGGCGAGTTCAACCAGCTCAACCGACTTCAAAAAACGGCTGCAGCAAAGGATGCTGCCGGCCTCTGCCTCCTCCTGCTCCCCACCTGCCTGTGTCGTCCCACCCCCCCCCGGTCCCTGCCTTCCCCTGCCTCTCCCTGCACCCCGCCCGGCGATTTTTGTCCCTCCTGCCCTACCTGTGCACGCAGTTGATGGCCTCCAGGTAGGCCAGGGCTTTGCTGATCTGCAGCGCGTAGAGGATGAGCGTGGGCACGGCGAGGCAGTGCTTGTTCTGCTCCAGGTATTGCCCCAGCTGCAAGGGGGACAAGGGAGGGGGGGGCTCAGGGGGCGAGCAGAGGGGCAGGGAGGGGACAGGCTCCAGCGGTGGGACCCCCCCTCACCTCTCCGTAGGGATAGAGCTCCATGATGATCCAGGTGGGTTCCTCTTCCGCGATGCCAATGAGCTTCACGATGTGGGGGTGGTCCAGCTTCTTCATCAGCACTGCGGGGAGACCAGGGCAGACCACCCCGCCATGAAGGGACCTCCCCACCCCCATTCCAGGACACCCCCCCCCCCCAAAATCCTGTGCTGGGGCGTGGGGACAGGGCTTGGGCCACGAAGCTGGAGACAGAGCGGGAGGAATTGCCAGGATAGGCTGGCACAAAGTGGTTGGGGCTCCCGGTTTCCAGCTCCCCAGGGATTTACATCCAGCCGGTGCCCCTCTGCTCTCACGCCAAGTTCCAGCAGCTTTTCTTCCCCGCCGGTAGCCATCCCTCCCCCAAAACAGGGATTTTGGGGAACAACCATGACACGGCCGAGGGCACGGGACACCTCCCTCCCGCCCTGTCCCTGCGCCGCGGGGGCAATTTGTCCCCCAAGCAGGGACCAGGAGATGCCAGGACACAGGGTTCCGCCACCCTGTCTCGTAACACCCCACCATTGCAATGCCACAACCACCGCCAGCCCCCCCTAATTCGTCCTCTGCCCCACTATATGAGCCCCAAGGAGCAGGCTCCATCCCCCTCAAAGGGCAGCAGGACCCCCCACCCCCCCCCCCCACCCCCTCCTCCCCGCCGTACCTGCTTCGCTCAGGAACTTGTCCTTGTTCTCCGGGCTGCAGTCCTTCTTGCAGGTCTTCACAGCCACGTTGACCCGCTCTCCTTTCTGCAAGAAGGAGGGGGGGGGGGGGGGGCGCTGCTTTACCCCTTTCCCCCCCCCTCCCTGACCACGGAGGAGGCAGGCAGGGAAGGGAGAGGGCAAGATGCTCACCGAGGTGGTGTAAATCCCCTCGTAGACCTCTCCGAAGAAGCCTTCCCCGAGGATCCTGCCCAACGTGACGTCTTCCCGGGAGATCCTGTAGTGCTGGGCTTTGGGGACAGGGGAGCAGGGCAAGAGGTGGCAGTGCCAGGATGTAAATTTGGGGGTGGGGGGGTGTCGGGAGGGGGGTGGGGTGGGTGTAACCCCACAGTCAGCTTCCCCCTCCTCAACCTGCTGCAACGTGTGAGACACCCGAGGAAAAAAAAAAAAAAAAACACCTTCCCGGAGGGGTTTGGAATGGGGGGGGTGGTATGTGATGGATGGTGCAAGGCAAGGAGCCCAGTGTGGGTGGTTTATCTCCTCCTGGCTCCAAAGGGGGGTTCCCAGTGCTCTCAGTTGGCCTGCCCCCCTCCTGTTCCGTGGGGAGAGCCCCACCACGCATCCCGGGGTGGGTACCCAACCCTCTCTCCATCACCCCCCTCGGCGAGGGGCCACCGGTCCTGCCCCACGGCACGGGGGGGTGATCCCAGCTCCTTCAGCCCCTCTGGGGTGGAGGGGGGGTAAGGTGAGCAGTGCAGGGGAAACCCGGCTCTTAGATTTTGGGGGGGGGGGGGGGTGTAAATTGGGGTGGGCAGGAGGAGGTTGGGAGGGCTTGGGTGGGGGTGCTGGGAGATGGGCAAGAGGGCAACGCTGCGGGGGGGGGGGGGGGGTGGCGCCTACCTCCAGACCTCGGTCTTGAAGACTCATCGGGGATTTCAGCGTAAATATCGGAGTCTAGGGCAAGAAGGAGGAGGCGGGCAGGGGTTCAGGCGGCTCATGGGGCAAAGGGGGGGCGGGGGGGGGGGGCTGTTGCTGTTTTTTTCCCCTGCAGGGACCACGGCCCTCGGGAACGAGCAGGATGCCAGCCTGGCCCTCCCTGGGGATGCTCGGCTGCATCTTAACCACCCCCCTCACCCCCACCCCCAGGGAATAGGGCTGGGGGGGGGCTCAGCTCCATCAAACACCCCCCCCCCCCCCCCCCGCAAATCCCCGTGTACTGGTGTCCCACAGCCCCACGTCCCCGTGGGGGATGGTGGGGAGGAGAAAAGCCCCAAACTCACCCACGCTCACGCTGTCCGATAGCGTGGACTGCCTCTCCTCCAGGTGCCTGGGGTGGGGGGAGAGGGGGGGGGATGAAGGTCAGGATCAAGGAGTTGGGGGGCGGTGGGAAGGGTTGGGGGGGGGGGGCAGGATGGGGTCTCAGCCCCGCTCTACCCCGCTCAGCCCCCTCAGCCCCGTTTGGGGGCCAGGCGCTACTCACGGGGCCGGGATCTGGGGCAGGCTGCTCCTCTTCTCCCTCTCTGCAGAGAGGACAGCAGGCAGTTGTCTCCCGACCCCCCAACCCCTCCACCAGCACCTGATGGGTGGGGACCCCCCACCCCCCCCCACCCCCCTCCTCCCCCCTGCAACGCCTCGACCACACGCGCAACAAGTTTCGGGGGGGGTCTCAGCTGGGATCACCCCAAAGCCACGGGTGATGCTGCGGCCGTGGAGAGAGCAGAGAAGGGCTCGGGGCAGGGGGGGGGGGAAAGGGGGGGGCGATGGGTGCTCACCTCTCCTGGGGAAGATGATGAGGGAGGTTTCCGAGTCCCCTTGCAGGCGGCAGTAGCCGTCGATGAGATCAGCCATGTTCTCTGCCTCGGCCAGAGACGCTGTCTTGATAGCCAGGGACTGGGGGGGGGGACGGCGGGGAAAGGGGGGGCGAGATGGGTGAGCCCGGGGGTTGGGGCAGGGAGACGCTGGGGTTGGGGAGTGTTGGGGGGGGGGGGGGGCGTGGGGAGGGGGGGTGTGCGTCCCCCCTTTTTCTCCACCTTGGCGGTAGCTCGGTGACCACCTCCCTGCTCTCCAGCAGATCCCAGTTTCTCCACCATCGCCCTTCCCAACACTCCAGGACACCCAGCACCAAACCACCCGCCCCGGGCAGGGGTGGGATGTTGTTGTTTCCCCCCCACCCACCTTTTTTTTTTGGGGGGGGGGGGGACAGTCTCCCCTCGGCTGGGACAGGAGGCGGGAGCTCCCTCGGTGGAAACGGAGCCGTCCACCAAATCCTGCCCAATCCGCAGGGATGCGACACCGCCCCTACGGCACTGGGGGATCCCCCACCCACACCCCCCCCCTCCCAAACACCCGCGGCAGCCCCCCCAAACCCCCCCCCCATGCTTTCTCACCTGCGGGGTGCTGCTGAGCCCCAGCTGCAGCACAGCCCGGCCCTCCTCCACGCTGGAGCACTTGATGGACTTGATGTGCTTGAATTCGGCCAAGCACGTGGGCTGGGGAGAGGGGCAGAGCTTTAATCATCAATTTAAGAGTAGCCACCCCCCACTCCCCCCCCCCCCCCCCCCCCCCCCAGAACCCAAACCCCTCCCCAGTACCTTGGCCTCCTTGCTCGTCATCTGCCGGATGCCCTTGGGTCCGATGACCAGGTCCACTGTGATGTTCCACCCTTGCTGGGGGAACAGCAGAAGGAGGATGTAAATTTGGGGAAGGGGTGTGGGGTGTTGGGAGGGGGGGGGTGTAACCCCACAGTCAGCTTCCCCCTCCTCAACCTGCTGCAATGTGTGAGACACCCTGGGAAAAAAAAAAAAAAACCACCACCTTCCCGGAGGGGTTTGGAATGGGGGGGGGCCGGGGGGGGGTGATGGATGGTGCAAGGTAAGGAGCCCAGTGTGGGTGGTTTATCTCCTCCTGGCTCCAAGTGGGGGTTCCCAGTGCTCCCAGTTTGCCACCTTCACACCCCGAAGGGGTTTCGGCAAACTTGAGGCACCGGCTTGGACCCACCGAGCTTGGACCCCGTGGTGTGGAAAGCCCCCCGAGCCCCCCAGCATCCGCCAAAAAAGAGCCCCCAGAGCCTCCCCTCACGGCGGAGGTGATGCTGGGGGGGGGTGGGGGGGTGCTGCACGGAGGATTTGGGGTTTGTGTCTCCCTTGGAGGGACAGGGAGTGATTTTCCAAGCCTTGGAAACTCCCCGCAGGAATTTCTCTGAGGTGGGGGAGTCTGAGTGCCCACCCGAGTTTGGGGACCACGGCAGGGAGCGGCCCACGGGTGTTGGGGGGACGCTTGGGGTGTCACCTCCCTGCCCTGCTCCGCACGGTTAATTAACAGCTTAAGAGCACTAATGACGAGGGTCGAGGCTTTAACAAGAGTTTGCTGGGTTTGAGGGCGTGGGAGACCCAGCCTCAAACACCAGCTTGTGATGGAGGTTGTCCCCATCCCACAGTGCCCCCCTTGCGTGGGGGGGGGACGGGATGGGACACACAAGGCCAGTGGGCCTGACCCCAGAGCAGCCCAGGCAGGGCAGTGTGCTCCCATCCCCCCCACCCCTTCTCATCCCATCCCGTCCCGTTCCACCCTGCCTCATCCCATCTCATTCCCACCCCATCTTATTCCCATCTGTCCCGTCCCACCCCATCCCATCCCATCCTATCCCATCCCACCCCATCCCAACATCCCACCCCATCTAACTCTATCATCCCATCTCACCCCATCCTATCATCCCATCCCATCTCACCCCATCCCACTTCATCCCACCTCATTGCATCCATCTCATCCCATCCCGCCCCATCCTGTCCCATCCCATCCCACCCGATCCCATCATCCCATCCCATCCCACCATCCCTTCCTAACCCATCCTATCATCCCATCCCACCCCATCCCATCCAATCCCACCTCACCCCATCCCACTTCATCGCATCCATCTCATCCCATCCCACCCCATCCTGTCCCATCCCACCCCATCATCCCATCCCACCATCCCTTCCCAACCCATCCTATCATCCCATCCCACCTCATCCCATCTTACCCCACCCCACTTCATCCCACCTCGTCGCATCCTATCATACCACCCCATTCCATCCCACCCCATCCCACCCCATCCTATCATCCCATCCCACCCCATCCCACTTCATCCCACCTCATCGCATCCATCTCATCCCATCCCACCCGATCCTGTCCCATCCCATCCCACCCGATCCCATCATCTCATCCCACCATCCCACCTCATCCTATCATCCCATCCCACCCCATCCTATCATCCCATCCCACCCCATCCCACTTCATCCCACCTCATCGCATCCATCTCATCCATCCCACCCCATCCTGTCCCATCCCATCCCACCTGATCCCATCATCCCATCCCACCATCCCTTCCCAACCCGTCCTATCATCTTACCCCATCCCACCTCATCCCACCATCCCTTCCCACCCCATCCCACTTCATCCCACCTTGTTGCATCCATCTCATCCCATCCCACCCCACCCCATCCCACCATCCCATCCCACCCCATCCTATCATACCATCCCACCTCATCACATCCATCTCATCCCATCCCACCCCATCCTGTCCCATCCCATCCCACCCGATCCCATCATCCCATCCGACCATCCCTTCCCAACCCATCCTATCATCCCATCCCACCCCATCCCACTTCATCCCACCTCGTTGCATCCATCTCATCCCATCCCACCCCACCCCATCCCACTTCATCCCACCTCGTTGCATCCATCTCATCCCATCCCACCCCATCCCACCCCACCCCATCCCACCATCCCTTCCCACCCTATCCTATCATCCCATCCCACTTCATCCCGCCTCATCGCATCTATCTCATCCCATCCCACCCCATCCTGTCCCATCCCATCCCACCTGATCCCATCATCCCATCCCACCATCCCTTCCCACCCCATCCTATCATCCCATCCCACCCCATCCCACTTCATCCCACCTCGTTGCATCCATCTCATCCCATCCCACCCCACCCCATCCCACCATCCCATCCCACCCCATCCTATCATACCATCCCACCCCATCCCACTTCATCCCACCTCATCGCATCCATCTCATCCCATCCCACCCCATCCTGTCCCATCCCATCCCACCCGATCCCATCATCCCATCCGACCATCCCTTCCCAACCCATCCTATCATCCCATCCCACCCCATCCCACTTCATCCCACCTCGTTGCATCCATCTCATCCCATCCCACCCCACCCCATCCCACTTCATCCCACCTCGTTGCATCCATCTCATCCCATCCCACCCCATCCCACCATCCCTTCCCACCCTATCCTATCATCCCATCCCACTTCATCCCGCCTCATCGCATCCATCTCATCCCATCCCACCCCATCCTGTCCCATCCCATCCCACCCGATCCCATCATCCCATCCCACCATCCCTTCCCAACCCATCCTATCATCTTACCCCATTCCACCTCATCCCACCATCCCTTCCCACCCCATCCTATCATCCCATCCCACCCCATCCCACTTCATCCCACCTCGTTGCATCCATCTCATCCCATCCCACCCCACCCCATCCCACCATCCCTTCCCACCCTATCCTATCATCCCATCCCACTTCATCCCGCCTCATCGCATCCATCTCATCCCATCCCACCCCATCCTGTCCCATCCCATCCCACCTGATCCCATCATCCCATCCCACCATCCCTTCCCACCCCATCCTATCATCCCATCCCACCCCATCCCACTTCATCCCACCTCATCACATCCATCTCATCCCATCCCATCCCACCCCATCCTGTCCCATCCCATCCCACCCGATCCCATCATCCCATCCGACCATCCCTTCCCAACCCATCCTATCATCCCACCCCACCCCATCCCACCCCATCCCACCATCCCTTCCCACCCTATCCTATCATCCCATCCCACTTCATCCCACCTCATCGCATCCATCTCATCCCATCCCACCCCATCCTGTCCCATCCCATCCCACCTGATCCCATCATCCCATCCCACCCCATCCTATCATCCCATCCCACCCCATCCCACTTCATCCCACCTCATCGCATCCATCTCATCCCTTCCCACCCCATCCTATCATCCCATCCCACCCCACCCCGTCCCTCCCGCCGCACTCACGATCAGCTCGCAGCGGTAGCTCTCCTGGTCGATGTTGGCGAAGGTGCCGAGGGTGTGGAGGAACTTGAGGATGCACTCCTCCTCCCGCAGCAGCGCGTACTGCTGGAACGTCTGCTGGATCATCTTCCGAAACTGCTTGGGCTACGGGCACAGCGGCTGCTAGCCACGCCGGGCACCCACGCGCGAGTGTGGGCGGGGTGTGCAACGCGCACCCGCGGGTGCGCGCGTGGCCAGGCGGGTGCAGGCATCGCCACGGGCGCGCGTGCATGCAGCCGCCACGCCGCACGCGTGAGGCGGGTGTGCCCGCACGCGTGGATCGGCGTAGGTACTCCTGCAAACGTGTGCACGCGCGGGCAAACACGCCTTGGCACGCGTGAGCCAACACGCCTATAACCTGCAAATCCACCCGTGCACGCTGATACACACAGGAGCACGCGTGGCCTGGAGCGTGAATGCACACACACAGGCAGATAAACCTGCACGAGGAGTGCGCGCAAAGCTCCGCAGCTGCTTGCAGACTTGCACGTGTGTGTGCGTGTGTGTGTGTGCAAACCCGCACGCGCGTGTGTGTGCAAACCCGCACGCGCAGGCTGACGCCCCAGACGTGCACCCACCCCCACACCCACCCCCCCACACCCTTCACCTTCAGGTTCTCCTGCATCTGGCTGGGGAAGAAGAGGTCCAGGCCCACCTCCTTCCTGGAGAGCAGAGACCCCCCCACCCCCCCCAAGCACATTAATGGCCCCGTGGGGACCCCCCGCCCCGGGGCTGCACAGGGACCTCCCCGGGGAGCTGAAGACTGGCTGGGGGGGAGGGGGATGCACCAAGAAAAGTGGGTGCTGGAGGGCAACGGGGTGCTCTGCAGGGAGAACCCACCCCCCACCCAGTGAAGGGGGAAAGGTTCCCATCTCCCTCCTCTTTGCAACCTCCCCGTCAGGAGAGCTGATGGCTGCAGGGGGGGACGAGGGGCTGCAGGGGGGGGGACGAGGGGCTGCAGGGGGGGGGGACGAGGGGCTGCAGGGGGGGGGACGAGGGGCTGCAGGGGGGGACGAGGGGCTGCAGGGGGGGACGAGGGGCTGCAGGGGGGGGGCGAGGGGCTGCAGGGGGGGGCGAGGGGCTGCAAGGGGGGATGAGAGGCTGCAGGGGGGGATGAGGGGCTGCAGGGGGGGGACGAGGGGCTGCAGGGGGGGGATGAGAGGCTGCAGGGGGGGGGACGAGGGGCTGCAGAGGGGGGACGAGGGGCTGCAGGGGGGGGACGAGGGGCTGCAGGGGGGGACGAGGGGCTGCAGGGGGGGACGAGGGGCTGAGGAAGGGTGAGGACTTGCAGAAGGATGATGAGCCATGGGGGGATGAGGAGCCATGGGGGGATGAGGAGCCATGGGGGGATGAGGATTTGCGGGAGGATGAGGAGCTGCAGGAGGATGAGGAGCTGCAGGAGGATGAGGAGCTGCAGGAGGATGAGGAGCCAAGGGGGGACAAGGAGTTTCAGGAGGATGAGGAGCCGGGGGAGGACAAGGAGTTGCAGGAGGATGAGGAGCTGCAGGAGGATGAGGAGCTGGGGAGGATGAGGAGCTGCAGGAGGATGAGGAGCCAAGGGGGGACGAGGAGCCAAGGGGGGACGAGGAGCCAAGGGGGGACGAGGAGCCAAGGGGGGACGAGGAGCCAAGGGGGGACGAGGAGTTTCAGGAGGATGAGGAGCTGGGGGAGGACAAGGAGTTGCAGGAGGATGAGGAGCTGGGGAGGATGAGGAGCTGCAGGAGGATGAGGAGCTGCAGGAGGATGAGGAGCTGCAGGAGGATGAGGAGCTGCAGGAGGATGAGGAGCTGCAGGAGGATGAGGAGCTGCAGGAGGATGAGGAGCTGCAGGAGGATGAGGAGCTGCAGGAGGATGAGGAGCTGCAGGAGGATGAGGAGCTGGGGAGGATGAGGAGCTGCAGGAGGATGAGGAGCTGCAGGAGGATGAGGAGCTGCAGGAGGATGAGGAAGGCCATCTGCAGCACCCCAGCCCCTCAGGACCGGCTGGACGAGGTGGGGGATTTGAGGGGCTCCGGCCCCGCGGGCTGGGTTGTGCCTACTCACTCCAGGAACTCGAAGTTGGATTTCTTATCCAGCGCGTTTTGAGGCATGTCCTTATAAAACCTCCTGCGAGAAGAGGGGGGGGACATCAGACACCCACCCTGCGCTCACACGTGTGTGTGTGTGTGTGTGTGTGTGTGTGTGGCTACGGCTGGAAATTCCCTCCTCTCCTGCAACCCCCCCTCCATGTCCCACCCCCCCAGCCCCCCCTGCTCCCCCATATCCCACCCCCCCAGCCCCCCCCAGCTCCCCCATGTCCCTTCCCCCAGACCCCCCCGGCTCCCCCATGCCCCTCTCCCCTGCTCCCCCATGTCCCCCCCACAGCTCCCCCCTGCTCCCCCACGTCCCACCCCCCCCAGCCCCCCCCCCCATGTCCCCCCCCCGCACACGCCCGTACCTGAGCTCGAGGCAGCCCAGCTGCAGCGCCATGCCCTCGCTCACCTTGCTGGCATAACGCTGCATGTACTCGCTGCGGAGCTGCCGGGGAGACGGGGGGGTCAGGGGGCATGGGGGGGTGGCGAGGGGGGGTGGCAAGGTGGGGGGGTGGGTGGCAAGGGGGAGATGGCAAGGGGGGGATGGCAAGGGGGGGGGGTGGGTGGCAAGGGGGGAGATGGCAAGGGGGGGGTGGCAAGGTGGAGGGGTGGGTGGCAAGGGGGGGGATGGCAAGGGGGGGGATGGCAAGGGGGGGGATGGCAAGGGGGGGGATGGCAAGGGGGGGGGGTGGGTGGCAAGGGGGGGGGGGGTGGCAAGGGGGGAGTGGCAAGGGGGGAGTGGCAAGGGGGGAGTGGCAAGGGGGGGATGGCAAGGGGGGGATGGCAAGGGGGGGATGGCAAGGGGGGGATGGCAAGGGGGGGATGGCAAGGGGGGTGGCGGCAAGGGGGGGGGGGGTGGCAAGGGGGGGGGGGGTGGCAAGGGGGGGGATGGCAAGGGGGGGGATGGCAAGGATGGTGGCAGGGGGGCAAGAGGGGGGTGGCGGGGGGATGGTGGAGGGGGGTGTCAGAGCAGGAGCAGGAGCTGGGGGAGGGCTTGGCCCTGGCTGCCCCTGAGGACGACGCACAGAGCCGGCAGCGGGATGGGACCTCAAGGGCTGCCCCCCAGCCCCCCCCCCCCAAGGAGGAAAGTCAGTGGGCTGCAAGGTCTTGGGGCTCTTGGGAACCAGGTTTCCTGGGCTGGAGAGGAGGAAAAGCCCTCCTGGAGTTGGGGGGGTTGGGTCAGGGTGGCTGGGGAGGAGACCCGGCTGGGGCTACGAGACACCCCCCACCCCCCGCTCCGGGAGGGCCACTTCTGACCTGCTGGTAGAAGTAGAGCAAGGTGGTCCTGTCCTCTTTGAAGCGCTCCACGAAATCCTCCGGCAGATAACGGATTTGGAGATCGTACCTGGCAAGGGGAGAGCCCCTTTGGTGAGGACCGCGCTGGAGGAGCTTCCTCAGATGGGGCTCCCGGTGGTCCCCACGTGGGTTTGGGGACACGGAGAGGGACACCCACCACCACAGGGTCCTACCTCCACTCGGCCTCCAGGTGCAGGCACTCGTACTTCTCCTGCACTTCGCCCACCGTCAGGTCCGGGTGCAGCCAGTGGATCTCGTCTGACTTCACGTGCTTCAGGCGCAGCCCGTAGCATTCGGCCAGCTTGATGTCGGGCCCGATGCGGCCACTCACCAGGATGGACCTGATCACCTCCTGGGGTGCAAAGGAGCCGGGCTGAGACCTGAGGATCCCTGGCCAGGCTCCAGCAGAGCTCGAGATGGTGGGAAAACGAGGAGGAGATACGACACAACCCCCAACACAAATGTTCCTGGAGTGAAAAACGGCAGCCCCAGGCACAGCCATCAGCCCCAGCCGTCTCCGCCTCCAAAGGTGCCTCCAGCTTGCTCTGTCACAACCCACAGCCCGATCATGTCTCATCCAACCTCCCAGAGCTGTTATGGTCAGGGATAAAAGCCCAGTTGGGTCATTTCCACTCTTCCTCACGCCTCAGCTGAGCTACACCCAACGCAAGCCGTCGGTTGCGAGCGGGGTAGCGAAGCGGACACCGCTGCTGCCGGTGAGCTTGGAGCGCAGCTTGTTTCTCCTGCCTCAGAACAGGACCCTGCCAGGCCTCTGGTCTCCCTCTGGCAGCCAAAAAGCCAACTGAAAGCTGGTGGTTGAGAACACAACTGGTAGCCAAGGCGTCCCTGGTGAGGAGCGACCACCTCCGGCTTGCTCTGCTCCCATGTCCTACTGGCTGCACTGGGGACACCTGGACCGTGGCTATTTCATGGCTTTGCTTGCATTTCCCTTCCCCGGGCATCTCCTTCACAGCCTGATGGGTCCTCTCCTGCTCCAACTGCTCCTCTGAAACCTTCTGCTATGCCCACAACCTCCTCCTGGAATTGGGAGGAGGGGGACAGCCCCCTTCCCCTCCATGTCCCACCAGGTGAGGACCAATCCCCACCTCGGCTGTCCCTCGGTCACCTCCCCACGACTTCACTGCAATCCAGCGTCCCCGAGGACTTGCCCCAGGAGGAGGCACAGCATCACCCACTGCACCCAGGACGTGCATCTCTCCTGGTGGACACCAACCCAGCAGCACCCAAGGGCAGGGCCGGCGCTTCCCCAGCACCCACCAGCTGGGAAGCCGCAGGACTCGAGGTAGGAAGGGTGAGGTGCACATTTCCAGCCCAAAGCCACCACGCCCATAATGGAAAGGCACCAATATCACCTTCGCTGTCCTCCCAGCCCCACGTCCCCACAAGCAAAGGGCAGAACTTGGGTGCAGGAGTTGTGGTGGGGTGGGAGGAAGGAACCTGGGTCTTGGCTTGCAGCACGGGTGGGAAAGCAAGAGGTGCTGCTGGGTGCAACCCCCCCCAGGATATCTGGGGGTGGCAGTCACCCAAGCAGGCAGTGACACCACAACGTGGCCGTGGGGAAATGCTGAGGGCTTGGGGCTGTGAAGGTTGCTCTCCCCCTCACCACCGCCCACCCATGTCCGTGCAGGTCAGTGGGGATGGAGGAAAAGTGGGGACCCAGCTCCTGCCAGTCCCCAGCCTCCTCCCAGCAGCGTGGGCTGAGCCCTGCAAGGCACCGTTGTGTCCCAAATCCACTTGTCCCCCTCCCATTGCTCCCGGCACCGCTGTTCCCCGGGGACGTCTTCTCCAGGGCGAGATGAACCAGAGCCTGGAAATTCCCCTTTGCCGCCCATGAAGGGAACCAGCAGCCGCTCGCTGGGGCTGATCCTCACTGCAGGAACCGGCAGCGGGGTCGATGAGCCCTTGCCCTCTCCAAACCCTCTTTGGGCCAGCAAAAATGGCCAAATTTTCCCCCTGCTCTCCGGGTTTGGGTGCTTCTCAGCCAAAGGCTCTAAGAGGGGTCGGGGGGGGGGGGCTACCACGCCATGGGAAAGGGTTCTCTGGAAGGAGGGAAGCGCTGATGTTGGATGGACAAACCAGCCTCCCCCCTTTCCCTGCCCTGCCCACGTACCCGGATCTCCGTCGTCACGGGGCACTTCACCAGCTTGAAGTTCTTGCCCATGTTGAAGCTGTTGCTGTAGAAGCAGACCTTGAGGATGCGCATCTCCTCCTTGTCCAGCTCCAACGTCCCCATGCCCAGGGTGGCCTCCAGCGTCCCCGCCAGGCTGCGGGAGGAGCTGCTCCGGGGGCGACCCAACGCCTCGGGGATGGCCGACATCCTCAGCACACCCGGGGTGCTAGGAGCTGAGCATCCCTTCCCTGTGGGAGAGAGACGGCGGCGGTGGCACGGTGGGGACCCTGGGGACGGGGAGGGCTCACCCCGCCGGGTGGGGAGAGGGCCGGGGGGATGGGGATGGGAGACCAAGGGCTGGGATGGGGACAGCAGGGACGGCCCGGGGTGGGCGGGGAAGGGAAGGACGGAGAGACGGAGATGGAGAGAGAAAATAAGAGTGTGACAAAGGGTGTCCGCCCTCCCGCCGCACACTCCCAGCCGTGCACGGCCATCGGGTACCGCCAGGACCCCAAGCCCAGCTCCTGCGAGCAGAGCCTTGTGCCCCTGTCACCTCCAGAGCAAACCCTCTGTGTCCCTGTCACCTCCAGAGCGATCCCTCTGTGTCCCTGTCACCTCCAGAGCGATCCCTCTGTGTCCTTGTCACCTCCAGAGTGACCCCTCTGTGTCCCTGTCACCTCCAGAGCAAACCCTCTGTGTCCTTGTCACCTCCAGAGCCATCCCTCTGTGTCCCTGTCACCTCCAGAGCGATCCCTGTGTCCCTGTCACCTCCAGAGCCATCCCTCTGTGTCCTTGTCACCACCAGAGCGATCCCTCTGTGTCCCTGTCACCTCCAGAGCAACTCCTCTGTGTCCCTGTCACCGCCAGAGCGATCCCTCTGTGTCCGTCACCTCCAGAGTGACCCCTCTGTGCCCTTGTCACCTCCAGAGCAATCCCTCTGTGTCCCTGTCACCTCCAGAGCGATCCCTGAGTGTCTGTCACCTCCAGAGCGATCCCTCTGTGTCCCTGTCACCTCCAGAGTGACTCCTCTGTGTCCCTGTCACCTCCAGAGCCATCCCTCTGCGCCTTTGTCACCTCCAGAGCGATCCCTTTGTGTCCCTGTCACCTCCAGAGCCATCCCTCTGCGCCCTTGTCACCTCCAGAGTGATCCCTGTGTCCCTGTCACCTCCAGAGCAAACCCTCTGTGTCCCTGTCACCTCCAGAGTGACCCCTCTGTGTCCCTGTCACCTCCAGAGCCATCCCTGTGTCCCTGTCACCTCCAGAGCGATCCCTCTGTGTCCCTGTCACCTCCAGAGCAAACCCTCTGTGTCCCTGTCACCTCCAGAGCCATCCCTCTGTGCCCTTGTCACCTCCAGAGCTATCCCTGTGTCCCTGTCACCTCCAGAGCCATCCCTCTGTGCCCTTGTCACCTCCAGAGCTATCCCTGTGTCCCTGTCACCTCCAGGGCCATCCCTCTGTGCCGCCAGCACTCACCATTTTCTCCCCTCCATGAAACCCAGGTGAAGGTTTCAGGCTGCAGCTTCCCAGCTCAGGTACCTGCAGCTGCAGCTGTGGTTCACCAACGTGACCTCCCAACTGAGCTGAATTTAGCAGATAGCTTTGCAAAAAAAAAAAAAAAAAAAAAAACCAATAAAAAGCAAAACGGGGCAAGCAAGCTGGGTGCAGTCTCCCCTGCAAGGGTGATAGTGATTTGTATTGATTTGCTCTTTTATTTTTAGAGGGGATAAAGCCCAGAAGCCTGCTCCAAGATGTCATTTGAGCTGAAAGGGAGGTGGCTTAAGTTTTCCCTTTGCTGAGGAAAAACATTTAATAGGGTACGTGGGTCTTGGATGATCCAAATGGATCCAAAATCTCCCTAATCACCGTGCTTTTGGATTGCAAGCTGGGCAGGGTTGGCACAAGAGAGGGTTTGCTCTGGGCAGCTTTTTCTACGTCTCTGGACACGCACCTGGGCTGAGGCCGGGCAAACTCAGCTCAGCTCAGCTCACCTAACCCCCTAAAAGCAAAGGTGTTGGTCCCAGCCTGGCCCCTGGCTTCCCAGGAAAGCGCGGAGCTTTGCACAGAACCAGAGCGAGCAAAAACCAGCCAGCACAGCCAGATGCACAGGAGAAATTCAGGTTTGCAAAGAGCTGCTTCAAAATGTATTTTTTGGGGCGAGGTGTGAAATACAAAAAAAAAAAAAAAAAAAAAAAAAAGAAATGTGGAAGTTTACTCATTAGGCTGCTTCTGAGCTGGAGCCCCCCAGCTGAGCTCGGGCCTGGGGTTACTGATTAACCAGCTGAGAAGCCGTTTGCAAACTGCAGCGCTGCGGCTCTCACAGGCCACGCTCCGGGTCTGCAACAGGGAAAGGTCTTGGCGCTGCTTTGGGGGGGGGGGGGGGGGGGGGCTCCCGCCAGGGCTCCAGGGGCTGGAAGGAGCTGGGGGGCCCGGAGGGTCTCCCCGATTTTGCCCTGTGAAGGCAGGCGGGATGAGGAGCGGGCCTGGAAGATGCTGCAAGGATTTCTCAGAGCATCCTTCACCTCACTCAAACCTCTCGGGGTGGGGGGGGGGAGCCCCCGGCAGCAGCACCGACCCCTTTTTTTTTTGGGGGGGGGGGGGAGGTGGTGAAAATGGGCCACTGTCACCTGTGCAAGGCTCGAGGGACACTCTGCCCCACACCACGAGCCGCAATGGCAGATCCAGCCTGCAGCCATCCCCCCGCCTCTGCGAAACCGCGCGCCGGCACGGTGGGGGAAGAGGGCGAGAAAAAACCTGCAGCGAGAGAAGCTGCCGGCAGGAACCCTTCCCGAGCCCGGCTGCTGGGGTTTTCTCTCCCCGTTCCCCCATTTCTCCTTCCTCGCTGGGATTTGCACCATCATTTGCACAGCGCTCAGGGGCGGCTCGGCTGTAATTACAGCCCCGCGCGAGCTTGCGCGCTAACGGGACGCTGCGTGCTGCCTCCCCGCCAGCTTCGTCTTTTTAAAGCAACTCTCCTGACTCACTGGCCTAAAAATACCCGGCGGCGTAGCCTGGCGCTTTCAGGTCCAGTACAAAAGGTTTTGCTGGCAGCGGGTTTCCAGGTTTCCCCGAGGGAACGGGGAAGGAGGCTCCGCATCCCCGAGGCCGCGGTGGGATGCAGGGATGCTGAGCTGGTACCCGAGCAGCGCTGAGCTGAGCACCCCCGGTGTCCAGCACGAGCCCAGCCACACCAGCAGGCGCCCGCACATGAGCTCACGGAGGTTTTCACAACAGGTTTTCCTTCTGCTTTGGGGCGTTTTTGTTTTTTTTTTTGTTTTTTTTTGTTTTTTTTTTTTCCTTCGCAGCAGCCAGTGTCTCAGGCTGACACCAGGGAGGACCCTGCAGCAACGCGCATCCTTTGGCGAACGCTTCTCCGGCCAGCTCTTTGGAGGCGATGCACTTTTCAGCCGGGTCCCCTTCTCACGCGGGCTGCGAGGGCTTGGCTGAAACGGGGACAACCAGGGCAGCCCCCCCCCCCCCCCTTTGTCCTGCCCTGTCTCTGGGTCACGGCGGGGAAGCCGAGGCCATCACCGCAAGCGAGATCATAGACGCTACGTGCCTGAGCGACGGTCAGGATGCAGACTGCATCTGCGCTGCGGTTGCCCAGTATCACGCTGTGCTGGACCAGTGTTTCCTGCTCAGCTGGGTTCAACCAGCAACAGGGTCGAGCAAAATCAGCAGCCCCTCCCCGTCCCAGCTTGGCTTCAGGCCCTTGCCACAGCTGGTACCCAAAGAGCTCCTCCTCTTCGGCGTATCTAAAATACAGATTCTCGGCTAAATTGCTAAAGAGCAAATCCCGCACCCTCTGGGTTTCAGAGGGACCCCCCTCTTGGGGGTGGTGGGATGGGGACGATGCTCCCCACCCCCTCCGGGGAGGGGGCTCAGCCCTCAGCTGAGAGGGGCGATGGCTGACTTAGGAAGCACGCTGGTATTTCTCGGGGCACACAGACCATAAATATTTCACTTTGGCTCTTCTGTTCCCCTCCACTCTCTCATGATTTTCTGCTTTTTTCCTCCAGCCCCATTCCCACGACACGTCCCCTCACACTCTCGGTGAGCCCACGGGGGGGCCAGGACCGGGGCTGGATGTCCCCTCTTTGTCCCCACCCCGATGAGCGATGCTGCTGGGGAGCGGGATGCAGAGCATCCCGCAGAAAACATCCCAGCTGGAGAAGGGGCCGTGACCACAGCCCGAGCCCCCCCCCCTCCCCGTCCCGCCACCCCCCACCCACTCACCTCCCCTCCGGCGTGGGGGACACATCCCCTGGGAGCCTGGCTCTGTCCCCAGTGGGGACAACCGTGTGGGACGCGTGACACAGCCCCGGCCGGGCCCACGGGAACGGAGGAGCTCGCAAAATGAAACCGAGAGCGCTCGCCACCGCCACCAACGTCCCCTTGCTGCAGCCTCTGTGTGTGTGTGTGTGGCCCCCCCCGCCGCCTCCAGCAGCCCCCTGTTGCCTTCTCCTGCGGGCGACACCCCAAAAAGTCCCCGCGGCGGCTCAGAGCCACCTCCCGTCCTGGCACAGCCCCGCACCAGGAAGTTTTTCCGGTCGCTCCCACGCACTTTGGAAAAATTCGGTGCCCCGGGGGGGGGGGGGTGCCGCTTCCTCCCACCCTATCCCAAACCCCTGACACACCTGAGCCGACGGCCAGGGCCGCATCCTGCCCCCCCGGGAGATGCTGAAACCCCACCGGAGCCCTTTCCTCCACTCGGTGTGATGAGTTTGCGCGTGCTCAGCCATCCGCCGGGCCTCCTCAAAGTGGGGGGGGCTCGGTCCCAACCGCCGGGGCACCCGGGGAAGGAGGGGGGGGGGGGGGGAAAGGGAAGCAGGAGGCAGGTGGCACTTACAGAGAGGTGGCCGTCCCCTCTGTCCCCACGCCTAGCCCGCGCTGACACGGAGCCGGCGCTTCCTGCTGCTGCCGACAAGTGTGCGCAGAGGCATTTGCACAGCCCCCAGGCAGGCAGGGCCCACGCGCCGGCACGCTCACGCACGTGCTGGCTGCTCCAACCCGTCATACGGATGGGGGAAACTGAGGCACGGCTCACCCAGCCCTGGAGACAGGGTGTGGGTTGTTTTTTTTTTTTTTTGGGGGGGGGGGGGATGCAGGCAGGAGGCCGAGCAGGCTGCTCGCGTCCCCCCCCCCCTGCTCTGCAAACCCCAAAGCCCAGGTGCTGCTGAGCGATGCCTCAACCCCAAAATGCCCGTGCTGGGGTGTGGGGGTGTGCGTGTGTGTTTGTGCGTGTGTGTGTGCGTGTGTGTGTGGAATCTGACCCGAGGACCCTGCAGGAATCAGGGGATGGGGACAACGGTGACTCACGACTTACCCCGGCCACCCAGGAGGGGTCTCTGGTTGCCAGCCCAGCCCATGGGCTCCATCACCCCTCCCGCCGCGACCCAGCACATCCCGCCACAAACCACCCTGCCCTTTTTTTTTTTTCGGCGGCCACCAAGCTGGATCCTGGTTCCAGCCGAGGAAAACGCAGCCCCGGGAAGTAACCCCGTCCCCCTGGTCCCTTCCCGGTGGCGTGGGGACCCCAGCCCAGCCTGAGTCCCCCCGGGGGAGCAGCATTCCTTAATGGCAGGGGACCGCGCAGGCAGGGCCCCAGCAGGCAGGGCTGCCTGCTCTGCCCCAAGCCCTTCCCCTATCTATGCAGGTATTTAAATGACTCACTGCTTTATTGCTCTGCTTCCCCAGGGGATGAACAGGCAGGCTCTCACCCTGTTTGGCACCTACAGCCCTGCTTCAGCCCCCCAAACCAGTGAGTTTCCACCACATAACCGGGAGCTGGGACGGGTGCTCTCCAGGAGATCACTCCCAGCTAGCCCACCGCCCCGCCACGCTCCCAGCCTTATCTCTCGTTTCCCCGGCTCTCCCCCAAATCTGCCTTGCCCAACTCCCATCCATCACTTCAGCCTTGTCCCCAGCGGGCACGGGGGAGCGGGATTTTGCCTCCCCACCGCAGATCCTTGGCTAGGTCACAAGGGCTGGCAACACAAAAACGTGCCTCAGGGCGCTGCCGGGACCTCCAAAAGCCAGATCCGAGGCTCTGGCGCGGGGTGAAACGCCGGTTATCCCGTCTCCTTGCACATCCCATCCCTGCCCTCCATCCCCTCCTGCTCCTGCCCGCCCCGGGGGCCACCTCTCCCCTTTCCCACCAGCGAGGAGGGTTCATTCCTGTGGGATTTGGAGCCCAGCACATCCCCTGGCACACGCGTGATGCTGCCGGCTTGGCAGCGGGACGCGATGGCCCTCGGAGGTGGGGATGCAAGGCGGGACGGCAGCGGGGAGTGTGGCCCAGCGGTGGGAACTGCCTGGGGGGACACACACACACACCGGGACGGTCCCAACACCCCCAATTCTTGCCTCCCCCCCCCCCCCCCAGGAAGGCAGCACTGGGGCAGGCTGGGGAGCGAGGGCTCCTCACGTGATGTCCCCGCAGAGGAAGCCTGCGTTTCGCAAAGCAAAGGAAATGACACAGGCTCCGGCCGGCGAGGACAAGCTGCCGGGAGCAGGGTTGGAGCAGGTGCAGAGGCGCTGGCCCTTTTGCTAAGAGACCCCCCCCAAACCCTCCCCCCTTCCGGGTGCAGCAGCTCCACACAACAGCCAAAACCAACACATACCCCCCCCCCCCCCCCCAGACCTCCCATCACATTTCAGTCTGGCACCCGTCTTGCTACAACAGCAGCCCATCCTATCTCCTGCGAGGGGGGGGGTTATCCCCGGGGCAGGCACCTCGCTTTTTCAGACTGGGAAAACATCGGTGTGGCTGGTTTGGGGTGCAAGGTTGGGCACGGACTCGCATCCGATCTCCCCCTGTATCCCATCTTTCCCCCCCCCCCCCCCCTTACACACACATCCCCATCCCCACCTCTCATCCCGAAGCTGCGACTGCGACCCGCACCCCCGAACAGCCGGTGCGACGGCCGGTAACGGGCGACGTGCTCCCGAGGAATTAGAAATAACACCCGGAGAGCTGCCGTCAAAGCCCACGCGCGGCAGCTCAGCTGGAAAGGGGGGTGACTCAGGCACGGGGGAAAAGATCGCCGTGTTCCCGGCGCAGAGCAGCGCTGTTTATCTGGAGCCGGGGATGGGACGAGGCAGGACCATCTGGGGAGGATACGGCTCACCGGGAGACGGGGACGGTGGCTTCCCCGGGGAGGTGACAGCAAGCTGCTGGTCCCCGAGGTGCTGGGATGGCAGTGCAAGGCGCCCCGTGAGGGTGCGCACCGGGGAGGGGGGCTCAGGGATTTCCCCCCCCCCCCCCTCGCTTTTCACAGCTACGGCCAATGCGCTGCCAGGTCCTGAAAACAAAATGTGTGTGTGTGTGTCCCCCCCCTCCGCCCCGAGCTTCTGCTAACTGCCCCCAGCCACCTCCTCCCCCGGCAGGGCAGCCCTGCAGCCACCCCTCCAAGAATTTTGTGGGCCTCTCGTGGCTGCAAGGAAGCTGGGGGGGGGGGGGGGGAGCAGGCCACAGCATCCTCCCCCCCCCAGGGTCAGACCGCCCGGGGTTGCAGAGGCGAGGTTGGCTACAAGGATCCCTTCTGGTCCCCACCCGAACTGCCTGAGCGTCGCCCCTTGGCCATCGGCTTCTCCACACCGCTCCAACGAGGAGCAACTCCACGGCTGCAGAGAGGGGAAAAGACACCCCCCACCCCCCCCCCCCCAAGCACCCCAGGCTTTGCAGGAAAAGGGGGCCACCCTAAATCCCTTATCTTTTACGCCAACAGAGAAAAACTCACACCTGAGCCAGCGAAGCGGCACGGGCAGGCTCTGCGAGCTGGTTTCCAGCCCGTCCTGGTAAGGGACTGAGGTCCCACAGCCCCCCCCCCAGGTGCTACAATCCTGCATCCCCGGGGTCATCGCGGGGCTCCCATTCAATCTTACAATTAATAATGCAATCATCACTTGGTCCATGTTTGTTGGTTTTGGGTTTTTGGGGTTTTTTTTTTGCTTTTTTTCCTTGTATATCCACAGCCAAAAATGGGTCCAGCACTGCTCCAGCCAAGGGCGTGACTGTGGTATAAGGAAAAGGGTCAAACGTGCCGATGGCCTGGATGAGCTCCCAAAATCAGGCTGGGGGGGGCCTCTGAAAACCCTTGAGAGCAGTTGTAGGGGGATGCTGGGGATGCTTCTCGCTCTGGGATGATGTAGGAGGACGGGGCTGAGGCAGCATCCCCAGGCCAAGGCCGGGGGGTGGGCTGGCAGGGCTCAACTTTCCCCACCGACCCAAACCACGGAAGCTCACACAATGCTGTCAGGTTAAAAATAACCCGTGAGCGTCACTCAAAGCCTCCCCTTGGGGAGGGGAAACAGCTTCCCAGGAGCAAGGTGGGTGTATTTCCAGGTAAGCTTTCCACGCAAAAAAGAAGCGGAGCGGGCGAGGGCTTGCGGCATCATTTTTGGCACGGCGGGATGCGTGCCGGTGGGTCCTGGTCGCTAAGCATCCCTGTCGCCAGGCAACCTGTGGGAATCACGGGAGACGCTGCTCCTGCTTCATTTTGGGAAGGGAAAAGAAAATAGAGGGTCTGGGGTAGAACCCCCCCCCCCCCCGTATATATGAGGCTGGGAGGGAGCTGGCACTGGGCATCGGCTGTGGGATGAAGGCAGGGCACCCATTTCTGGGCACTTATACTAATTCCACTTCTTATATTCATCTCAGCTTGATGAAGAAAACTCATCTCCTCCAAAACTCCTAGGTTGTAGATTTTTTTGGCAGCAATTTCCCAGGAGGGGTGCCAAGCTGCAGCTCCTCCAGCACCCACCCAAACCGTTCCCTCGCACCAACCGGGAATTTCAAGCTCCAGCCGTTTCTCCGCAGCCTGGAAAAGCCCTCGGCTACGGTCACACTGCGCGGCGGTGACCTCCCCAGGCGAAAAACACCAAGCACCAGCTCGGAAGTCACCCAAGAGCCCCGCTTCGAAATTAATTTCCCTTTCCAACCTGCCACGCTCCACCACCAAACCCTCTCAAGCTGCTCAGGAGGTTCGTTAGCAGGTCCCACGCCACGCATTATATTTTCTAGGCTGTCCTTGATGGCTCGGGCTGCATTAGAGCCGGGCAGTCCCAGCACACACGGCTGGGTTTGCAAAATAAGGGGCGGGGGAAGTTTGCATTCCCCAAGGGAATTCAGCTGAGTTTGGGGGAAATGAACGGCTGTCACTTAATTAAGCATTTTATTTTCCTGCTCGGAAATCATTTCTAGCGCACGCTATCACGCTGCTGCACAGGCTTATGCAAGACCGGCTCGCCACCAAACCAAAAGTTTTTTACCCTTCGCAAAGTTTTCAGCCTTTTTCTCAGAAAGACAAACATTTTAAAAATCATCTAAAAAAAAAAAAAAACAAAAAAAACCCACGAAATAAGCCAAACGACCCTCCGAGGCACCTACAACTCTCCACCCACCTGGTGTGAGCTGCAGACACACCAGCTCAGGCCGAAACATGATGTTTGTTCACCTCGAGCTCCTCCAAATTGGGGGATTTCTAAACTTTTTTTCCGGGCGAGGACCCCGGTTTTTGACTGCGCTGTTTTCTTTTGATTCGGGCCCAGGAGAGCAGGTCCCATCGCGGGGGGGGGGGGGGGGGGGGAAAGGCACTGCCATTTCACGTCACCCCGCCTGTGCCCAGGGCCAGAGCAGGGACGCTCTCGCCTCTGGAGCTGAGCATCCCTTGCGATTATTTCTGCAAAGGGAAGGGTTTGGGGATGGGGAGGGGGGGGGGGGATTCCCCGTCTGAAATCCCTCGGTGCTTCAGCCTCCGGAGATAAAACCAGGCAGCGAAACTCCCCGGTTGCTGCCAGGTGGAAATTCCCCGATTGCTGGAAGCAGCCCCGGCACGGCCCCACGGGGGACAGGCCATATCCTGGCAGGTATTTTGCCTCTGGCTGTGGGAGGCGAAGGCAATCCCCTCTTTCTCCTCCTCCTCTTCTTCCTCCTCTCTGTGCCCTGCCGTGGGTCAGAGCAGGGAGGGGGGGGGCCCCGATCAGCCCCCCCCAGCCGTGCACCCAGCTTTCCCCTGCTCTGACTCGGCGAGGGCAGCGCTGGGCTGGATGCAGGGAAGGAAAAGCCTCCCCTGCCACGGGGAGAGGTGGTTTCCTTCGGGTGGGGGGTGTGGGGGTGTTGGGGGGGGGGGGGAGCAGGGCAGGGGGGAGCGGGGTGTGCAGCCTGGCAAGGTGTGCGGGGTGGCTGAGTGTGCAGCACTGCCCGGTGTGTGCAGCGTGGCCGGGCGTGCAGTGTAGCACGGTGTGCAGCGTGGGTGTGCAATGTAGCACGGTGTGCAGCGTGGGTGTGCAATGTAGCACGGTGTGCAGAGTGGGTGTGCAGTGTAGCACGGCGTGCAGAGTGGGTGTGCAATGTAGCACGGTGTGCAGCATGGGTGTGCAGTGTAGCACGGCGTGCAGAGTGGGTGTGCAATGTAGCACGGTGTGCAGAGTGGCTGGCTGTGCAATGTAGCACGGTGTGCAGCGTGGGTGTGCAATCTAGCACAGTGTGCAGCGTGGCTGGGTGTGCAATCTGGCACGGTGTGCTGCGTGGCTGGGTGTGCAATGTAGCACGGTGTGCAGAGTGGGTGTGCAATGTAGCACAGTGTGCAGTGTTGCCGGGCGTGCAGTGTAGCACGGTGTGCAGCGTGGATGTGCAATGTAGCACGGTGTGCAGAATGGGTGTGCAGTGTAGCACGGTGTGCAGCATGGGTGTGCAGTGTAGCACGGTGTGCAGCGTGGGTGTGCAATGTAGCACGGTGTGCAGAGTGGCTGGCTGTGCAATGTAGCACGGTGTGCAGCATGGGTGTGCAATGTAGCACAGTGTGCAGAGTGGGTGTGCAATGTAGCACGGTGTGCAGCGTGGGTGTGCAATCTAGCACAGTGTGCAGCGTGGCTGGGTGTGCAATCTGGCACGGTGTGCTGCGTGGCTGGGTGTGCAATGTAGCACGGTGTGCAGAGTGGGTGTGCAATGTAGCACGGTGTGCAGTGTTGCCGGGCGTGCAGTGTAGCACGGTGTGCAGCGTGGGTGTGCAATGTAGCACGGTGTGCAGAGTGGGTGTGCAGTGTAGCACGGTGTGCAGCATGGGTGTGCAATCTAGCACAGTGGGCAGCGTGGCTGGGTGTGCAATCTGGCACGGTGTGCTGCGTGGCTGGGTGTGCAATGTAGCACAGTGTGCAGCGTGGGTGTGCAATGTAGCACGGTGTGCAGCGTGGCTGGGTGTGCAATGTAGCATGGTGTGCAGCGTGGGTGTGCAATCTAGCACGGTGTGCAGCGTGGCCGGGTGTGCAATGTAACACGGTGTGCAGTGTGGCTGAGTGTGCAACATGGCACGGTGTGCTGCATGGCTGGGTGTGCAACATGGCACAGTGTGCAGCGTGGCCGGGTGTGCAGCATGGCCGGTTGTGCAGCGTGGCCGGGTGTGCAATGTAGCACGGTGTGCAGTGTGGATGGGCGTGCAACGTGGCACGGTGTGCAGCGTGTCCAGGTGTGCAACATAGCACAGTGTACAGCATGGCTGGGTGTGCAACGTGGCACAGTGTGCAGCGTGGCTGAGAGTGCAACGTGGCACAGTGTGCAGCGTGGCTGAGTGTGCAATGTAGCACAGTGTGCAGCGTGTCCAGGTGTGCAGCATGGCCCGGTGTGCTGCATGGCTGGGTGTGCAACGTAGCACAGTGTGCAGCGTGGCTGAGTGTGCAACGTGGCACGGTGTGCTGCATGGCTGGGTGTGCAACATGGCACAGTGTGCAGCGTGGCCGGGTGTGCAATGTAGCACGGTGTGCAGTGTGGATGGGCGTGAAACGTGGCACGGTGTGCAGCATGTCCAGGTGTGCAACATAGCACAGTGTACAGCATGGCTGGGTGTGCAACGTGGCACAGTGTGCAGCGTGGCTGAGAGTGCAACGTGGCACGGTGTGCAGCGTGGCTGAGTGTGCAATGTAGCACAGTGTGCAGCGTGTCCAGGTGTGCAGCATGGCCCAGTGTGCTGCATGGCTGGGTGTGCAACGTAGCACAGTGTGCAGCGTGGCTGAGTGTGCAACATGGCACGGTGTGCTGCATGGCTGGGTGTGCAACATGGCACAGTGTGCAGCGTGGCCGGGTGTGCAGCATGGCCGGTTGTGCAGCGTGGCCGGGTGTGCAATGTAGCACGGTGTAAAGTGTGGATGGGCGTGCAACGTGGCACAGTGTGCAGCGTGGCTGAGAGTGCAACGTGGCACAGTGTGCAGCGTGGCTGAGTGTGCAATGTAGCACAGTGTGCAGCGTGTCCAGGTGTGCAGCATGGCCCAGTGTGCTGCATGGCTGCCTGTGCAATGTAGCACAGTGTGCAGCGTGGCTGAGTGTGCAACATGGCACAGTGTGCAGCGTGGCCGGGTGTGCAGCGTGGCTGGGTGTGCAACGTAGCACAGTGTGCAGCGTGGCTGAGTGTGCAACGTGGCACGGTGTGCAGCATGGCTGGGTGTGCAATGTATCACGGTGTGCAGCGTGGCCGGGTGTGCAATGTAGCACGGTGTGCAGCGTGGCTGAGTGTGCAACATGGCACGGTGTGCTGCATGGCTGGGTGTGCAACATGGCACAGTGTGCAGCGTGGCCGGGTGTGCAGCGTGGCCGGGTGTGCAGCGTGGCCCGGTGTGCAATGTAGCACGGTGTGCAGTGTGGATGGGCGTGCAACGTGGCACGGTGTGCAGCGTGTCCAGGTGTGCAACATAGCACAGTGTACAGCATGGCTGGGTGTGCAACGTGGCACAGTGTGCAGCATGGCTGAGAGTGCAACGTGGCACGGTGTGCAGCGTGGCTGAGTGTGCAATGTAGCACAGTGTGCAGCGTGTCCAGGTGTGCAGCATGGCCCGGTGTGCTGCATGGCTGCCTGTGCAACGTAGCACGGTGTGCAGCGTGGCTGAGTGTGCAATGTGGCACGGTGTGCTGCATGGCTGGATGTGCAACATGGCACAGTGTGCAGCGTGGCCGGGTGTGCAGCATGGCCGGTTGTGCAGCGTGGCCGGGTGTGCAATGTAGCACGGTGTAAAGTGTGGATGGGCGTGCAACGTGGCACAGTGTGCAGCGTGGCTGAGAGTGCAACGTGGCACAGTGTGCAGCGTGGCTGAGTGTGCAATGTAGCACAGTGTGCAGCGTGTCCAGGTGTGCAGCATGGCCCGGTGTGCTGCATGGCTGCCTGTGCAATGTAGCACAGTGTGCAGCGTGGCTGAGTGTGCAACATGGCACGGTGTGCAGCGTGGCTGGGTGTGCAGCGTGGCTGGGTGTGCAACGTAGCACAGTGTGCAGCGTGGCTGAGTGTGCAACGTGGCACGGTGTGCTGCATGGCTGGGTGTGCAACATGGCACAGTGTGCAGCGTGGCCGGGCGTGCTGCACCTTGCACAGGGCTCAGAGGCAGAGCACCCCGGGGCGATGCTTGCTGGAGCCAGCTCGGCACACGAGACCACGATCAGGTTGCCGGTGGCAAGCTCTCGCCCGTGGCAGCAGGAACAGCCTGGCCGATCTGCGGGAGGAATTGCGTGGGGCTGAGGCCGGGTGGGCAGAGCTGGGAGCCAAGGAGGGGGGCAGGTAGCAGAACCCCCTGCCAGGCAGGGGATAGGCAGAGCCATCCTGCACCAATTAACAGGGTCAAAGACGCTGAAAACCTCCGTGGAAATCACCTGCCACGGCGGGGGGGAGGGCATCACCGCGCCGCTTTTAAGTCTAAGCAGCGACGTGGACACTTTCAGGCCACTGTTTTCAAGCTCTCCTGGGGATGAAATAATTCAAACCCTAAAAACGTCGTGGGTTTGGGTTTTTGTTTGTTGTTTTGGGGGTGTTTTGTTTGTTTGTTTGGTTGGTTTTTTCCCCAAGGGGAGCCCTGCTCCCTGCCTGCCAGTGACTCTTTGCTCAGACAAGCCGTGGCCCCCCGGGGCGCACGGAGCTGCCGCTCACAGCGACTGCTGCCTGTCCCCAAATCTTCAGCACTTCCTTTCCTCCACAGGCACCTTTCTGCACAGCGGGGGCCATCCCCGTTCAGCCCAGCACACCAGCTAACCTGCCTTCCTGGTGGTTACAACCGAGGAGAAGCCTCCCCTCACCCCCAGGATGTGGGTGCTGGGTTTTTCCCTGCAGGAACCGGAGTTGTGCTGAAACTTTTGGGGTTTTTTGTTTTTTTTTTTGGTTTTTGTTTTTTTTTTTTTTTTGAGCCGTTTTTTAACATGAAACACAGCAAACCGCCCCAAAACGAAAAGCCCGACTGAGTCCTGCGAGGTTTCCCCAAGGGCTGACGGGACCCGCGTCTCCAACGCGTCGTGTTCCTGTTCCCTCTTCGAAGCCACTTCCCCAAACAGAGCTGGATGGCCCCGCCGAGATGCCACCGCGGCCACCAACGCTGTCCCTCCCCGCCCCACGGGAGCTGCAGCCCGGCGGGCCAGCCCCATCCCAGGGGAAGACGCAGCCAGGCCAGAGGGATTGCCACCCCTCGGGAGGATTTTTCCGAAGGAAAAATCAAATTTTACCCCCGCTGTTCCCCAGGGAAAGGTCTCCCTATCTCAGGTTCTACCCCTCCTGCACGGTTCCGATTTGAGACACGAGCAATGAAAGGTGCCCAGCTCCCTCTGCCCCTCGTGAGTAATCACTCCGCGGGCGAAAAAGCAAAATGATTCAGACGCTGCTTTCCCAGCCCCCAAGAGCCTGAATATTAATAACAGCCGAGAGCGAAGGCACGGAAACGCGGAGCTTGGGGACGGCGGCACTGGTGCCCGTGGACACACGCGCGTGTCACCAGCGCGTGCAAAGCTCCGCTGGCAAAGGGGAAGGAGCGTTTCCCCCGCACCCAGCCCACCCCACGCTCTGTGTGCGGGTGTCTGTGTGTGTCCCCATCTGTCCCGTGTCCCCCCCGTCCCCCCCCCCCCCCCCGGCTTTGCAGGGGGCCGGCGGAGCGTGCAGGCCCTGTCCCCTGCGGCGGCACCGCTGCCCCACGCCACCCCTCCACTTCCCCCCGCTCTCTAAAACCCACGGAACTCCGGGCGCACGCAGCCCGCTCCCTCGCGTCTCTCCTCACGCCGATTCTCACCCATGCCCTCGCCGGCAAGGCTGGGAGCTGTAAATCAGGACCCGAACCCGAAGGATGAGCCGTACCCCGGTGCTGCTTTTCCCTTCCCGGCATCGGGAAGCGCGCGGACGCCGGGTTTCGGCTCCTGATGTCTCACCCAGAAGTGAACTCGCAGCGTGTCCCCCCCCCCCCCTCTCCTGATGCCAGCGGGGTGCTCGGAGGCAGTTTGTCCTATGGATGGGAATGGGACGGTTTCCTGGGGTGTTCCTGCACCCCACTGAGCCCCGCTGTCACCCCTTCCCCAGGGCTTCCTCCAGCGCGGAGGCAGCAAGGAAGGGACCGTGATGGATGCAGCTGGCTGTCCCCTCCCTGACAGACCTCGTGGCCCCGATGGCCGCCTCGTCCTGGAAATAACCCGGAGTTTCGGGCTAAGATGGGGGGGGGGGAGGACCCTTGCAGCATCACCTCGTCCACGAAGCCCCCCAGGACGCACGAAATCGGGCCCAGCCACCTCCCTGCCCTCACGCCGGTGCCTCGCCCAGTGCGGCCGCTCTGCCAGCACGGGCCACGCTCCCAACCTTCCCTGGCTTGTCACCAGCTCCTTGCCACCTCCTTGGGACGGTCTCAACCCTACGTGGCACCTCTGAGCCCCCCCCCCCCCCCCAAAAAATCTTTTCCAATCCTCGGCCATGTGGTCAGACACCTCCTGGATGTCCCCGTCCTGGGGGACCCAGCGGTGGGGTTGCCGGGGGGGGGGGGGGGATGCGGAACAGATTTTCCCGGCCAAGGGCTGGGTTGGGAGAAGCAGCGTGTCCCCCCGGGGGGGAATCCTCCGCTGGGATGACGCACCCCTGGGGTGCACAGAACCCCGAAGGTTTGCCTCAGCCCGTTGGACTGCAACGCTCCCACCGCCGGTTTTCCTCCCCCCCCCCGTGTCCCCACCGGAGGGGTGCCGTGCCGGTGAGGGGCAGGAACCGCCCCGCCGTTGGGCAAATATTGACACCGGTTGAAGATAGCAGAGCCCGGGCCCCTCCCGATCGCTGGCTGCGGGGTGGGGGGGGGCACTGCCCCCTGCCCTCCGTGTCCCCAAGCTCCCCGTGGCACCGCGTGGCGTGGCGTGGCGCGCACGCGTGTGCGTGTGTGTGTGTTCCCCTCGCCTCCAGCCTCTTCGCCCACCTGCAAGCAGAGGACTGGATGGGCGCGTTGGGGAGGGGACCCCCCCACCATGGGCAGGGGTGCCCCTCTTCTGCACCCACCCGGGGCTCCCACTGCCTGCCCTCCCTCAGCTCTCCCCCCCCACCGGCACCCAAGCGTGTCCCGTCCCCCCCCCCCCCAAGCCGAGAGCAGGCAGAGTTTCTCACCTTGGTGGAGGGTGCAGGAGCCGCCTTCGCCCCCCCCCAGCTGACCCTACTCCTCGCCCCGGGGGTGGTGGTGTTGTCCGTGGGGAGGTTTGGCCCGGTGGGTGCGTGTCCCGTGGGTTGGGACCGGGGTGGTGGTGGGGGGGTAAAACCACTCCTCCCCGCCGCCCGCTTTCGGAAAGGGCTCGCCAGAGCTGGCGGGTGCCCCAGACTCCGGGGAGGAAGAGGAGGCGGGAGGTGAAGAAGGCCCAGGACCCCCCCCCTCACCTGCCCACCCAGCCTTCCCGCGAGCGGGTCGGGGCAGGGTCTTGGGATCAGTCGGGAATTTGGACAGGGAGCCCGAGGCAGCCGGCACTCAGGCTGGTCCCGCTCATACCTGGGAGGAGCTGGCAGGCCGCCCACGGCGAGCCCCCCCGCCGCAAGGAGGGGGTGTTCCCCCCCCCCCCCCCCGACCCCAAAACCACAGGGCCGGGGGACGCCCCAACCACCGCGGAAGAACCCGAGCCAGGAAGGAGGATGGTGCAAGAGCTGCCGGGGCCGACGTTCCCAGTCACGGGGCGGCCGTCCAGCACCGCCACACCCCCGGGCCACAGCAACACCTCCCTATTTCTGGGGTGCCCCAGGCCCCCCCCCCCCCCCCCCCCCTTTAACACTCCCCTGAGGACCCCCTCCACGGCTGGACATTGAGGCCAGCCACCCAGGTCCCCAGAAGACCCGAGCCCGACCTTGGGGCTCTGCCAAAATGGTTTGGGCAGCGCTGGGGATGCCAAGGGGCCGAGGGAAAGCTGGAAGAGGAGGGGAGCAGTGGGGTACACCCCGTGCCCCCCAAACCCTGGGGCAGGATCTTGTAGGGTCCCAGGGAGCTGCACAGATCCCCCCCCCGCTGTGTCACCCCGTTACTGGCTGCACCCCGTCACCGGCACAGCGGGGTCCCTCCCTGCATGGGCATCCCCGGCTTTGGAGAGGTGCTCCGAGCCAGGTCTCACCCCGACTCCTTCCCACACCTTTCTCCTCCGCTCAGCTCCCTCTCCTCCCCTGCTGCCCCCCCAAATTAACCACCCCCCGCTTCCCCAGCCTCGAGTTGTGACGCCTGGGAGCGATCGGTGCTACACCAGGCACAACTTGGGCACAGCTCCCTCCTGCAAGAGCCGCTGGAAGACGGTCGGAGCGTCCCCACAGCACGCTCCGGCAGCCGGGCACAGAGAGACAGCAGGATCTCCTGGCACCCCAAAAGCTGGTGGGGGGAGACAGGGAGGGGGAAGAGGCACAGGACCTTCTCAGGGGCCAGGAGAGCTTTGGATGGACACGGGCCGACCACCAGCACCCTGCTCCCAGCCCAGCCCAGCCGCCAGCGGTGCTCGGAGAGCTCCCGCGGCAGCTCTCCCACGCACGGAGAGCGACGCTGACAGCCTGCACCCACTCTCCTGCCCGAAGCCAGCCAAGCTTATCCAAACGCCTAAATATCGTCAAAGGGATGGAGCTACCTCCGCACGCCCCGGGGTGGGCTGGCACCTCCCGGCGAGGGGCAGGGAGAAACACGGTGGGCAGCCGGGGAGGGGGGAGAGGGACCACCAGCTCTGGGGACCCCTCTTCTCGCTGCCGCGGCTCCGTGGAGCCCGGGGGGAATGCATCAGCCCTCCGCACCCCTTTCCTCCGCACCCCTTTCCCTCTCCATCCCCTCACCCCCCCCCCCCCCGTCCCATCTCGCCCATGCGCTCCCAAGGAGGTGCCTGGGCTCCGCACAAGTTTGGGAGAGACCCTGGCGTGCTGCTGCCGCCGGGGCCTGGCCAGCACAGCCCATCAGGGAGTAGGGCAACCCTTTCCCCCCCCTGCTAATCCCTGCCAAAAATTAACCCGAGAGCAGCCCCCCCCAGTGGATTTAGCCCCGCGACTTACAGGAAAGCTGGCTGAACAGCCTGCTGAGCCATCCCATGCTCCTGCACCGAGAGTGAGCTCGTAGCTACGAAACGCTCAAGAGAAGCAGGTTCCCCCCCCCCCCCCCCAACACGCCTCCCCCCCTTTCCCCAAACCACCCTCTTCATTGGCACAGAGAGAAGCGATAAAATCTGACGGGATTTATTAATAGCACCTCTCCCATCACTAGGGAGCAGTGCTTCGGCAACGGCTTTGAGCATCCCAGCGTGGGGCTGCTGGAGGGAAAAAGGCACCAACTTACTTTTGCCAGGGAGCAGGGCCGGGGGGGGGGGGGGGGTGTCAGCGTGATGGAGGGGGGACACCGGTTGCGGCTCCGGAGCCACCAGCGGATGTTTGGGGGGCAGCAAGGAGGAGCAGAACTTCTGGAGTGGCGGAGAAGAAGCGGGGAGACGATGCCAGGAGAGGCGGCTGGGGGTGTCCTTCGAGCCAGGAGGGTTGGCTGGAGCCGTGTCCCCCCCCCCCCATCTCTGCTCACTCGAAGCGGGTAGAGGGATGCTGCATGTCATTGCTGCCATCTTGAGGCCACCCGACCTGAGCTGGAGAAATAACCTCTGCCCGCAACCCCCCCTCCAGCACCCCTCAAAGAGTGTGGGGCTCCCCCTCGGCCCTCACAACCTGCAAGTTCCAGCAAAGCGGCCATTTCATTGTTTACTCTGGCAATCGATCTTGTTTTCACTTTTAAGGGATGAAATAAGCCTTTTTTTCCCCGAGCGGCTCAAGCCACGGAGCTTTGGGAACAGCAGGAGTAAGGGCGGGTGGGTGTCTGGCGGCGATGGGGAGACACGGGCCGCGGCAACGCGGGGTGCCAAGCCACGGGTGGGGTGCCGGCGCAAGATTTGTGACACTCGGGTGTTTTTTGGGAGCTGTCAGTAGGAGCCGGGACAAGTGTGAGCAATCTGGTGCACCCCAATCACCCGTGTGAGCTTTGGGGGGGGGGGGTTGCTCCCTGCCAGCGCCCCATCTCAGCCCACGGGAGGAGCAGGGTGAGGCCCTGAGGGTTGGAAGGGGATGGGGATCAGGTGCTGAGGATTAGCAGGAAAGCACCCAATATTGGGCTGGATTTGTTCTTCTTCTGCATTCTGACGGTCTCTGGTGAGGAGACTGCTCGGCTCGCTGACTCCTGGAGCTCTTCCACCCAGGACACCTCCAGAGGGGCCAAGCAGGCTGGTGGGGCCATCCTAGATGCCAATAGTGTCCCCCACAAATTGTCTACTGACATATCCCTGCTCGTTGGCCCCAGCTCAGCCCGTGCTCACCGGCACCAGGCTGTCCTCCCTCAGCCAGCCCAGCCAGCCCCCTCCCGGTGCCTCGGTCCAGCCACGATGGGTTCACTCAGCCCAGCAGAGCCGAGATCCTGCCGGGGGGCTTGGAGCAACCCCAAAGCCCTTCCCTGACACACCCCCCCCCCCCCCCTGCACACTTTGGAGGATGCCTTTCGGTTCAGGCTGGCTCCTGTCCCACCCACTCAGGAAAGAGGACACGCAGCCAGCAGAGCCGCTCGTAGCAGACCCCAGGAGGGAGGTTCAGTTCCCTGGAAAGGTAACGTCACTGGTCTTCAAGAAGGGCAAGGAGGACCTGGGGGACCACGGGTCGGTCAGGCCTGTAACTCCTCTGTCTGGGGTCTGGGGGACATGCTGGCAGCCCTGGCAGCAGCCCCCCATTCGCAGCCTCCTCCTGTCACCGTGGCAACCGCAGATACAAATACCATGGCAACCCCATGGCAACAGCAGAGGCAATGCCACCAGTTCCCGCAGCCCGGAGACGGGCGGATGCCCAAGGCGTGCTGAAGCTGGAGATCTCTTCCTCCGCGTTTCCTGGCCACCACCCTCCCAACCCTGCGGTGGTGACCACCAGTAGCTCTGGCTGGAGGAGGAGGGGGTTGTCCTGCTGCCCCGAGGTGGCCAGACACGGTCATCTCAAACTCATCCATCACCGTCATCCCAGGACTGGGGGAGCAGGTCCCCCCACCCCAGTCCTGCCTCTCCAGATGCTGCAATGAGCTGCTTCATGTCCAACCGGGACCCCCAGGGAGCCCCTTTCAGAGGGCAATTATTTTCCCAGGGACAGGAGCCAGGCTGAACCGAAAGGCATCCTCCAAAGTGGGGGGGTGTCAGGGAAGGGCTTTGGGGTTGCTCCAAGCCCCCCGGCAGGATCTCGGCTCTGCTGGGCTGAGTGAACCCATCGTGGCTGGACCGAGGCACCGGGAGAGGGATGGCTGGGCTGGGCAAGGGACTATCCTGAGCAAACCCTTCCAGGGATGGGGCAGCCACAGCTTCTCCGGGCAACCTGTTCCCACGTCTCACCACCCCCGTAAAGAACTTCTTTTTTATCACCAATCTAAATCTACCATCTTTCAGTTTAAAGATGCTGCCCTTTGTCCTGTCACTACAGGCCCTACAGGTAAAAAGTCTTCCTTCATCTTTCTTGTAACTCCATTCTATATATTGAAACACATAAAAACCACAGTCAGGTCTCCCCGGAGCCTTCTCTTCTCCAGGCTGAACCCCCCCAACTCTCTCAGCCCGGCCCCCCAGGGGAGCTGCTCCAGCCCCCCCAGCATCTCCGTGGCCTCCTCTGGCCCCGCTCGAGCAGCTCCGGGTCCTTCTGCTGTTGGGGGCCCCCGAGCTGGCCCCAGCACTGCAGGGGGGTCTCCCCAGAGCGGAGCAGAGGGGGAGAATCCCCTCCCTGGCCCTGCTGCCCCCCCTGCTCTGGCTGCAGCCCAGGGCACGGGTGGGTTCTGGGCTGCCAGCACACATTTCTGGATCACGTCCATTTTTCGTCCACCGGTATCTCCAGATCCTTCTCTGCAGGACTGCTCTTCATCCCTTCATCCCCCAGTCAGTATTGATACTGGGTGCTGACCCGGCCCCAGTGCAGGACCTTGCACTTGGCCTTGTTGAATTTCATTCGGTTCACATGGACCCACTTCTCCAGGCTGCCAAGGCCCCTTTGGATGGCAACCCTTCCCTCCAGCGAACCAGCTGCACCACGCAGCTTGGTGTCATCTTCAAACTTGCTGAGGTTGTACTCAATTCCACTGCTTATGTCACTGATGAAGATATCCAGCAATATGGTTCCCAATATGGACCCAGGAGGGACACCGCTTGCCACTGATCCCCATTTGGACATAGGGCTGTTGACCGCAACCCTCTGGATGTGGCCGTCCAGCCAATTCCTTATCCACCAAACAGTCCATCCATCAAATCCGTATCTCTCCAATTTAGAGACGAGGATGTCGTGTGGGACCGTGTAAAAGGCCTTGCAGAAGTCAAGAGAAATTATATCAGTTGCTCTTCCCTTACGCACCAACGGAGTCGCTCCATTGTAAAAGGCCACCAGAATGGTCAGGCAGTTTGTCCTTGGTGAAACCATGTCAGCCGTCTCTAGTCAACCCTCTGTCTTCCACACGCCTTGACATGTTTTCCAGAAGGATCTGTTCCATGATTTGGCGGGGCACAGAGGCGAGGCCGACTGGTTGGTAGTTCCCAGTCCTCCTTTTCAATCCTTTTTAAAAATGGGTGTGTCGTTTCCCTTTTTCAAGTCACCGGGGACTTTGCCTGACTGCCAGGACTTTTCAGAGATGAAGAAAGTGGCTTAGAGACTACATCTGCCGGTTCCCTCAGCACCTTGGAGCACGTTTTCAGGTCCCATGGACTTGTGCATGTTCAGATTCCTCATTTGGTTTCCAACCTGATCTTCTCCTAGGAGGGGTGAGACTTCATTCCTCCAGTCCCCTGCCTTGAGAGACAACTGAGAGTTGTGGGAAAAGGAATTGCCACTGAAAACTGAGGTAAAAAAATTCATGAGGACCTCAGCCTGCTCCAGGTCAGCCATCACCAGATCCCCTGTCTCATTTATTGGGTGGCAGTACCACTTCTTTTCATTTTCTGACTAACATACCTACAGAAGTCCTTCTTATTCTTCACATCCCTTGCCAAATTTAGCTCCAGCTGTGCCTTAGCCTTCCTGATCCCATCCCTACACTTCTGGGCAGTATCCCCATACACTCACCACGATGCGCGTCCCTGCTTCCACTGCCTAGGCAATTTTTGACCAGGAGGTCCCTGCTCAGCCATGTTGGTTTCTGTCTTCCTTGACTGATTCCTTGCACATGGCAGTCGATAGTTCTTCTGCTCTAAGAAAAATGTCTTTAAAGAGCTGGCAGCTCTTTTCTGCTCCTTTATCCCTGAGGGCGGTTTCCAAGGGGGTCCTATCCACCAGTTCCTTAAGAAACCGAAAGTTCACACTTTCCTCAGGTTTTGGGTTTTAACTATAATTTTCACCTGACCTATATCCCTCCAGATCATGTATTCCACCAATGCTTAATCACTTCAGCCCAGGCTCCCACCGATCTTGACCTCTCCAGTAAGTTCTTCTGCATTGGTGAGCCACAGGTCCAGTAATGCATCTCCTCTGGTTGGGCTTTCTATCACCTGGATTACGAAGTTATCCTTAATGCACACCAAGGGTCTGCTAGACTGCTTGAAGCTTTGGGCCACTTTTCCAGCCGATGTCCAGCAGAAGTTCCCTAACAGGATTGGGTGAAGGGAAGGAAGAGTTGGGGCTGGAGCCATGGGAGCGATCCTGAAAGGCTCATTGGAGGGACATTCAGAAGCAAGGATGAAGCGGGGGCCTGGGATGGAGCAGCTGGGAACTTGTTGGTCACCTCAGGGTGGGGACGAGGCACAGAGTGGCCCCATTGCCTGAACCCCACTGCCAGCGCTGTCCCTGACACCCTCATAGCCCTGGAGGTCACTGCCCCCTGTTCATGCAACAACCGAAGAGCTAGCCCTTGGGGATGTCTTCAAATACTACTGTTTTAATCTCTCGATAAAGGTTGGGTTTCACTTTTGGGTTCTCCACCGCCATCTCACGCTAGTGTGGAGAGGGCTCACCGCTGGCTGCTTTTCCAGATGAGCCCTTTTCTCTCTCCCAGCGTCTGCCTGGCTGCTTCCCAGTCACAGCCTGGTTTCTTTCCCGCTGCCTCTCCTTCAGCATGACACAGATGAGCCCTGCGAGCTTCTTTTGCCCTGTGAGCTCCTGAGCAGGTACCAGAGCTCGGGGCCAGGCAAGATCCCCCACAGTGACATCATGTCAACACACAACGGCTCCCCACGGCCCCCCAGGACCCGTAGACCCGGTGTCCCCAAGAAGGGACATCTGCCAGTACAGTAGGGACAAGCCCCTGTTGCCTTTCTCAAAGGCGCGCGGTGGCCCGGTTCAGGAACAGCACGGCAACCAGTCCCAGGTTGCGTGGTCCATCAGCACACATACACCAATGTGGTGGAGGCAAAATGGTGTTTATTGTTAGTTTACATTGCCTTATATAGTCTGAGTCTACTTCGTCACTTCCACCTGCTCACGTTAAGGGTCCATGTCTCTTGGTTATAGGGAGGGAGGCTCTACCTTTCCGTACAACGCGATATCTTCTGGTCGCCGGACCCTAACTACCACAGACCATGAAGAAGACCACGGTGAAGCAGGTTGTCCTCCCATGAGCCACAGAGAACCATGCCAAGGCAGATATCCACACTGCATCCATGGAGGACCCCACACTGCGGTAAGTGGAGATGCCCTGAAGGACGGTGCTGCCTCTGGAGGGGATTCCACCATTTTCTGGCAGAAATGGCAGCCCCTGGGCAAAACCAAGGATGAAGCAGCCTGGGAAGGGCTGTATCAATTTGGTGGGACGCCACGTAGGAGCAGGGGAACAGCGGCAAAGACAAAGTGTTATGGAGTGATGGCAACCCTCATTCCTCATCCCTCTTTGCCCCCTGAAGAAGAGGTGGTCAAACAGTTGGGAATGGAAGAGCCATGTTGAACCTGGGAAGAAGATGGAGTGGGGGGAAGGTGGTTTTACTTTTTTTTTATTATTATCATACAGTAATTGGAAATAAATTGGATTGGGCTCCCTCGAATAGAGGCTGCTTTGCCTGCGAGGGTGGTCGGGGGACAGTTCTCCCAGAACCACGGCGCTGTGGGTCAGGAGGGGCTTTTGGAGAAGAGCATGGGGTGCCAGCCCCTGCCGAGCGCAGAGACACCTTCCCGCAGCCCCCGTCACCCCCAGCCCCACCCAGCCTGGCCAGAGAGGGACAGTCCTGGCCCAGACTGACAACCAAAGGGCGGAGGCGCGCTGAGGGAACCCTCAGGGAGAACCGTCTGTTGGCTGACCTGCACCCTTTTGGCTCATCGCTCCTCAAGCTTACAGGCTCTGCAGTCGGTTGTGCAGCACCAACCCCTCTTGCGTCCCTGAACCCGGGGTTTGCCACCGCTGTCTACGTTTACGGGATTCTGATGAAAGGCCCAGATCTCGTTGAAGCTAAGAGCTGCCCCAGCTCGACGGCGTGTGCCTGCGCGACGGCAGCTCCTCAGCCTGGATGGCAATGTGGCAGGGAAAGCCTTGAGGCAAGCTGGCCCAACCTGCGGCCCACCCTTCCCCCTCAGGTTTCCCTGCAGCCACACAAATGCCTGACAGGCTTGTCCAGGTCAGCCCTCTCCAGCAGGAATAAGCCGAGCCATGAAGAGAGCAGTGCAGCCGCCCCAGCCCCTCTACTCGGTGAGGACCTGCTGGAACATGAGGGGGTTCCTCTCTTACCAGAGTCATTTGTCACCTTCACGCAAGAGGGAGCCCAGAGGGACCTGCCCTGCCCGCTCCCCACCAGCTTTGGGCCATGTCCTGGGGGGCGGTGACCCCCCAAACCCTGACACAGGGGCTCCTCTCTGGGGCGGCTGCTCCCCGATGGCTTCACAACCTCCTGCACCAGCGCAGCCCCGGGTCACCGTGGCAGCCATTTAGTGTCGGCGCGATGTCACCATTGCATCACAATCGTGGCCCTTGTTTTAGGGGGCTGAAGGAGGCTCAGCTGCCGCTTGGACTGCATGCCAGCCAAGGAGCGTTTGGACAGGAGTGGGAAAACCACCTCGGAGATGGCAGGAAAATCCCACAAGCAGGTAGAAGCGGGGTGATTTGGCATCACCCCAACCTCTCCTCCCCTGGTGGCATCCCGCCGGGTTTTTCGGCCTCCCCAGCTCTGACCCCTCTGCACACCCCTTGTCACACAGAACCACTGGAAGAGAATATTCTTGTGCTCCCTGCAAGAGATGGAGGAGTGGAAGCTGACACTGCTGATCTTCACCTCCAGCCTGAGCCTGTGGGGGCTCCTCATGCTGGTGCTGCCCTGCGGCCCCAGCCTCTTGGCTGTCCTGGCTCTGGGCATCCTCCTGGGCTGCTGGCCCATGGGCAAGGCCAAGGTAGGTGTCTGCCTGGCATCACCCCAAACGCTCCCATCAGGGGGCAGAGCCTGTCCTCAGGGTGCTCAGGAGGGGCCCCATTTTGGGAGGAGGGAGCAGTGAGCAGTGGCTGTTGCCCACCCAGCCCGGCCCCCGTTCGGGGGCCACTCCTGTCCCTGCGGCTCCACTGCCCCCTTTCCAGGGCTCACTAACCCAGGCCTCGCTTTCTGGGGACAGGGGACCTCTGCGGAGAGGAACAGATGGAGAAGCCAGAGGAAGAAGGATGACGTGATGGGTAGGTGAAGCAGCCCCAGAGCTGCGCCGGACTCCGCAGAGGCTCCCAGCTGAGGGACGTCATTGTACCTGCAGCCCTCGTGCCAGCTGCCCCTCTGCTTCCTTCCCCAGCCACAGTCTTCGTCCCAAGCAAAGGCCTGGAGTGCATCATGAGGAGCCAGGTGGAAGAGTAAGCCCTTATGGAGGCCCACTCGTGGGTCCCTCTGCCCTGTGCAGCTGGAGGGGGGGTGAGAGCGGGATGCGGCCCCCATCCCAGAGCTGGCAGGGCTGGCTCCGGGGATCTGGGAGATCGCCCAGGCGGGAAAAGACAGAGAGGGGCTGCTGGGTCCACGCTGTCCCACCGGTGGCAGCCCCCACAGCCCAGATGTTCCCCCCACAGGAGCTGGAAGCTCCATGGAGGAGACTGGAGGGCAATCGGCTTCGGCGATGAAGCGGCTGCTGCAGGGGAGCTCCCGCAGGAAAAAGGAGACGGGGCTCAAGGTGGGAATGTCAGTGCTGCCACCAGCTTGGAGCTCCTCCCGAACCAGCCCTCCTTGGACAGCGTGGAAGAGCTCGCCACGTCCCTGATGGAGTCCCTGGACATGGCCCAACTCTGCCGTGACCTGCTGGGAAAACTGAAGGAATCTGTCAACTGCAACGCCGCGACCCCCTGCAAGGACGTCAGGCAGGAGTACGTGGTGTGCCTGCAGTGCCGTCAGTGCCTCACCTGCTGCTGCCTGTACTGCAGCGAGGCCGCAGCTGATCAGCACCTGCCCACGCTGGCCACCATCCTGCACTCCGTGGACTTGCTGGTGCACGAGGAGGAGGTTCAGGTGGAAGTGGGGCTGTGCTTTGAGCTGGCCCTCGGCGGGGAGCTGTTCCACGGGTGGGAGGTAACCCAGAGGTTCCCCGAAATACCCCCGGAGAGGTGCTGCCAGGAGTGCGGCGCGCCTCTGCCCAAGAGCCCTGGGCACGGCGAGAGTTCTTGGCCAGCGGTCCCCAACCCCAGCGCCCAGGGCACAGCAAAGGGGCCCGAAGGAGGTGCAGACCTGCAGCCAGCTGGGCCGGGGGTGCCTCTCCCCACCGCAGTCCCCACGTGGCCCCTGCCCCCCTGGGCACAGCCCCCCTCTCCTGAGGCCCTGGACCAGCTCCAGAACGCTGGGATGGAGCCCCTGCCCTCAGTGGGGTACAGGGCCGGGGAGCAGGGGCTCAGTCTTAAGTGCTTCCGTCGGTGCTGCGCCAAACTGAAGGATAAACTGCAGAGGTGCGTAGCAACGGAGTGCTGCTGCTTGATGGTGGAAGGGAGCGTGGCACCCAGTGGCGCTGCAGAAGAGGACCAGACGCTGCCCTTGGAGAGCCTGTTTACGGCCGACACGCTCTGCCATCACACGGGGATAGAGGCATGAGGGAACCCCACCAGAAGTGGAGGGTGAGGTCCTGCCACACTCACCCTCAGCCGCACCGGGGCCAGCCAGACACTGAGGTTCCACTGTTGGGAAAATGTTGCAATGCAGTGCTGCTGCACAAGCTGTTCTATCAGCTCTGTCCCCTGTATAGCCCCAGCCCAGGGCTGCAAGCACAGTCAACTGAATAGAGCATCAATACAATGTTGTAACAAAGGTAATGATGGGCCTGACAGTTCAAAGGATGTTGATGTATGAGAAACTGGCCCTTAGCTACCGAAGTGATGGGAGATCTATCATTGTGGCTACTAAGAACTGAGACGTACAGAACTTGAGGTAATCGTCCTTGAAGACTAAAAGAAAGAAGAAACAAAACAACGAAGTAGTGGGAATCCAGAACAAGATGTGAAACCCACTGTCAAGATAATAATGACTGATAAAGTATAATTCTGTGTATTTTGGATTAGGTAATGCTTTGTAGGTGCATAAATACATGTGTGCGAACTCATGTAAGCTGTCACTCTCTGCGGAGGTGACCCAACGCTGCTGGACCTGAATAAAATCCTAGAGTAACCCACGACGGAGTTCGAGTCTCCTTTAACATCCACTCAGGGTGGAAGAAGTCCCAGAGCTGCTGGACTGGGTCAGAGTCCCCAACAAGGACAGCCCGGGGCACGTGTGACAAGATGGCCAACCTTCCTGTACCACCCGCAGCTGCAGGACCTTGCTGTTCCTGTCCCCATCCTGCCCAGAAGGGAGGGCAGAGCCCACACTGGTTTGCTCCCTGTGCAGCCACGGGACCAAGGACAAGAGGAACCCTCCAGCGCCTCGTGCTCCCGTCTCTGGAGGCCTCCAGCAGCAGAGAACCCCCCAAGCACAGCCGCCAGCGCTCTCCCCACAAATGCGAGACCTTGGCGCAGAAAGTCAGGCTCTTCCAGTATAAAACAGAACTGCCACTCCAACAGGTCTTTGTTTACTGACATCGACGGGGAGGGCTACGAGGGTGTTGGGGACAGTGCTGGCAGTAGGGGGGGGACAGGCATCGGGGCTGCTCTGGGGCTCATTCCCACACTGGCGGGGCTGGGGTGGCCCCGGCTGCTCCCACCCAGGTCCCTGCTTCAGCCTTGTCACTGTCTGTCCCTCCAAAGAGCCTTTGGATGCAGCCCCAGCTCTGCCTCCCCTTCCCCTGGGGCTCAGCTCCCCGGGAGGGCACTGGCCACGGCCCCAGAGGGTCTACGAGACCCCCAGCCCCGCAGTAGCCACCCGGGCACCTCTGCCAGCCCCGCGGAGGGGTGCGCGGCCTCGGGATCGGCACCGCCCTCCAGCCCCAGCTCTCTGGCACCAGAGCCACCAACGACACCCGCGGCAGGGGAGAGAAGGCAGGAGGCCCAGGAGGCCCCAGCACGCCAGCCAACTCTCACACGGAGCACATCGGTCCCTCACCGTCACGCCAACCAGCCGCCCGTCAGCCCGGCGCTCGCTCCTTCCCCTCAGTGTCCCGGCCGCTCTGCCCCGCGCATGCGCAGCAACGCTCGCTGCTCTGGGGAGGGCGCCGCGCGCCCTGCGGTGGCGGGAAGATTCCAGCGCATGCGCGGCCGCGCCGTCCGCCCGGACAACCCCCCTTCCCCGCCCTTCTCCCGCCGTGCCCTAAGCGCATGCGCGGCACCGGCGTTGCTAGGCGACGCCGGCGGACGCTCGCGCCGCGCATGCGCGGTAGCTCCCCCCTTTCTCCCCTGGAAGGGGGAGGCCGGGCCGCCATGAGCCGGCAAGCGGGCGCCGATGTGACGGAGGGTTGGCGGGCCCCGAGCCCGGGCCTCAGCCACCCCGGCCCCGAGGAGCGCATCGCCGCCCGCCTCGATGCCAAGCGCCGGTGAGACACGGGGCTGGTCCCCGCTGCCCGGGTTGTCAGGGCCTGCACCCCCGTTCGGCTCCGTCCCCCCTCCCCACATCGCAGCTGGGTCCCGGCCCCTCCCCGCCCCACCCGTCACAAAGTCCCTCACCTTCTCCCCAGACCCCACGTCTGGTCACAGATGAGCTCCCCTGCCCCAAAATGGTACTGGGATTGATGCCCCTGACGTGCGGAAATAGACTCCACAATCTGATAGATTGTAAAGTAGGTATGTTTATTCAGCGCTGAGGTACACAGGGGATAACTCCTCCTATTGTGTACCCCACGTATGGTGCTGTTACCTAAGATTTATAGAGCAAATGATTACATATTCATAATATTTCGCAATACGCCTATACATATGCAACACCTATCCCCGCTTCGTATTATAATTAGCATTTCCATAATCTCCTCCTAGTTGAGTCTGCGCAGTGTCTTCTGGTGGTGGTCGTGGGGGTCTTTGGGGATGAAGTCAAGCTCCTCTTCCTCCTGTCCGCTCTGTGACCCCAGGTTTTGCGCAGACTCAGTTTCTTACTGGCTGTTGTCCAAACCGCGGGTGTAGTTCCAACCGGCTTAATACTGATAAAGCCTAGAGAGCTCACCGTGTTTTACAAACTGTCTGTTCACTAAGCAGAACTGTTAACCGTTATCTAAACTATTTCCCTTGAACTATTTTCTTTTGTTATCCCCTTCTTGCTATTATCCCCTTCTTGCTATTCTCATGTTAACCCTTACATCCCCTGTTCCTATCTTGGCCCTGTATCACTAGGAGGGGTGAGACTTCATTCCTCCAGTCCCCTGCCTTGAGAGACAACTGAGAGTTGTGGGAAAAGGAATTGCCACTGAAAACTGAGGTAAAAAAATTCATGAGGACCTCAGCCTGCTCCAGGTCAGCCATCACCAGATCCCCTGTCTCATTTATTGGGTGGCAGTACCACTTCTTTTCATTTTCTGACTAACATACCTACAGAAGTCCTTCTTATTCTTCACATCCCTTGCCAAATTTAGCTCCAGCTGTGCCTTAGCCTTCCTGATCCCATCCCTACACTTCTGGGCAGTATCCCCATACACTCACCACGATGCGCGTCCCTGCTTCCACTGCCTAGGCAATTTTTGACCAGGAGGTCCCTGCTCAGCCATGTTGGTTTCTGTCTTCCTTGACTGATTCCTTGCACATGGCAATCGATAGTTCTTCTGCTCTAAGAAAAATGTCTTTAAAGAGCTGGCAGCTCTCTGCTGCTCCTTTATCCCTGAGGGCGGTTTCCAAGGGGGTCCTATCCACCAGTTCCTTAAGAAACCGAAAGTTCACACTTTCCTCAGGTTTTGGGTTTTAACTATAATTTTCACCTGACCTATATCCCTCCAGATCATGTATTCCACCAATGCTTAATCACTTCAGCCCAGGCTCCCACCGATCTTGACCTCTCCAGTAAGTTCTTCTGCATTGGTGAGCCACAGGTCCAGTAATGCATCTCCTCTGGTTGGGCTTTCTATCACCTGGATTACGAAGTTATCCTTAATGCACACCAAGGGTCTGCTAGACTGCTTGAAGCTTTGGGCCACTTTTCCAGCCAATGTCCAGCAGAAGTTCCCTAGCAGGATTGGGTGAAGGGAAGGAAGAGTTGGGGCTGGAGCCATGGGAGCGATCCTGAAAGGCTCATTGGAGGGACATTCAGAAGCAAGGATGAAGCGGGGGCCTGGGATGGAGCAGCTGGGAACTTGTTGGTCACCTCAGGGTGGGGACGAGGCACAGAGTGGCCCCATTGCCTGAACCCCACTGCCAGCGCTGTCCCTGACACCCTCATAGCCCTGGAGGTCACTGCCCCCTGTTCATGCAACAACCGAAGAGCTAGCCCTTGGGGATGTCTTCAAATACTACTGTTTTAATCTCTCGATAAAGGTTGGGTTTCACTTTTGGGTTCTCCACCGCCATCTCACGCTAGTGTGGAGAGGGCTCACCGCTGGCTGCTTTTCCAGATGAGCCCTTTTCTCTCTCCCAGCGTCTGCCTGGCTGCTTCCCAGTCACAGCCTGGTTTCTTTCCCGCTGCCTCTCCTTCAGCATGACACAGATGAGCCCTGCGAGCTTCTTTTGCCCTGTGAGCTCCTGAGCAGGTACCAGAGCTCGGGGCCAGGCAAGATCCCCCACAGTGACATCATGTCAACACACAACGGCTCCCCACGGCCCCCCAGGACCCGTAGACCCGGTGTCCCCAAGAAGGGACATCTGCCAGTACAGTAGGGACAAGCCCCTGTTGCCTTTCTCAAAGGCGCGCGGTGGCCCGGTTCAGGAACGGCACGGCAACCAGTCCCAGGTTGCGTGGTCCATCAGCACACATACACCAATGTGGTGGAGGCAAAATGGCGTTTATTGTTAGTTTACATTGCCTTATATAGTCTGAGTCTACTTCGTCACTTCCACCTGCTCACGTTAAGGGTCCATGTCTCTTGGTTATAGGGAGGGAGGCTCTACCTTTCCGTACAACGCGATATCTTCTGGTCGCCGGACCCTAACTACCACAGACCATGAAGAAGACCACGGTGAAGCAGGTTGTCCTCCCATGAGCCACAGAGAACCATGCCAAGGCAGATATCCACACTGCATCCATGGAGGACCCCACACTGCGGTAAGTGGAGATGCCCTGAAGGACGGTGCTGCCTCTGGAGGGGATTCCACCATTTTCTGGCAGAAATGGCAGCCCCTGGGCAAAACCAAGGATGAAGCAGCCTGGGAAGGGCTGTATCAATTTGGTGGGACGCCACGTAGGAGCAGGGGAACAGCGGCAAAGACAAAGTGTTATGGAGTGATGGCAACCCTCATTCCTCATCCCTCTTCGCCCCCTGAAGAAGAGGTGGTCAAACAGTTGGGAATGGAAGAGCCATGTTGAACCTGGGAAGAAGATGGAGTGGGGGGAAGGTGGTTTTACTTTTTTTTTATTATTATCATACAGTAATTGGAAATAAATTGGATTGGGCTCCCTCGAATAGAGGCTGCTTTGCCTGCGAGGGTGGTCGGGGGACAGTTCTCCCAGAACCACGGCGCTGTGGGTCAGGAGGGGCTTTTGGAGAAGAGCATGGGGTGCCAGCCCCTGCCGAGCGCAGAGACACCTTCCCGCAGCCCCCGTCACCCCCAGCCCCACCCAGCCTGGCCAGAGAGGGACAGTCCTGGCCCAGACTGACAACCAAAGGGCGGAGGCGCGCTGAGGGAACCCTCAGGGAGAACAGTCTGTTGGCTGACCTGCACCCTTTTGGCTCATCGCTCCTCAAGCTTACAGGTTCTGCAGTCGGTTGTGCAGCACCAACCCCTCTTGCGTCCCTGAACCCGGGGTTTGCCACCGCTGTCTACGTTTACGGGATTCTGATGAAAGGCCCAGATCTCGTTGAAGCTAAGAGCTGCCCCAGCTCGACGGCGTGTGCCTGCGCGATGGCAGCTCCTCAGCCTGGATGGCAATGTGGCCAGGAAAGCCTTGAGGCAAGCTGGCCCGACCTGCGGCCCACCCTTCCCCCTCAGGTTTCCCTGCAGCCACACAAACGCCTGACAGGCTTGTCCAGGCCAGCCCTCTCCAGCAGGAATAAGCCGAGCCATGAAAAGAGCAGTGCAGCCGCCCCAGCCCCTCTACTCGGTGAGGACCTGCTGGAACATGAGGGGGTTCCTCTCGTACCAGAGTCATTTGTCACCTTCATGCAAGAGGGAGCCCAGAGGGACCTGCCCTGCCTGCTCCCCACCAGCTTTGGGCCATGTCCTGGGGGGCGCTGACCCCCCAAACCCTGACACAGGGGCTCCTCTCTGGGGCGGCTGCTCCCCGATGGCTTCACAACCTCCTGCACCAGCGCAGCCCCGGGTCACCGTGGCAGCCATTTAGTGTCGGCGCGATGTCACCATTGCATCACAATCGTGGCCCTTGTTTTAGGGGGCTGAAGGAGGCTCCGCTGCCGCTTGGACTGCATGCCAGCCAAGGAGCGTTTGGACAGGAGTGGGAAAACCACCTCGGAGATGGCAGGAAAATCCCACAAGCAGGTAGAAGCGGGGTGATTTGGCATCACCCCAACCTCTCCTCCCCTGGTGGCATCCTGCCGGGTTTTTCGGCCTCCCCAGCTCTGACCCCTCTGCACACCCCTTGTCACACAGAACCACTGGAAGAGAATATTCTTGTGCTCCCTGCAAGAGATGGAGGAGTGGAAGCTGACACTGCTGATCTTCACCTCCAGCCTGAGCCTGTGGGGCCTCCTCATGCTGGTGCTGCCCTGCGGCCCCAGCCTCTTGGCTGTCCTGGCTCTGGGCATCCTCCTGGGCTGCTGGCCCATGGGCAAGGCCAAGGTAGGTGTCTGCCTGGCATCACCCCAAACGCTCCCAGCAGGGGGCAGAGCCTGTCCTCAGGGTGCTCAGGAGGGGCCCCGTTTTGGGAGGAGGGAGCAGTGAGCAGTGGCTGTTGCCCACCCAGCCCGGCCCCCGTTCGGGGGCCATTCCTGTCCCTGCGGCTCCACTGACCCCTTCCCAGGGCTCACTAACCCAGGCCTCGCTTTCTGGGGACAGGGGACCTCTGCGGAGAGGAACAGATGGAGAAGCCGGAGGAAGAAGGATGACGTGATGGGTAGGTGAAGCAGCCCCAGAGCTGCGCCGGACTCCGCAGAGGCTCCCAGCTGAGGGACGTCATTGTACCTGCAGCCCTCGTGCCAGCTGCCCCTCTGCTTCCTTCCCCAGCCACAGTCTTCGTCCCAAGCAAAGGCCTGGAGTGCATCATGAGGAGCCAGGTGGAAGAGTAAGCCCTTATGGAGGCCCACTCGTGGGTCCCTCTGCCCTGTGCAGCTGGAGGGGGGGTGAGAGCGGGATGCGGCCCCGATCCCAGAGCTGGCAGGGCTGGCTCCGGGGATCTGGGAGATCGCCCAGGCGGGAAAAGACAGAGAGGGGCTGCTGGGTCCACGCTGTCCCACCGGTGGCAGCCCCCACAGCCCAGATGTTCCCCCCACAGGAGCTGGAAGCTCCATGGAGGAGACTGGAGGGCAATCGGCTTCGGCGATGAAGCAGCTGCTGCAGGGGAGCTCCCGCAGGAAAAAGGAGACGGGGCTCAAGGTGGGAATGTCAGTGCTGCCACCAGCTTGGAGCTCCTCCCGAACCAGCCCTCCTTGGACAGCGTGGAAGAGCTCGCCACGTCCCTGATGGAGTCCCTGGACATGGCCCAACTCTGCCGTGACCTGCTGGGAAAACTGAAGGAATCTGTCAACTGCAACGCTGCGACCCCCTGCAAGGACGTCAGGCAGGAGTACGTGGTGTGCCTGCAGTGCCGTCAGTGCCTCACCTGCTGCTGCCTGTACTGCAGCGAGGCCGCAGCTGATCAGCACCTGCCCACGCTGGCCACCATCCTGCACTCCGTGGACTTGCTGGTGCACGAGGAGGAGGTTCAGGTGGAAGTGGGGCTGTGCTTTGAGCTGGCCCTCGGCGGGGAGCTGTTCCACGGGTGGGAGGTAACCCAGAGGTTCCCCGAAATACCCCCGGAGAGGTGCTGCCAGGAGTGCGGCGCGCCTCTGCCCAAGAGCCCTGGGCACGGCGAGAGTTCTTGGCCAGCGGTCCCCAACCCCAGCGCCCAGGGCACAGCAAGGGGGCCCGAAGGAGGTGCAGACCTGCAGCCAGCTGGGCCGGGGGTGCCTCTCCCCACCGCAGTCCCCACGTGGCCCCTGCCCCCCTGGGCACAGCCCCCCTCTCCTGAGGCCCTGGACCAGCTCCAGAACGCTGGGATGGAGCCCCTGCCCTCAGTGGGGTACAGGGCCGGGGAGCAGGGGCTCAGTCTTAAGTGCTTCCGTCGGTGCTGCGCCAAACTGAAGGATAAACTGCAGAGGTGCGTAGCAACGGAGTGCTGCTGCTTGATGGTGGAAGGGAGCGTGGCACCCAGTGGCGCTGCAGAAGAGGACCAGACGCTGCCCTTGGAGAGCCTGTTTACAGCCGACACGCTCTGCCATCACACGGGGATAGAGGCATGAGGGAACCCCACCAGAAGTGGAGGGTGAGGTCCTGCCACACTCACCCTCAGCCGCACCGGGGCCAGCCAGACACTGAGGTTCCACTGTTGGGAAAATGTTGCAATGCAGTGCTGCTGCACAAGCTGTTCTATCAGCTCTGTCCCCTGTATAGCCCCAGCCCAGGGCTGCAAGCACAGTCAACTGAATAGAGCATCAATACAATGTTGTAACAAAGGTAATGATGGGCCTGACAGTTCAAAGGATGTTGATGTATGAGAAACTGGCCCTTAGCTACCGAAGCGATGGGAGATCTATCATTGTGGCTACTAAGAACTGAGACGTACAGAACTTGAGGTAATCGTCCTTGAAGACTAAAAGAAAGAAGAAACAAAACAACGAAGTAGTCGGAATCCAGAACAAGATGTGAAACCCACTGTCAAGATAATAATGACTGATAAAGTATAATTCTGTGTATTTTGGATTAGGTAATGCTTTGTAGGTGCATAAATACATGTGTGCGAACTCATGTAAGCTGTCACTCTCTGCGGAGGTGACCCAACGCTGCTGGACCTGAATAAAATCCTAGAGTAACCCACGACGGAGTTCGAGTCTCCTTTAACATCCACTCAGGGTGGAAGAAGTCCCAGAGCTGCTGGACTGGGTCAGAGTCCCCAACAAGGACAGCCCGGGGCACGTGTGACAAGATGGCCAACCTTCCTGTACCACCCGCAGCTGCAGGACCTTGCTGTTCCTGTCCCCATCCTGCCCAGAAGGGAGGGCAGAGCCCACACTGGTTTGCTCCCTGTGCAGCCACGGGACCAAGGACAAGAGGAACCCTCCAGCGCCTCGTGCTCCCGTCTCTGGAGGCCTCCAGCAGCAGAGAACCCCCCAAGCACAGCCGCCAGCGCTCTCCCCACAAATGCGAGACCTTGGCGCAGAAAGTCAGGCTCTTCCAGTATAAAACAGAACTGCCACTCCAACAGGTCTTTGTTTACTGACATCGACGGGGAGGGCTACGAGGGTGTTGGGGACAGTGCTGGCAGTAGGGGGGGGACAGGCATCGGGGCTGCTCTGGGGCTCATTCCCACACTGGTGGGGCTGGGGTGGCCCCGGCTGCTCCCACCCAGGTCCCTGCTTCAGCCTTGTCACTGTCTGTCCCTCCAAGGAGCCTTTGGATGCAGCCCCAGCTCTGCCTCCCCTTCCCCTGGGGCTCAGCTCCCCGGGAGGGCACTGGCCACGGCCCCAGAGGGTCTACGAGACCCCCAGCCCCGCAGTAGCCACCCGGGCACCTCTGCCAGCCCCGCGGAGGGGTGCGCGGCCTCGGGATCGGCACCGCCCTCCAGCCCCAGCTCTCTGGCACCAGAGCCACCAACGACACCCGCGGCAGGGGACAGAAGGCAGGAGGCCCAGGAGGCCCCAGCACGCCAGCCAACTCTCACACGGAGCACATCGGTCCCTCACCGTCACGCCAACCAGCCGCCCGTCAGCCCGGCGCTCGCTCCTTCCCCTCAGTGTCCCGGCCGCTCTGCCCCGCGCATGCGCAGCAACGCTCGCTGCTCTGGGGAGGGCGCCGCGCGCCCTGCGGTGGCGGGAAGATTCCAGCGCATGCGCGGCCGCGCCGTCCGCCCGGACAACCCCCCTTCCCCGCCCTTCTTCCGCCGTGCCCTACGCGCATGCGCGGCACCGGCGTTGCTAGGCGACGCCGGCGGACGCTCGCGCCGCGCATGCGCGGTAGCTCCCCCCTTTCTCCCCTGGAAGGGGGAGGCCGGGCCGCCATGAGCCGGCAAGCGGGCGCCGATGTGACGGAGGGTTGGCGGGCCCCGAGCCCGGGCCTCAGCCACCCCGGCCCCGAGGAGCGCATCGCCGCCCGCCTCGATGCCAAGCGCCGGTGAGACACGGGGCTGGTCCCCGCTGCCCGGGTTGTCAGGGCCTGCACCCCCGTTCGGCTCCGTCCCCCCTCCCCAAATCGCAGCTGGGTCCCGGCCCCTCCCCGCCCCACCCGTCACAAAGGCCCTCACCTTCTCCCCAGACCCCACGTCTGGTCACAGATGAGCTCCCCTGCCCCAAAATGGTACTGGGATTGATGCCCCTGACGTGCGGAAATAGACTCCACAATCTGATAGATTGTAAAGTAGGTATGTTTATTCAGCGCTGAGGTACACAGGGGATAACTCCTCCTATTGTGTACCCCACGTATGGTGCTGTTACCTAAGATTTATAGAGCAAATGATTACATATTCATAATATTTCGCAATACGCCTATACATATGCAACACCTATCCCCGCTTCGTATTATAATTAGCATTTCCATAATCTCCTCCTAGTTGAGTCTGCGCAGTGTCTTCTGGTGGTGGTCGTGGGGGTCTTTGGGGATGAAGTCAAGCTCCTCTTCCTCCTGTCCGCTCTGTGACCCCAGGTTTTGCGCAGACTCAGTTTCTTACTGGCTGTTGTCCAAACCGCGGGTCTAGTTCCAACCAGCTTAATACTGATAAAGCCTAGAGAGCTCACCGTGTTTTACAAACTGTCTGTTCACTAAGCAGAACTGTTAACCGTTATCTAAACTATTTCCCTTGAACTATTTTCTTTTGTTATCCCCTTCTTGCTATTATCCCCTTCTTGCTATTCTCATGTTAACCCTTACATCCCCTGTTCCTATCTTGGCCCTGTATCACTAGGAGGGGTGAGACTTCATTCCTCCAGTCCCCTGCCTTGAGAGACAACTGAGAGTTGTGGGAAAAGGAATTGCCACTGAAAACTGAGGTAAAAAAATTCATGAGGACCTCAGCCTGCTCCAGGTCAGCCATCACCAGATCCCCTGTCTCATTTATTGGGTGGCAGTACCACTTCTTTTCATTTTCTGACTAACATACCTACAGAAGTCCTTCTTATTCTTCACATCCCTTGCCAAATTTAGCTCCAGCTGTGCCTTAGCCTTCCTGATCCCATCCCTACACTTCTGGGCAGTATCCCCATACACTCACCACGATGCGCGTCCCTGCTTCCACTGCCTAGGCAATTTTTGACCAGGAGGTCCCTGCTCAGCCATGTTGGTTTCTGTCTTCCTTGACTGATTCCTTGCACATGGCAATCGATAGTTCTTCTGCTCTAAGAAAAATGTCTTTAAAGAGCTGGCAGCTCTTTTCTGCTCCTTTATCCCTGAGGGCGGTTTCCAAGGGGGTCCTATCCACCAGTTCCTTAAGAAACCGAAAGTTCACACTTTCCTCAGGTTTTGGGTTTTAACTATAATTTTCACCTGACCTATATCCCTCCAGATCATGTATTCCACCAATGCTTAATCACTTCAGCCCAGGCTCCCACCGATCTTGACCTCTCCAGTAAGTTCTTCTGCATTGGTGAGCCACAGGTCCAGTAATGCATCTCCTCTGGTTGGGCTTTCTATCACCTGGATTACGAAGTTATCCTTAATGCACACCAAGGGTCTGCTAGACTGCTTGAAGCTTTGGGCCACTTTTCCAGCCAATGTCCAGCAGAAGTTCCCTAGCAGGATTGGGTGAAGGGAAGGAAGAGTTGGGGCTGGAGCCATGGGAGCGATCCTGAAAGGCTCATTGGAGGGACATTCAGAAGCAAGGATGAAGCGGGGGCCTGGGATGGAGCAGCTGGGAACTTGTTGGTCACCTCAGGGTGGGGACGAGGCACAGAGTGGCCCCATTGCCTGAACCCCACTGCCAGCGCTGTCCCTGACACCCTCATAGCCCTGGAGGTCACTGCCCCCTGTTCATGCAACAACCGAAGAGCTAGCCCTTGGGGATGTCTTCAGATACTACTGTTTTAATCTCTCGATAAAGGTTGGGTTTCACTTTTGGGTTCTCCACCGCCATCTCACGCTAGTGTGGAGAGGGCTCACCGCTGGCTGCTTTTCCAGATGAGCCCTTTTCTCTCTCCCAGCGTCTGCCCGGCTGCTTCCCAGTCACAGCCTGGTTTCTTTCCCGCTGCCTCTCCTTCAGCATGACACAGATGAGCCCTGCGAGCTTCTTTTGCCCTGTGAGCTCCTGAGCAGGTACCAGAGCTCGGGGCCAGGCAAGATCCCCCACAGTGACATCATGTCAACACACAACGGCTCCCCACGGCCCCCCAGGACCCGTAGACCCAGTGTCCCCAAGAAGGGACATCTGCCAGTACAGTAGGGACAAGCCCCTGTTGCCTTTCTCAAAGGCGCGCGGTGGCCCGGTTCAGGAACGGCACGGCAACCAATCCCAGGTTGCGTGGTCCATCAGCACACATACACCAATGTGGTGGAGGCAAAATGGCGTTTATTGTTAGTTTACATTGCCTTATATAGTCTGAGTCTACTTCGTCACTTCCACCTGCTCACGTTAAGGGTCCATGTCTCTTGGTTATAGGGAGGGAGGCTCTACCTTTCCGTACAACGCGATATCTTCTGGTCGCCGGACCCTAACTACCACAGACCATGAAGAAGACCACGGTGAAGCAGGTCGTCCTCCCATGAGCCACAGAGAACCATGCCAAGGCAGATATCCACACTGCATCCATGGAGGACCCCACACTGCGGTAAGTGGAGATGCCCTGAAGGACGGTGCTGCCTCTGGAGGGGATTCCACCATTTTCTGGCAGAAATGGCAGCCCCTGGGCAAAACCAAGGATGAAGCAGCCTGGGAAGGGCTGTATCAATTTGGTGGGACGCCACATAGGAGCAGGGGAACAGCGGCAAAGACAAAGTGTTATGGAGTGATGGCAACCCTCATTCCTCATCCCTCTTTGCCCCCTGAAGAAGAGGTGGTCAAACAGTTGGGAATGGAAGAGCCATGTTGAACCTGGGAAGAAGATGGAGTGGGGGGAAGGTGGTTTTACTTTTTTTTTATTATTATCATACAGTAATTGGAAATAAATTGGATTGGGCTCCCTCGAATAGAGGCTGCTTTGCCTGCGAGGGTGGTCGGGGGACAGTTCTCCCAAAACCACGGCGCTGTGGGTCAGGAGGGGCTTTTGGAGAAGAGCATGGGGTGCCAGCCCCTGCCGAGCGCAGAGACACCTTCCCGCAGCCCCCGTCACCCCCAGCCCCACCCAGCCTGGCCAGAGAGGGACAGTCCTGGCCCAGACTGACAACCAAAGGGCGGAGGCGCGCTGAGGGAACCCTCAGGGAGAACCGTCTGTTGGCTGACCTGCACCCTTTTGGCTCATCGCTCCTCAAGCTTACAGGTTCTGCAGTCGGTTGTGCAGCACCAACCCCTCTTGCGTCCCCGAACCCGGGGTTTGCCGCCGCTGTCTACGTTTACGGGATTCTGATGAAAGGCCCAGATCTCGTTGAAGCTAAGAGCTGCCCCAGCTCGACGGCGTGTGCCTGCGCGACGGCAGCTCCTCAGCCTGGATGGCAATGTGGCCGGGAAAGCCTTGAGGCAAGCTGGCCCGACCTGCGGCCCACCCTTCCCCCTCAGGTTTCCCTGCAGCCACACAAACGCCTGACAGGCTTGTCCAGGCCAGCCCTCTCCAGCAGGAATAAGCCGAGCCATGAAGAGAGCAGTGCAGCCGCCCCAGCCCCTCTACTCGGTGAGGACCTGCTGGAACATGAGGGGGTTCCTCTCGTACCAGAGTCATTTGTCACCTTCATGCAAGAGGGAGCCCAGAGGGACCTGCCCTGCCCGCTCCCCACCAGCTTTGGGCCATGTCCTGGGGGGGCGCTGACCCCCCAAACCCTGACACAGGGGCTCCTCTCTGGGGCGGCTGCTCCCTGATGGCTTCACAACCTCCTGCACCAGCGCAGCCCCGGGTCACCGTGGCAGCCATTTAGTGTCGGCGCGATGTCACCATTGCATCACAATCGTGGCCCTTGTTTTAGGGGGCTGAAGGAGGCTCAGCTGCCGCTTGGACTGCATGCCAGCCAAGGAGCGTTTGGACAGGAGTGGGAAAACCACCTCGGAGATGGCAGGAAAATCCCACAAGCAGGTAGAAGCGGGGTGATTTGGCATCACCCCAACCTCTCCTCCCCTGGTGGCATCCCGCCGGGTTTTTCGGCCTCCCCAGCTCTGACCCCTCTGCACACCCCTTGTCACACAGAACCACTGGAAGAGAATATTCTTGTGCTCCCTGCAAGAGATGGAGGAGTGGAAGCTGACACTGCTGATCTTCACCTCCAGCCTGAGCCTGTGGGGCCTCCTCATGCTGGTGCTGCCCTGCGGCCCCAGCCTCTTGGCTGTCCTGGCTCTGGGCATCCTCCTGGGCTGCTGGCCCATGGGCAAGGCCAAGGTAGGTGTCTGCCTGGCATCACCCCAAACGCTCCCATCAGGGTGCAGAGCCTGTCCTCAGGGTGCTCAGGAGGGTCCCCGTTTTGGGAGGAGGGAGCAGTGAGCAGTGGCTGTTGCCCACCCAGCCCGGCCCCCGTTCGGGGGCCACTCCTGTCCCTGCGGCTCCACTGACCCCTTCCCAGGGCTCACTAACCCAGGCCTCGCTTTCTGGGGACAGGGGACCTCTGTGGAGAGGAACAGATGGAGAAGCCGGAGGAAGAAGGATGACGTGATGGGTAGGTGAAGCAGCCCCAGAGCTGCGCCGGACTCCGCAGAGGCTCCCAGCTGAGGGACGTCATTGTACCTGCAGCCCTCGTGCCAGCTGCCCCTCTGCTTCCTTCCCCAGCCACAGTCTTCGTCCCAAGCAAAGGCCTGGAGTGCATCATGAGGAGCCAGGTGGAAGAGTAAGCCCTTATGGAGGCCCACTCGTGGGTCCCTCTGCCCTGTGCAGCTGGAGGGGGGGTGAGAGCGGGATGCGGCCCCGATCCCAGAGCTGGCAGGGCTGGCTCCGGGGATCTGGGAGATCGCCCAGGCGGGAAAAGACAGAGAGGGGCTGCTGGGTCCACGCTGTCCCACCGGTGGCAGCCCCCACAGCCCAGATGTTCCCCCCACAGGAGCTGGAAGCTCCATGGAGGAGACTGGAGGGCAATCGGCTTCGGCGATGAAGCGGCTGCTGCAGGGGAGCTCCCGCAGGAAAAAGGAGACGGGGCTCAAGGTGGGAATGTCAGTGCTGCCACCAGCTTGGAGCTCCTCCCGAACCAGCCCTCCTTGGACAGCGTGGAAGAGCTCGCCACGTCCCTGATGGAGTCCCTGGACATGGCCCAACTCTGCCGTGACCTGCTGGGAAAACTGAAGGAATCTGTCAACTGCAACGCTGCGACCCCCTGCAAGGACGTCAGGCAGGAGTACGTGGTGTGCCTGCAGTGCCGTCAGTGCCTCACCTGCTGCTGCCTGTACTGCAGCGAGGCCGCAGCTGATCAGCACCTGCCCACGCTGGCCACCATCCTGCACTCCGTGGACTTGCTGGTGCACGAGGAGGAGGTTCAGGTGGAAGTGGGGCTGTGCTTTGAGCTGGCCCTCGGCGGGGAGCTGTTCCACGGGTGGGAGGTAACCCAGAGGTTCCCCGAAATACCCCCGGAGAGGTGCTGCCAGGAGTGCGGCGCGCCTCTGCCCAAGAGCCCTGGGCACGGCGAGAGTTCTTGGCCAGCGGTCCCCAACCCCAGCGCCCAGGGCACAGCAAAGGGGCCCGAAGGAGGTGCAGACCTGCAGCCAGCTGGGCCGGGGGTGCCTCTCCCCACCGCAGTCCCCACGTGGCCCCTGCCCCCCTGGGCACAGCCCCCCTCTCCTGAGGCCCTGGACCAGCTCCAGAACGCTGGGATGGAGCCCCTGCCCTCAGTGGGGTACAGGGCCGGGGAGCAGGGGCTCAGTCTTAAGTGCTTCCGTCGGTGCTGCGCCAAACTGAAGGATAAACTGCAGAGGTGCGTAGCAACGGAGTGCTGCTGCTTGATGGTGGAAGGGAGCGTGGCACCCAGTGGCGCTGCAGAAGAGGACCAGACGCTGCCCTTGGAGAGCCTGTTTACAGCCGACACGCTCTGCCATCACACGGGGATAGAGGCATGAGGGAACCCCACCAGAAGTGGAGGGTGAGGTCCTGCCACACTCACCCTCAGCCGCACCGGGGCCAGCCAGACACTGAGGTTCCACTGTTGGGGAAATGTTGCAATGCAGTGCTGCTGCACAAGCTGTTCTATCAGCTCTGTCCCCTGTATAGCCCCAGCCCAGGGCTGCAAGCACAGTCAACTGAATAGAGCATCAATACAATGTTGTAACAAAGGTAATGATGGGCCTGACAGTTCAAAGGATGTTGATGTATGAGAAACTGACCCTTAGCTACCGAAGCGATGGGAGATCTATCATTGTGGCTACTAAGAACTGAGACGTACAGAACTTGAGGTAATCGTCCTTGAAGACTAAAAGAAAGAAGAAACAAAACAATGAAATAGTCAGACTCTAGAACAAGATGTGAAACCCACTGTCAAGATAATAATGACTGATAAAGTATAATTCTGTGTATTTTGGATTAGGTAATGCTTTGTAGGTGCATAAATACATGTATGCGAACTCATGTAAGCTGTCACTCTCTGCGGAGGTGACCCAACGCTGCTGGACCTGAATAAAATCCTAGAGTAACCCACGACGGAGTTCGAGTCTCCTTTAACATCCACTCAGGGTGGAAGAAGTCCCAGAGCTGCTGGACTGGGTCAGAGTCCCCAACAAGGACAGCCCGGGGCACGTGTGACAAGATGGCCAACCTTCCTGTACCACCCGCAGCTGCAGGACCTTGCTGTTCCTGTCCCCATCCTGCCCAGAAGGGAGGGCAGAGCCCACACTGGTTTGCTCCCTGTGCAGCCACAGGACCAAGGACAAGAGGAACCCTCCAGCGCCTCGTGCTCCCGTCTCTGGAGGCCTCCAGCAGCAGAGAACCCCCCAAGCACAGCCGCCAGCGCTCTCCCCACAAATGCGAGACCTTGGCGCAGAAAGTCAGGCTCTTCCAGTATAAAACAGAACTGCCACTCCAACAGGTCTTTGTTTACTGACATCGACGGGGAGGGCTACGAGGGTGTTGGGGACAGTGCTGGCAGTAGCGGGGGGACAGGCATCGGGGCTGCTCTGGGGCTCGTTCCCACACTGGCGGGGCTGGGGTGGCCCCGGCTGCTCCCACCCAGGTCCCTGCTTCAGCCTTGTCACTGTCTGTCCCTCCAAAGAGCCTTTGGATGCAGCCCCAGCTCTGCCTCCCCTTCCCCTGGGGCTCAGCCCCCCGGGAGGGCACTGGCCACGGCCCCAGAGGGTCTACGAGACCCCCAGCCCCGCAGTAGCCACCCGGGCACCTCTGCCAGCCCCGCGGAGGGGTGCGCGGCCTCGGGATCGGCACCGCCCTCCAGCCCCAGCTCTCTGGCACCAGAGCCACCAACGACACCCGCGGCAGGGGAGAGAAGGCAGGAGGCCCAGGAGGCCCCAGCACGCCAGCCAACTCTCACACGGAGCACATCGGTCCCTCACCGTCACGCCAACCAGCCGCCCGTCAGCCCGGCGCTCGCTCCTTCCCCTCAGTGTCCCGGCCGCTCTGCCCCGCGCATGCGCAGCAACGCTCGCTGCTCTGGGGAGGGCGCCGCGCGCCCTGCGGTGGCGGGAAGATTCCAGCGCATGCGCGGCCGCGCCGTCGCCCGGACAACCCCCCTCCCCGCCCTTCTCCCGCTGTGCCCTACGCGCATGCGCGGCGCCGGCGTTGCTAGGCGACGCCGGCGGACGCTCGCGCCGCGCATGCGCGGTAGCTCCCCCCTTTCTCCCCTGGAAGGGGGAGGCCGGGCCGCCATGAGCCGGCAAGCGGGCGCCGATGTGACGGAGGGTTGGCGGGCCCCGAGCCCGGGCCTCAGCCACCCCGGCCCCGAGGAACGCATCGCCGCCCGCCTCGATGCCAAGCGCCGGTGAGACACGGGGCTGGTCCCCGCTGCCCGGGTTGTCAGGGCCTGCACCCCCGTTCGGCTCCGTCCCCCCTCCCCAAATCGCAGCTGGGTCCCGGCCCCTCCCCGCCCCACCCGTCACAAAGTCCCTCACCTTCTCCCCAGACCCCACGTCTGGTCACAGATGAGCTCCCCTGCCCCAAAATGGTACTGGGATTGATGCCCCCACCCCCACGCCGCTGCAGTTCCAGATCCTTCGCCCCAAACTGGCACCCAGTCCTGACCCCCACCCAGGACCAGCCCAGACTCACAGACCATTCCCGGGTGACAGAACATCCTCTGCCCCACACCGGCACTGGGGCCAGGACCTCTACCACAAACCGGGAGGAGGCAGGGACCCACTGTGGCCTTGCCAGCCTTCACAGGACCCAGGAGCTCTCCCCAAACTGGCCTTGGGTCAGGGACCACCCTGAATCCTGAACCAGTCAGAGACATTCCCCGTTCCCTGCCAAAGGGCAGGAGGTCAGGAACCTCCCGATCCCAGCTCAGCCCAAAGTCAAAGACATCCCTGCCCTCTCCCCAGCCCAGCACTGGGGCAGCGATACCCATTTCCCCAGGATGCTGCCCTGCCATGGACCCTCAGCTCCCTGGACAAAATCAGGACCGGGCCAGCGGCGTCCTGGATCAGACAGATGTTATTCCCAATCCTGGGGCTCACCGCTCATGGGGCACACCTTTCCCCAAAGCAGGACTGAAACAGGGTCCTCTCCCAAGCCTTAAGAGACCCTTCCTTGCTGGGTGAGATTGGACTGTGGGATCGGTGCCAATGCTGAAATGGCTTCAGACAGAAGCTGGCTCTCTTCATGGCCAAGCCAGGGTCCCCCACAGCCACCTAAGGGCTGTCCCCCGACAGCCCCTGCCCCCCGACAGCCTCTGCCCCATGCCTGCCTCCCCCTGGGCAGCAAACAGGGGCTGAGCCACCCCCAGCCCTGTGCTGAATCAGTAACCAGCCTTGGGCTGCACTCCCAGCTCCAGAAAGCAAAGCCTGGACCCTGTTTGGAGGCTGTCCCACCCTTTCCTGCCTCCTTTCTGTGGAGACCTCCTGGCCTGGGACTACGCCTGCTGAGAGGAAGAGGGAGCCCAGTGTGCTGTGCCGAGCCACGCAGCCTGGGCCAGGATCCCAGATCCAAGTCCATCCCTTAGCATTAGGAAGATGGCGTGGTGTAAAATGTTCTGCCTTATTCCTTTTTCTGCCCAGGAAGGCCCTTGGAGAAGATGCGGCGCCAAAGGTGGCTGAGGAGGAAGAACAGAGAAGGAGCCACAAGCACATTGAGGAGTGCAGGCAGGTGCGGCAGTAGGACAGGAAGGTCCTCTTGGGTCCCTGACATTTGGCTTTAACCTCCTTTTAGCTTTGTGTGATGCTTAGTGTCACACAGCATCGTTTATGTGAGAAGAAGCGGGGACAGAAACTCCTCAGGACCGGGTAGGGAGTGATTCTTGGGCTGGATCCTAGGAATATGATTCCCCTGTGACAAAGAGCCCACGGATTGTAAGGATCTGGGAATGACGCCGTGTATCCAAACCCAAACCCCACCGTGCCTAGCCCCATCCTCACATGCAGGGGAAACAAAACAAGAAGGTGCTCTGAGCATATTCCTCTTGGTCCTGTTGGCCTGTGGGGCTTTCCTGGAGAGGGAAGACCCATGGGTGCATTGAGGTCCTTGCAGTGTTCATCAATCCTGCCATAGCAAGAAGACAGGGTTTAGGGGTTCACACAGTCACCTCAGCATGGGGATAGGAGCCAGACCTTGGGCAAGCATAGCAAGAATTCCTCCAGTATCCCTCCCTCCAGAGCTCAGGTCTCTGAATGTGAGATGTGTACCACCTACTTCACAGAGGCTGGCCAAGCTGCTCTTTGATGGCACGCAGATGGTGACAAATATCCAGGTGGCTGCTGACTTGAGGGAAACACAGAGGAGGGCAAAGGAGGCAGAGCTGAAGCTGCGGAGGTAAGAGACTGCACAGAGGGTCTGAGCTGCTGGGAAGTATGTTGGTGCAGCTTTCTGAGGACACCCAGGAACACTTAGCAGTTAGGGCTACGCTGAATTGATGTTCAAAAGGAAAATTTAGGCACCTCCATGTCCCGCCTGCCACAGTGGGATCTTTACAGAGCTCTGCAGGTCAAGGCTGGTGGTTTCCCCAGGTGGCACTGCAGTACTACGGACTACCAATCTCCTCCAGACCCATCGCATCTTCAGCTCCAGAGTGTGAGAAATGCAGCTGGGTCTCAACTTTTCACCAGGAGCCTGTACCACACAGGCTTGTGGTCTCCTTGCTCGAGAAGCACAGGCACAGCAGCTGTCCCTGCTTCTGGCTTGCCAGGCAGCTCTCCTGAGCCTGGAGGTGACACCGTAGCGGAGAACATGTCACTCTGGGCTAAAAGGTGGCTCAGTAAAGGGCCTGTTTCCAGTGGTTGCCCTCCAGTCATGGAGATAAGGGTAATTAGCCGTACCATGGGAACATGCTGGGACAGCCCCATCAGGCTGTGTGTGAGGATTGGGAAGAATGTGAGGCTGTGCTGATTTGAAAAATTGCATATTAAGATCTTCGCAGCAAGCGTGGTCAGATGCTGGGTCAGGGGACACTGGTGGTGTAGAGATCTTTCTCCTGGGAGATACTCAGCACATGCCAGGACAAGGCTCTGCACAACCTGCTCTGACATTGAAGTCAATCTCGCTGTGACCGGAGGCCAACGATTTCCTGAAGCCCTTCCAACATCAATTATTCTCTGATCCTGTCTCTGTGGTCTCCTGGGCCAACCTGTCCTGCTTCACCAGAGGAGTCTCCAAGGGACTGGCCCTTTCAGCCCTGTCCCCAGGACTGGGAGATCAGCTAGGAAACACCGAGTCCTCGCTCCTGCTGCCTTTGGAGGGCACTGTAGGAACAGTTTACAGGCGGCTGGCTGTAGCAAAACCCATGTCCTTTGCTCAGATGGTTTTCCACTGCGAATCTCATGAAGGTGCTGTGTCCAGGAACTGCCCCTAGAGCAGGTTTGGGGGGTGGCAAAGTTGGTGGCTGCTCTTCAGCCTGACCCAAGAGCCATTCCCAGAGCACTGTTTGGAAGAGGAAAGAGTTTTGTAATATGAACGTGAGCTATTTGTCTTTAACTGGACTGTGGTCTGTGGACAGCTTGACTCTCAAGTCTAGAGGTAGCTAGGAGGCTGTTTGGCCCTCCTTGTCTACCACCTCTTGCCCTGAGACAGCTCGCTTGGCAGAAGGACTAATGCTCCTTGCAAAGGTGACTGCTGCTTGAGCTGAGCTCTTCCGTCTTTCCTCCCCCAGGTTGTTAGAGCACCGGGCAAGGGCAGAGCTGGGGAAATGCCACTTTGAAGAGAAGGGCCTGCAGGATGCCACCTCTGCCCTCGTGTGATGCTCTCACAACCGCTTGCAAGAAAGCTGCTGCTCCGCTGGCATCTTGATGCCACTTTGAATTCAAACTGGGTTATGCAGGAAAGTGCCACTGAACCACGTCTGAAGCTCTTGCTGGCCTGCCCCAGCTCCCCGTTTGCCATGTGCTCCTTACTGCCTGCAGGGTGGAGAAGCTGGAGGGTGAAGCCAAGTCGAGCACATACAAGTTTGAGGAGATCACCTCCAAATGGGCCTTGGCCAAGGAGATGACGATCCCGCAGGAGCTCTGGCAGCTGCTGAACCAACAGCAGCAGAAGTGCGCGTTGCTTCTGGAGAAGAAGAACAAGCTCATCAATGAACTGCAACAGGTAGCGTGGGGACCAGGCAGGGACAACCGGGAAGGATGGGGGCTTTTCCGGCTCTGGAGGATGCTGTTCTAAAGCAACAGCATCCCTCTGTCAGGATCTTCAATCCGCCAGTACGTGGCAGGGATTTTTGTAGTGTCAGTTGGTCTGGGTCAAAGCTGTGCCAGGAGATGCAGTGCCAGTGTCCCAACGTGGACAAGGAGATCGGATGCCCTGGCACTGTTCAGCATGCAAGGACAGACACATGGGACACCGGCAGCAGTAAGACAAACTGGCAGGTCCCAGATTGCACCGTAAGGAGAAGGCAAATGAGGAGAGCGGGGGGGTGTTTTTGTAGAGGGAAGAAAGCCTTCCCCACAGCAGGTTCCCTGGCCCGCAGAGAAGGAGTGGTGTGTCTGCAGGTGTGTCACCTCCCACTCCATCTCACCGGGACCTTTTGGCGATGATGATCTGTCCCTCCTCCCATCCTCCCTCCTAACTACCTCTTGACTTTCTGGCTCTTTGCTCTCATCACCTCTTCTCCTTTGGAAAAGGCATTGTCTGGGTCTTAGCCTCTCAGTTAGCCCCTGAGGATTCCTGGTCAAATAGTCTTTCTCATTTCAGCATTTGCCCTTCTCCTCCAGGAGCTAAAAAACAAGGATGAGCAATACGTGCAGGCCATTAAGAAACAGTCAGATGATATCCACCTGCTTTTGGAGAGAATGGAGGAACAGATCAGGCTTGTGCTGAAAACGTACCGTCGCGAACTCCTGCAGATTGAGGTAGCCAGCTCATGTGGCAGAGGAAGAGTCCAATGAAAAAACCTGCGGCCGCTTGCTTCTCCATATCTATGACAAAAAGTCCTCAGGCTCATTTCACTGGCTGGGTTGACTGCTGTACAGAGCAGCAGGGCTGATGTCTTGGTGAATGAAGCTGAAATCTGGCCAAGCAAGAGCACTGAATGGTGCTGAGTGCTGAGGGGCTGGTTTATACTGTGCTGTGAATGGCTGTGGTTCAGTGCAGAGCGACTTGGTGGCATGTGAAAGCTGTTGCTGCTCGATGGCTGATTATTCCTGTCTTTAAAAGCCAGAAAGGACCATTGTGGCTCTTTAGCACATAGCACAAAGTCCCACCTCATGGATCAAACCTGCATTTGTCGCTGAGTGAGGGAATTTCTCCCCGTTTAATGCCTTGTGAGGTGAAATCGGGCAGTTGTCTAGCCGAGTTCCACTGCTAATCATCAAGCAATGGTTCCCAGTTCTCTGCCAGTGGGGTTCTGGCATGGAAAGGAGAGATCAGGCCACCCTGTGTTCATCAGACAGTGGCCCCAGCCTGCATCCAGTCCTCTCCTGGAGGCTACTGGCCTGGACTAGTGTCAGGGTGGCAACGAGTGGTGCCAACATGATGGTGAAGGGTTCTGTCTCCTTCGCAGAAAGCTTTTGAGCTCGAACGGCGAGAGCTGCTGGACAACAACAGGAAGAAGTGGGAGGAAGCCATCCAGGCCCACAACGCGCAGGAGGTAAGGTCCATGTGAGGTTTAGAATCCTAGAATCACAGAATCGTTTAGGTTGGAAATACCTTTAAGATCATCGAGTCCAACCGCTCGGCTCACCCTGCCGAGCCCACCACTAACCCACGTCCCCAGGCGCCACATCCACACGTCTTTTACATCCCTCCAGGGATGGGGACTCCACCACTGCCCTGGGCAGCCTGGGCCAGCGCTTGACATCCCTTTCTGTGAAGAAATTTTTCCTAATATCCAGCATAAACCTCCCCTGGCACACCTTGAGGCCGTTTCCTCTCATCCTGTCACTTGTCACTTGGGAGAAGGGACTGCCCCCCCCCTCACTCCAGCCTCCTTTCAGGTAGTTGTACAGAGCCATCAGGTCTCCCCTGATCCTCCTTTTCTCCAGGCTGAACCCCCCCAGTTCCCTCAGCCACTCCTCCCAGGATTTGTGCTCCAGACCCTTCACCACTTCGTTGCCCTTCTCTGGACGCGCTCCAGCACCTCAAGGTCTTTCCTGGAGTGAGGGGCCAAGGCTGCCAGGACCAGTGCTGCTCTCCAGCACTGGCCTGTCTTGAGAGACACACGCGCACAAAGGCAGCTGGTTCCTCAGGAGGGTGGGGGGCAGTTTTACAGCCTGCTCTGGAGAGGAATTATCCATGCATGACCTTGCTTTGAGCTGGCCAAAGGAGCTGTGACTGCGGGAGGAAGCTGTCACCATTGGTGGATGATGTTCTCCTTTTGCCCATAGCTGGATTACCTGTGTGCCCGTATGAGGAAGGTGGAAGAGTTTGAGAAACAGCTGAATCAGCTGCGGGTGCAGGATGAGGAGGAGTATAACAGCATGAAGATCCAGCTGGAGAATGATGTGCAGGTACAGAAAAGGCTGGCGTGTACCCTGTGGGGAGGCGGGGGAGCAGATCTCTCTGGGCTTTTCTTTGCTTAGCTGGCTCTGGGGCAGCTAGACAACATGAAAGCTGCAGCTGGTGTCTGCTCACCTCAGCTCTTCAGTGTGCACAGTCCAGCCCTGTGTCAATCGGGTGATGGAGCTGTTGTTCTCTCCCCTCCATGGGTCCCAGACCACAGCGTCCATCTGCTCTTGGCTCTCAGAGGTCTGTAGCACATGAACTGCAGCTCTAGGATGTATGAAGCACCTGGGAAGGCCGAGGGGTTTGCTACTTCTGGCATCATGATTGATAGGAGGATCAAACAGTGTGAGTGTCCTGACACCAGATCATTTCAGATCAGCCTAATTTCTTCCTTTGTCAGGGTCCTTGTCCTAGGAGGTGTGAGCTTTTTCTTCTGACATCTAGCCATAGACCCCTCTAATGCCCACGAAGTCCACTTGGTGTGAGAACTGTCCTGAGTTTGCCCTTAGGTAGGAGGACATGCAGTGGAGGAGCACAGCCCTGACACACACCACTGGCTGAACAAGCACCAGGGGCTCTCAGTGCAAATCCAAACCTCCTACAGATACCTTTTAGTCCATTCCATTCTCTGCGAGCAGTTCATCCGTGGTTCTCTGCAGTCCTGCTGGTCCCCTGAACCTCAGCCCCAGCGTTGGTCCTGCTCTGTCAGGTTTGGCTTTGCCTGGCATCATTCAGCCTCCTCTGCTCAGCAGAGAGCCCCGACGCCGCTGACACCTTCCCTGCTAATTGTCATATGTTGTATCCCAGGTTGCATGGTAGAAATGGGACACGTTGCATTTGGCCGTTAGAAAGGCTCATTGTTTGTCCCATGGGATGTTTTTCTAGGAAACACAGGGAAATACAGGCTAGGGCCAACGTCTAGAATGTTTTGCACAACTTCAGGTGAAATATTACTGTTGCAAGGTCCCTTTCTGCCCGAAAGGGGCATGACCAGGGAGGGCAGGCTTGACTCGGCGGTTTCTTTGCCTTCATATTGATAACCTGGAAGGTGACACCGAGTGTGTAATGCTCGCAGATGGCTCTGAGCTGCCCGGGGAGGGAGGCAGCAGCATGCTGGAGATCACGATTCACAGGAGGCCATGTGGGGCTGTTGTAAAAATGCACCTTTAGCTGTCGTTGTGGGAGGGTTTATATATAAGGCAGGGGAGGGAATTATTTCTCTCTACTTTATACTTATGTGTCCTTGTCCATGTTTGGCAACACACTTGGGAACAGGAGGGAGAGTCTAGAACAGGCCAAGCTGCCAAATGACCCCTAAGAAAAGGTTGAAGGGCTGGGTCTGCTCATATGAGGGAAGAGATTTCCGTAGAGAGGTGATATGTCTACAGATATGCACAATTCTGTACGATGGAGGAGGAAAATTATGACTTCTCTGTGTCCACTGTAGATACAAGAAAAAATCATGGCATTGAGTTTTAGTAGGGAAGATTCAAATTTGCATTCAGATTTAGGGTTGAAATTTCAAGCTAGGAAAGCGTAGAAATGGCAAGGACTTGCTTGGTGGTTAGCTAGAATGACTGTGCCCTTGGTATACTGCTCTTTGATGCAGGGTTTTAAGAACAACTTAAAACAACTTCTGCTGGGGCTGATTCAGTGAAGGTGTTCCTTCTGTGGGGCAGAGGGATGAAGTAGATGTCCTCCTGCTTCCCTTTAGCCCTGCAGTTGTGTAACTCTGCACAGCACAGACCTCACCCTTCCAGTTCAGGGAGAGTAAGAAAAAAGAAGGAAACAACTATTTTCCTGATTAACCTGTGATATCATTGTGATGTCTCTCTGAAACAGGAGCTTAGCCAAGACCTAAAGATGAAGTCTGTGGTTTGGGGGTTACTGAATACTCCCCAGTTTCAACAGACAGGAATCAGCATTTTAAATACGGGGTTTGGGCCATGGCTTTCCTCCATCTGTGTAAAGAGAAGGTCCCTTGGCCCTGCTGGGATTTACCTCCATCTTTTCTTCAGTCAAGCTTTGACCCTAGCCAGGTGGGACTGCTCCTGGGTGTCTTCCCAGGTTGTTTGTACACTCCCTGTTGTACGTACGGCCACCCAGGAGGGCTCTGAGCCAGATAAGTTGGATACCAGTGGCTTCCCTGCTTCTGGCCTTCAGCTCAGGACTCTTTACCTGCCCCAAGAGATCCCCTTGGGATGAGAGCAAGCCTCAGCCCCTGATGGAGACCCCGCTGGGTCTCTCTGTTGTGCAAATTGCTGTGCACAAGCAAGCCTGGAGCTGATGCTGTAACTGAGGGCCATGTGGCAGCTTAATTCCTATCATGGAAGAAGTCTTTATAGGCCTCCCTAGTAAAGCACTCTATTGTGAGATTTTTTTCAGTATCAACTTTCTGCCTCCTCCTGCACATGGAAAACACTTATACTAATGAATTAAAGCACACCAGGCCCAGACACCGCCTCTCACCCATCCACGCAGTCACGCTGCCTTCTCCCGGAGTTTCCATGCCGCTGTGTTCCCCTGAGCTCGCTTCCAAATGAGCTGCAGGGCTGGCAGAGAGCAGCGATCGTGTGTGATGCCTCCCAGCCCCAGGAGACTGGGAAGCAGCTCTTCCTTTCCATCAGCTGCCGAGCAAACGGGGTGCTGGGAAGCTGAGAGAGATGTCTCCATTGCAGGTGTCTCCCCCGTTGCAGCTGTGGAGCAAAGGGGAGAACTCAATGCCTCTCTCCTGTCCCCCAGGCTACGCAGCGAGATGCTGCCGTCACAAATGCTTCAGTTACTTTATTTTTTTCTGGTTTCCTTAAGAGAGTTTGTGCGGTCAGTCCTCCTGTGTGTCCCTTCCTTCAGCTCGCCAGATAACGTCTGAGCCTCTCAGTTGATTCGGAGACATGCAGTTCCTAAAACTGATGTGAAAATCAGCAGCTAGGCTGAAGAGAGAGGCCCACATTAGTGCCCCACCGAGTGAAAGTTGCATCCAAATTCAGTCCTTTCTCCCTTCCCCAGACCTGGCCTTGTAGCATGTACTTACGGACAACCAGCATCTCCATCACTCACCCATGAGTGATGCCATGTGGCCAGGGATTAGCTGGGAAAATATGCATGGGAAGGTGGGGTTTGGAGATGCAGGACGAGTAGGATCCAACCTTCAGTGTGGCCTTTGCTCATGACACGGCTTGTTTTTGTGGTTTTTGAAATGCCAGAACCTGGAGAAGCAGCTCCAGCAGATGAAAGCCGTCTATCAGCTGACCCAGGAGAAGCTGGAGTACAACCTTCAGGTGCTTAAGAAGCAGGACGAGGAGAACACCATCATCAGATCCCAGCAGAAGAGGAAGCTCAACCGGTAAAAAAACCATCCCTGGAAGGTGGGCTCTGTCATCACCTCCCTTATGTCATTTTTTGTGGAGCACAAGCAGATGAGCTCTGTCCCAGCCCATCCCCGGGCAGGGGCAGGAGTTAGCCCAGGGCAGGGCCATCCCCAGGGCACTCTGAACGGGCTGGTCATGGCCACCCTGTGCCAGCTGCATCAGGGCCAGTCAGGTTATCCCCTAGTAGATAAGCAGCCCCGAGTCCCAAAGCCTTCATACAAGCTGGGGATGCCCAAAGTTGCCTCTCTGGGGATGCCCAGCTTTGCTCTCCCTCCCCAGGCTCCACAGTTTGCTCAATAACCTGCGAACAAAACTGGCCAACCAAGAGAAGCAGTTCAGAGAGGAGAACCAGAGCCTGGCAGACGACTGCAAGCGCATCATGGGGCAGTGCAAGGAGGTGAAGAGGAGGATGAGGTGGGCTGTGTGCGGGCATCCACCCGTGATGAGGCCTCGGAGCACCTGAGTGAGGTGCAGGGGGAGCTGACTCGTCGTTTTGGGGCACAGAGCCTCCCTCCATGGGCCATCTCCCTCCTGCACAGGCACTTTGCTGTCAGCGACGCTGAGAAGTTCACGGAGGTCTGGCTTATGAAGGAGGAGGAAGCCAAAGGCCTGATGCGGAAAGCCCTCGATGCAGATCGAATCATTCACACCCAGCAACTGGGGCTGCCCTGGGAAGAGCCTCATTACTGGTTCCTGAACAACGTCGGCCCCCTCGGGCATTCCAGTGTGAAGAGGATGGCGACCAAGCTGGCTGCGGAGGTCCTGACAGGTAGGATACACAGTGCCCTTGTCACCTTGAGACCCTCACCTTCCTCCATGACAGCCCCTACTGTCACTCCGTTCCTTGCCATTGCAAGGTGGGATCTGACAGGGGTGGTGACACGGCGAGCTCAGCCTTGTCACACTGTCCCCAGCCCTGAGCTGGCTCAGGCCAAGCCAGCCTGGGGATCTTTGCACCGTACTTTGCCCAGTGCTCCCAGTTCCAGACAAGTTGACCGTGAGCCAGCTCGCGTCCCAGGATCTTTGGGGGTGCTTTCAAGGTCACGGGGAACAACTGTGATTTGCCTGATGACTCCTGCAGCGATGTGACTGGGAAGCACAGCCTGGGGATCACAGTCACTCCACAAAGGCTTTTTCTCACCGTTTTTTCTCCGTGTTTCAGAGAGCAGCTCTGGAGAACAGGAGGAGGAAGGGAGAGAGAAGGAGGAGAAAGAAGTGGGAAATGGAGAAGGAGGAAAAGAAAACACAGTGAAGGTTAAGAATAGAGTCACACCTCTGCGAAATATCTCCAAGAAGACTGCCAAGAGGATCCTGGAGCTCATGAGCGATGAGTTGGTATGTGATGATGTAGCACATGCCTTGGTCAGGGAGCAGGCGTGCTGTCCCCTGGTTGCCCCAGCTTGTAGTGGATCTCTTCCGAGCTCCACGTCTTGGGGTGAAGGCTTCTGCATGGCACTGCCTTGCTATGCCAAGCAGCCTGTTGTCAGAGAGCTGCCCCAGGGGCCGGGAGAGGATCTCCAGGTCTTCCCACTGTCTGTGGCACATATATGATGCTAATAAAAGATATCGGCAGGCACAACCCCATTGCCCAAATCCGAAGCTCCCCAGGCCAGAATAAGCACAGGCAAGCCATCTGATGCTCCAGGCTGTTCCCTATGTCTGAGGACAGACAGCAAGAGATCCTTTTGGCATCACCGTGCTGATGGCTCTTATCTTCCCTGGCTGCTGGGTGGCTGCTCTGGAGCCTCCTGGCCCTGCCAGCCTCACGCTGCCCAGCCTCTGCCCACCCTCCCTGCTCGGCCTCTGTCGCGTGCTGGCACAGCCGTGGCACGGCATGAGCTGGCTTCTGGGCAGGGACAGAGCTGCTATTTCTCTGCACCTTCTTCTCGGTGTGTCTCCTAAGGGTTTCCTCGTTGAGAACAAGCTGCTGAGGCCCTTGGACTCGCTGGGGAGGCACGAGCGCATCCTCATGAAGCTCGACTCCATCTTTGCGGTGAGTCGTGGCTTGGCCCATCAGGGGCCGTGGGGAAGGCTGGTGGTCACGGGGGAAAGCCCTCTGCCCCGTGTCTGTGTGGTGTAGGACTGGGGAGGCCCAGGGAGGTCCAGCTGGGCTGCTGGGGGAACTGGGGCAGCAAGGGGAGAGGGAGCACTTGCGAGGGTTTGAAGCGCTGGGGCCAGATGCTCCTCAGCTCAAGGCTGTCCTGCTGATGAATGAAACAACATCCGCAGGGCCCCTGCAGTCTGTTCTCAGACTGTCCCATCCACAGATACCCCCGGCTGTCCCACGCTAACCACTTCTTACCACCCTCTCCTGCCTTGCGTGGCACCCTTTGCGCCTGGGAAATGCTCTTTGTCCCACTCCCCCTCCCGTGACGTCTCTGAGGGACGCTGACCCAGTTCCTCTGCTCCCCCAGGCCTTCGAGATCGACAGTGAGGATGACCTGTACCATCTGATGGATTTTTTCCTCAAGTACAAAGCCCAGGAGGTGGCTGTCAGCCAGGTGGGACAGCAGTGGGGAAAGCCCAGCCGAGCCTGGGCTCCAGGGAAGGGGAAGCAGAACATCCGAACCCCCAGCAGAGAGGGGAACCAGTGGGTTGACCCTGGAATGTTTCGCTGTGCCCGCACACGGGACGTGAACATGCCTGGGCTGTGGGGTTGTAATTTTCTGCCGTGGCTGAACAGAGCCTCTTGCAAATGAATTTTTGCCTCAGCTCCCTAAATTTGCTGAGGGACAACGCTGCGGGCAGCTGGAAGCTCCCTGGGAAAGGTGGCTCTTGGGGAGGAGGAGGTGGTAGAAGGCACAGTGTTGTTGGCCTTCCCTCCAGATCCAGGGCATCCCAGGGGGAGAAGACGTCACAGATCCAGCTGAGGACAGAGAGGACGGTGGATCTGGTGCCCAGAGGGACAAGCTCAAATCCCCTTGGAGCTCTCCGGGCTCCCTTCCAGCTGTGTCCATCCACGCTGATGATGTCCTAAAGATCCTGAAAGCATTTGTGAGGGACTTTGACAAGCTGAGGTAGGATTTAGGGGCAGAGTGGGGCTGTTGTCACTGGGAGGGAGCCAGATTGGGGCACGGAGGGGGCTGTGGGGGTGTGCAGGCAGGGTTGGGGGTGACTGCATTGCCCTGGCTGGTGCGAGAGCTTCTCCTGCCTGCCCTACAAGATTAGAGGAGCGAGGAGGGTCCCGCCAGGGCAATGGGGGTACAGACAGTGCCTGAGAGAGCTGGGGACAACCGGGCAGGAGATCACCAGCAGCCAAAGCAAAGCCATGGGGCGGGCAGGTACCAGCTGTGGGGTCGTGCTCATTGGTGTGACGATGGCGATGGTGCTCAGTGCAGCTGAGGGGTACAGGGCTGTTCCTCACCCGTGAAGAGCTGAGCCTCAGGGCTTTCTCTGTCCCCCAGGGAGAAGGAAGGATCAACAAAGGAGGTGCTACCGGTACGGGACAGCTCTAAGGACGGGGAATACTGGGAAGCCCTGGCACGCGTTATCCCCGAGCCGACGTTGAAGCTGTGGGACGCGTTGGTGGTGGCACTGGAGGAATATTAGTGAGTGCCCGGCAGCGCTGTTGGGGACGGGGCGGGCTGGTGGGGGGTGGCTGGGGGACCCGCAGCGGGGCCGATGCTGACTGGCCCCGTCAAACCCTCCGCCCTCCTTCCCCAGCAAGATCCTCACGCGGAGGGCCAGCCTGCTCGCCGAAGCAGCTATCCTGCAGCGGCAGACCTCGGAGCTGTGCCTGCTGCTGGGGGAGTACCTCAGCGCCGGGGTGAGCGCGGCATCCCCCTCCCCTGCAGCTTGGGGACACCCCCCCCCCCCCCGCCTTACCCCTCTGTGTACCCCATGCAGCGATCCCAGACACAGGACCCGCTGCCCCGAGCCCATCGGTGTCAGGCTCGGGGTGCTTCTCCCCACAGGCGAACAGCAAGCTGCTCTCCCCTCCCACGCAGTGGTTGCCCCTGAATTTCTCCTGCCCCGGGAAAGCGCAGTGAGTGCCCGTGGCCAGCTCAAGGCTTTTCCCTGCCCCGAGCTAAAACTGTGTCTGGAGCCAGGGCTTCCCGGCAGGGATTAATAAACCCTTCCCAAACTTAGGCTGTGAGCGCCTGTGGCCTGCGAGGAGCACCCCCTCTCACCTCTGAAGATATTGGGGAGCCGCAGCCAAGCACCTCCCGATCCAGGGGACTCACAGCACTGTGGGGAAGCATTTCCCCACTCACACCACCGAGCCGTGCAGTCTGCGTCCTCCCTTCCTTCCTCAGAACCTCCACCTCCCACAGGCCAGCATCCCCACCGCCCCTAGGCTTCGGGAGAAACCCCACCTTTCTTTATACCTTATTCCTCACTTTTCCTTTTGCTGCCCCACCACCTTTTCTCCCAACTACTTTTCTCTCAGCAGTCCTGGTGTTGCTACCATCCGTACCTAAATTCTGCATTTCCACGGCTCCGTCAGCCCAAGGCGGTGCTGCCAGGCAGTTATCTCCAGGAGGGCTGCATCACATCCACAATTCCCTTCCTCCCCTCTGGTTCACACCATTTATATCTCATTCCCAGTCTCCGCTTCCTGGCCAGCTTTATCTTTAGCCTTGACTCCCCTGCCTAATGCCCACGAACAGTTTCTGATACCAGAGGAAAAAAAAAAAAAACAAAGACACAAAAAAAAAAACCCAAAACCAAACAAACCAACACTGTTGTTTTTTACTCACTGGGTAACTATGCCCTTGAATAAGTTTTCTTTTTATTCCTGGTTGCCATCAGCTTTAAGGTCCCGTGATACCGTGGGACAGCTTGCTCGCTGTACCCCAGGGGTACAGCGGGATCCACAGGGCACAAATGCAAATGAAAAGGCCGAGATTGAGAAGGTGGAAGGCAGGGAAAGGGTTTTGGGGCAGGGAAGGCAGGAACAGGCACGCTGCCCGGGCCAGGGGAGCGGCAAACATCACTTGGCACTTCGGGGCTTGCTCGGCCGGGCCCCTGGGACCACCGAGGCGCCAGCTCCCGGAGTCAGGGTATGGTCGGGAATGCCGTTCCCCGTCGGAGCATCCTCCCGCTCCTGCAATCGCAGAGAGAGGCGAGCGAGGAAGGTCAGTGATCCCAGCCCCACGGGGAGGGGTGGTCAGGAGGGCCCTAACCCCACCCCCCCACCCCTCACCCCCCACGGGACAAAAGGGAGGGTGTTCAAGAACCCACCACCCCCCCCCCCCCCCCCCCAGCAGCAACAAGAGGGCTGAATTCCTGGGGGGAACCCTCCGGAGCGGGGCCGGTGGGGTCGCGGGGCCGTGCCCGGCCGAGGGCCCCCCCCCCCCCGGGCGGCTGCAGCCCGGCCCCCGCCCCGCCCCGCCCCGCCCCTCCGGGCGCCCTCGCCGCCGCCAGCACCGGCCGAGCCCCGGGCCCCGGGATGCTGCAGGCACCCACCCGGGTCTCTCACCGCTCGTCGCGGCGGAGGGGCCGCTGGAAGCGTAACCGCTCGCCCTCGGCAAGGTAGGACACCCCTCCACCCCCCCCCCCCCCAACATCGTCCCGGTCGGTCCCCCCCGGAAACACGGGTGCACGGCGCTGAGCACCCCGCTAATGCACGGGCACCACCGGGGAACCGGGGGTTTGGGGGGGGGGGGGGTCGGGGCCGAGTCTAGGGGAGAGTCCCCGGGGGTGGGGGTCCCGGTCAGAGCACTTGAGCAACGCTGAGGTTGGAAGTACCGGGTACCGGGGCTGCCCCGGGGCCGGGGGAGACTCTCGGGGGTGGGGGTCCCGGTCCGGGCACCGAGGGAGAGCCCCGGGGGTTGGGGGCCGGGGGAGAGCCCCAGGGGTGGGGGGCCGGGGCCGGGGGAGAGCCCCAGGGGTGGGGGGCCGGGGCCGGGCACAGAGGCTGTCCGGTTGAGAGCCCTGGGGGTGGGGGTCCCGGTCCGGGCACCGAGGGAGAGCCCCGGGGGTTGGGGGCCGGGGGAGAGCCCCAGGGGTGGGGGGCCGGGGCCGGGCACCGGGGCTGTCCGGGGAAGAGCCCCGGGGTTGGGGGATCCCGGTCAGGGCACAGAAGAAGCACCGAGGTTGGAAGTACCGAGTCCCGGGGGTGGGGGTCCCGGTCCGGGCACCGAGGGAGACCCCCCGCCATGGGTGGGGGAATTCCCGGTTCGGGCACAAAAGCAGCACCGTGGTTGGAAGTACCGAGCCCCGGGAGAGAACCGCGGGAATGGGGCTCCGGGTCCGGGGGCCGCCCCGAGGCTGCGGGTGTGGGCAACCGGATCAAGCCCCCACGCAGGGTCCGGCCGCCCCCGGCCCCTTCCCCAACCCCCCCCTCCCCCCCCCCCCCCGGCCGCATGCCGGCCCGGTGGCCGGAGCCTGCCCGCCCTTGGCTAGCAGTGGCCCGGGGCTGTGTCACTCAGGCGGGAGCCGGCCCGGGGAGGGAGCTGCGGGGTGACTCACCAGCAGGAAACCGATTGCATCAGGACGGGGGATGTTTTTCCAGCTGGGGTTCCCGCGAAACCCCGCTCCGTCCTCTCTCCATCCCTCCCTCCATCCCCTCTCTCCCCAGCGCCATGGAGAAGGGAGCCAGCCCCTCCACCGGCAGCTCGGCGGCCTCGTCCTCATCCTCCACGGCCAACTTCAAGGAGGAACTCCTGTGCCCCATCTGCTACGAGCCTTTCCGGGAAGCCGTGACGCTTTGCTGCGGCCATAACTTTTGCAAGGGCTGCGTGAGCCGCTCCTGGGAGCATCGGCATCACGTGTGCCCCGTCTGCAAAGAGGCCTCCTCGTTCGACGACCTTCGCGTCAACCACACGCTCAACAACCTGGTGGAGATGATCCTCAAGGAGGAAGGGCAGCGGCGGGGCCGGGTGGCCGCCTTCTGTCCCCTGCATCACGAAGAAGCCAAACTTTTCTGCCTGGACGATAAGGAGATGGCTTGCTTCGTCTGCCAGAGCTCCAAGCAGCACGAAGGGCACAAGATGCGGTTGGTACAGGAGGCGGCGGCGGATTTCAGGGTGAGGGGATGCTCCGGGAAAGGAAGGTGGGGGGGGGGGGGACCCTGATGGGGTGGTGGAGAGGCACCCCGATATCTGGAGGGGGTGCAGCCCGCGCGACGCCCTGGCCCAAACTTGCCACCGCATGGTTTTGGCTCGTGGACGGCGCGGTTGTACCTGCCGGGATGAAAAATGAAGCCGCCACGTTGCCAGGGTGGGTCCCCACGGGGAGTGCCCCTGCCTAATAATTACCTGGTGCCACCCCGTCCCCCGGGGCACAGCCACTTGCCCTGCGGGAAAAGGGAGCAGGGTGATGCTCCCAGGGGTTCGGAGAGTGGCCGAGTCCCCGCGTTTCCTCGGCTCTGTTCAATCCTCCACGGGGCTGGGCTGGATCCGGCCACGCTGGTTATTGCAGGAGCTGGTTATTGCGGCAGCGCCTGAGGGTTGGGAGAGGATTTGGGATGGGAGATTGCACAATTCCCCCAGCCGGGGAGGGATGCGGGGTGGGGAGACATCCCACTGCGGGGGCAGACTCGGCCGTGGCTGCATGGGGAGGAGGAGGAGGAGGAGGAGGAGGAGATGGGTTCTGGCGGCAGCCAGGCATCATGCCAGGACCCGTCGTATTTCCCAGTCGGAAAAGCAGCCGCTGCCGCCCTGACTCAGCCCACAGAGGACGAGCCAGATTTGAAATGTCGCGGGGCTGCTTTGAGGCTGCTGTTTTGCAAGGCTTGGCAGGCTGCCTGCGATGCCGAGCCTCCCCGGGAGCGGGGCAGAGCCTGCCTGCAGCACCGGGACAGGCAGGGACTTGACGGCGCGTCAGTAAAAGGGCTTAAAAACAGCGGGGGGGGGGGGGGGGGGGGAGGATTCGCCAAGGAGCAAAGGTCCTCTGCCTCGCTGCTCAGGGGCGGCGTGTTTGCACGGCTCTGCGCCAAGCGGACCCGGTGCAGCGCTGGCAGACCTCGGCTGCAGGAGGGGAAAGGGTGGATTGAGCAAGGATCCTGCTTAACCTCGTCCTACTGGGTTTTGGGGCTCTTGTTTTTCCGCATTGACACCCCTGGGCGTAGGCTTGCGAGGGTCCTGAAGGCGTCTCCTTCCCGCAGGCCAAGCTGAAGAACATGGAGACCACCCTGCGGGATAAAGTGAAGGATTTCGGGGCCGTGCATCGCTCCTACGAGTCCATCTCCAAGCACAATCAGGTGCGTGGGTCCCTCCTGGCAGGGAGGCGAAGGGCTTGATCCTGACGCAGGCGGGTGCACGCGCGTGTGCACGCGCCTTTGGGCAGGAACGCCCTGGGGTGGAGCGCTGCGCCCATCCCGGGCTCCTCCACCCCTGAGCGAGGAGAGAGATGCTGGGGGGGGGGGAGGAAGGACTCGGGTGGGGAATTGGGGACCAGGGTGATGGGGCCGTGCCTGCTGTGGCAGCAGGGATATTGATTTGGGGAGGGCAACGTGGTGCCAGTGGAGAGCCCAGCGCGTCCCTGAGCGCTGGGGCTGGTCGGAGAGGTTCTGGAGAAGCATTTAGGGGAAGGACAGGGGAGCCCAGGGGCGTCGGGGGTTCCAAAGGGTGGTGGTGACGTCCCCACACGGGCCAGGTGGAAGCAGCGCGGCTGGAGGAGCAGATCAAGAGGGAGTTTGAGAAGCTGCACGAGTTCCTGCGGCACGAGGAGAAGGCGCTGCTGGCCCAGGTGCAGGAGGAGACGCGGCGCAAGCACGGCATCATCGCGGACAAGATGAAGCAGCTGGCCGAGGACAGCCAGGCCCTGCTCAGGGAAGCCTGCCAGCTCCGGGCGGACCTCAAGGAGAATGACTACACCTTCCTCATGGTAAATCCCCGCGGAGGTGCTGCCCCGTGCCCTTCGGGGTGTCACCCTCGCCGTGGCACCTTCCCGCCTCTTGCCGGGCTGCGAGCAGGGCGCTGGACATTCCTTTGGGTGTTTGCAAGCCTCCCCCATGACCCTTTTACAAATAGGGGGGGTCTGATGCCCGATGTCTCCTTCTCTTTCAGAACCACAAGAACCGCAAGCGCAGGTAAGTCCCAGTCCCCGCCGCGTCGCCTGCCCGGTGACACAGAGTGGCTGAGCCCCTGTGTCCCCTCCCTGGGGCTGAACAGGGTCTCCTGCCTGGCTGCAGAGTGAGGTCTCTGCCCCAAGTAGGTTCCCCTACCTACGTGTCCCCTCCAGGTTTGGGTGCTCCAACAGAAGAAGGTGCTGGAGGGGTCCCCAAGGCCCGGCAGCACCCCTGGGTGCCTCTGGGCAGGATGGGGTGGAGGGGGCGCACATGCAGAAATAAAACAGCATTGCAGGTTGTGGGAGAAGCGTTAAAACCCTGATGTTGGGGGAGATTTGGTGCTGGGACCCTCCTGGGGTGATTCACCACCCTCTTGGGGTGAGAGCAAGGTTTGGGAGATGTGGGGTGCTGGTGGGGAAGCCGCTGCCAAAACACGGAGCGCCAGGAGACCCAGCCTGATCGCAGCCCTGACCCATCTCCATCCTCTGCCCCTGCTCCAGGATCGCCTGCACGGCCGAGGAACCGGAGGCCGTGTCCTCAGGGATGCTCCTCGATGTTGCCAAGTACCTGGGCTCGCTGCAGTACAACGTGTGGAAGAAGATGCTGGACATCATCACCATAGGTGAGGTGCTGGGTCCTCCCCAACACGTGGTTGTCCCGGAGCTGAAAGCGTGGGGCCAGCCCCAGGGGTGGTGGGTGCTGGAGAGGAGCATGGAGCAGCCCCATGGCCACAGCTGATGGACCTGGGGAAGGGGGGTTGGAGAGCATAAAGGGTGCTTTGGGGCACTTGCACCCCAAAAGGGAAGCCTTGATGGGTGCATTTCTCCATGGTGAGCTGGGTTAGGAAAGGATGGATGGGATGGATGGGTGGTGGGTGGGTGGATGGATGGATGGAGGGATGGGTGGACGGATGGATGGGTGGGTGGGTGGATGGAAGGATGGAAGGAAGGATGGAAGGAAGGATGGAAGGAAGGATGGAAGGAAGGATGGAAGGAAGGATGGAAGGAAGGATGGAAGGAAGGATGGAAGGAAGGATGGAAGGAAGGATGGAAGGAAGGATGGAAGGATGGGTGGATGGGTGGGTGGATGGGTGGGTGGGAGGATGGATGAAAGGAAGGAAGGAAGGATGGATGGGAGGATGGATGGATGGGAGGGTGGGTGGATGGATGGAAGGAAGGATGGATGGATGGGAGGATGGATGGGTGGATGGGAGGAAGGAAGGATGGGAGAATGGATGGGTGGGTGGATGGGTGGGTGGATGGGAGGAAGGAAGGATGGGAGGATGGATGGGTGGGTGGATGGATGGATGGATGGATACCTGCAGGTCTGTGGTCCCCCCATAAGCTCATCCCCCTGCAGCAAGCCGGCCTCCTAACACGCATGCCCCCACCACAGTCCCTTTCAGCTTTGACCCCAACTCCGCGGCGAACTGGCTCTCGGTGTCCGAGGACCTCACCAGCGTCACCAACAGCAGCTACAAGCTGCTGGTGGAGAATCCCGAGCGCTTCACCTCGGCCCCCTGCATCCTGGGCTCCTGCGGCTTCTCCACCGGCTTCCACACCTGGGAGGTTGACCTGGGTGGCATCACAAACTGGCGGGTGGGGGTGGCCCAGCCCCGCGGTGGCACCCACTGGACCTTCCACCACGACGCTCGCTCCGGCTTCTGGTATATCTACCGCCTGCCCGGGAAGGATGGCGAGATGTGCCGGGCGTCCAACACGGCGCGTTCGGAGGCGGCGCTGGGTGACCTGAGACGGGTCCGGGTGGAGCTGGACTGCGACGAAGGGGAGCTCTCCTTCTACAACGCCGACAGCAAGACCCACATCTACACCTTCCACGAGAATTTCGGCGGCACCGTCTTCCCCTACTTCTACGTGGGGGCCACGCCGACGGGCGCGCTGCCCGAGGCCCTCCGCATCTGTCCCCTCCGGGTCCGCATCCACGAGGATGTCCCTGTCTAGTGGCCACCAGCTCCTGCCACACCACCGCCTCTGCCTGCATTTGGGGTCCTCCAGGTGCTTTTTCAGCTTTCTTAAGAGAGGAGGGGAAAAAAAAAAAGAAGGAAAAAAGATTTTATAAAGAATTTATGTATGTACTGCCTCTTTTTTTTTTTTTATCACTAATAAACACTTTTCTCTTCTGATATGGCTCCTTCCCTGCCTCCTTCCATCTTGGATCAAAGCGGGGAAGGTATCTCCTTGCCTGGGGGCTCTAAATAGTAAATTAAACCGTCTGGGGGGGTTTTCTAAGTGTGCAGCTTGCCAGGCTCCAAGTGTCCCTGCGGTGGGTAAAGCAGGGGACGGTGGCCTTTGCCCACACACCTCGGGGATGGGAAAATCCCACACGGCTTGGCTGGACACAGGCAGAAGCCTGTGTTTCCCCTCTACAAGAAAAAAAACCCCAAAATGTTAACAGAGACATCCTTGAGAGTAACAACCCATCTCCTCTGATCCTTCTCCCCATGACTTTACCCCTCCGAAGGGCTTTTCTGTAAATCGCCAGCTCCAGGAGTCAGGTGATGACGTGCGGGTGGTGGTTGGAGGTGGAGGGGGGATGCTCAGAGGTGGGATGAGGGGAGATAAAAACCACCCGCGGCCACCCCGTGCTGGGCCTGGTGTCAATCCTGCCAAAAAAAGGCTTTTTTCCTCCATCCTGGTGAGCACTTCGGGTTTCAAGGTGATGCCCTGGGGAGGGGGAGGGTGTCTGGAGGGGCCGCGTTGGCTTCGGTGCCTGGCGCAGCCCGGCCGGCCGGGACCTGCCTGCCAGGATGCTGATATTAACGGGTGGTTTCCATGGTTTCTCACCATTTTGCATAGGATGCTCCTTAGGAACGAGAGCTGGCAGCGGAAAAACAAAAGGGAGATGTCGGAGGCGTGCGGTGCGGGGGCGAGCCCGGGGGGGTCCTCTGCTTTCCTTACGTCGGCTGACGTTATCCATTTCCAACCGAGCATCCCTGGATACGGGGCAGGGAAAGAGGAAAATCAGTGCGAGCATCCCATCTCCCTTCCTGCGCCGTACCCCGATGCTGCGCATCCCCCCCCCCCCCCAGCAGAAAGCTGGTGCTGCCTGGAAATTTGGGCATCCCGTGGCCACTTTGAGCAGAAGCAAGGAGTTTGTTGGAAATGAGAAAAAGCTGGTGAAGCTCTTCGAGGCGCCGGCGCTGGAGCAGGATGAGGCGTTTCTCTTTGTCAGGTCCGAAGGGAGCGTTTCCCTCCGGCGGCTGCGAGTGCCAGAGCAGGTGCCTGGCACAAAAAAAAAAAAAAAATGGCAATAAAGGGTGAAATGAGGCATCGCTTCAGATGACGAAACTGAAATATTTTAACTTTTTTTCTAAATCATCTGTTGAAAAACCGGTTTGCAGGAAACAATATGAATTAATGAACTGGTTGGCTCCCTAAGACTCTGTGGTTTTTAGCGTCATAAACAATCCCTGCGTCTTCCCCTGAGCTTAATTTCATTCCCACGGAGGCAGAGAAATGGCTTTAAGTGGAAACCTAAAGCCCGCAGCGATGGGCGATGTCTCCCCAGGACTGAGCGTTTGCTCGCACATCTGATATCGGGGGAGAAATTTGGGGAAAGCTCCGGTAAGGGGCAGGGGGGTTTTGCATGGGACCCTCCTTTGCAGCCATCGCATCCTTCCCCAACCCCCGAGATCCCACCCGGGACACGCCGGTTACTTGCAGGACCTTTTCCATGCTCAAACCTTCCTCCTTGCAGCAATTAGAAGAGTCTCATTAATTATTATTTTTGTCATTGCTAATATTTTAGCATCATTTTTAGCTCCTGGCGCCTGAGGAAAGGGGTTTGATCCCCCGATCCCTGCGGGCTGCCCGGGATCCCGATCCCCGTCCATCCCAGTGCTGCTCCCCTGCGAGGGGTGGGTGGGCACCCACGCTGGGTGGGCGTGGGGTGAGAGTGGGGCTCCCCGGCATCTGGGTGGGGAAAGGGAGCGTGATTCCAACCGGGGGGAGGGCTGAGGTTGCTGCAATGAAGCCCCCCACCCCCCCATTAGACTGTACTGACACCCCCTCACCCCACCCCAACATCTTCCCCCCCCCCAATTTATAGGGACGGGAGATATTTCGGAGAAGCAGGCTGCTCTCCCATTGGCTCGCAGCGCGGCGATGATGTCATTTCTACCCAATCCGAGGGAGGACAGCACCTTTTCCCCGCCCCCCACCCCCCGCTCCCCCCCCCCGCCCCGGGTACCAACCAGCGCTGGGGCCGGTGCATCCCGGAGGGGTATAGGGGGGCAAGTGGGGGGACACCCCCCACCCCCCAAAAAAAGGAGGTTTCCCGGGGTGTGCGAAGCCCTCGGGCAGCCCCGGGGGATGCAGGGGCTTGGGGACAGATCCTGCACCCGGCTCAGCGCTGGGGACAGGCGGGTTGGGGCTAAATCCTGTGCCCTGAGGGCTGGGATCTGTTGGCGGCTCCGCCGGCTCTTCCCAGGGCCAGGAATCCTCTGGGATAAGGAGGATCCAACCCTGTGGGTTTTTTTTCCTGAAGGATCTGCAGCTACTGAACCCTTGGGGGGAGGTTGGAGGTGTCCTGGGAGAGGAATTGAGGAGGGAAGGGGCGGGGGGAATGTGAGGATGCAACCCTCCGAGCGTGGCTGGAGGATGGGAAAAGGCTCGCGGGAAACACCACAGAGGCTCGCCCCATCCTTAGGGACTCCCCCAGATTCCTGCTTTTGGCAGAGGGACATCCCGGGACACACGGACCTTCCCCACGGCCATCCTTGTGGTCCAGCCCACGCGGGCTTTTGCCATCTCTCCCACCCGCGCCTGGGGAGGGTTGGGATGCTGCTACTGGGATTCCGAGCAAGTTTCCCTGAGCTGGAGGGCTGCGGCCATGGGAAGAGCAAACCCTTCACCTCCCCCGGCCTCCTCTCGCTGCTGGGGCTCTTTCCTCCCCAGCATCAGCCTGGCTCCACGGCCAACCTCCCCTCCTGCCACCTCCTGCCACCTCCTGCGGTCCCACGCCAGGCTGACCCCGGTGAGGGTTTAGTGGGGACGATGTGGGTGGGAAAGGGGTGGCCCCCCCGCTGCAGACCCCAATCGCCCTGGGTATCTCCCAAAATCTCCTTGGCCTCCCTTTTTCTGCGCCTCGTTTAGACCAGCACATGCTGCCGGGATTAAAAAAAAAAAAAAAAAAGAGAGAGAAAAAAAGAAAGAAAACAACAGTTCCCAGCGTTGGAGCAGCCAGGATGTTGGCAGGGTGGAGGGTGACAGCCCTGGGGGGTGGTGGTCACCAAGTGTCCCCAGAGCCACAGGGGTTCCAGGAGCTGAAACCAAGCTCTGTGTCACCCCCCCCCCCTCCCCCCCGCCCCTAAACGCTGCTCCTGTGGAGCTGGGGAACAAGGAGGCACCTCCAGATGTGACACCCCCCCCCCAGCACCAACCCTGGCTCCAGCCAGCCGTGGAGCTGAACCACGGGCGCTGACGCCGGGCGGGAGGGAGGGGGTTTGCACCCCGAGCCTGGGCCAACGGGGAGCTCAAAGGAGCATTTGAGCAGAGCCCCCTGCACCCCCCCCCCCCCCCATCCCACCACGAGGTGCCACGCCGCCCGGTGCCAGCCACACAACAGGGACCGTCCCACAGCCACCTGGGGCCCCACAATGGCTGTTTGTCCCCCAGTTGGCTGCTGTGCCTTGACCCTTTCCCCCCCCCTGCCCCCCCCCCCCCACCTCCGCCGCCTCTCCCCTCCCTCCTTGGCCCCGCCGTTTCGGGGCTGTGCTCCGTTCCCTCTGCCCACAGGCACCCTACCCACGCCTTGAGTGGGCACCCGGACCCTGCCGAGCTGAAGGGGGGGGGGGGGGAACAGTCGGGGGTGGGGGGCACATCCAGCGTGGAGCTCGCTCGTCAACCCAAACGTTAGAGGATCCTTCGGCGGGAAGCGATGCGCCGTCGAGTTTCAGCTGAGTGGCCGTGTCACACGTGGGGATGTCACACCACCCCCCCCCCCCCCCGCTTTCCAGCTGGGTCACCCCGTCCTTCACCACGCCGTGAGGGATTAGCAAAGCCACCCTATTTTCGTTTTTTTTTTTTTTTTCCAGGGGAAAGAGGGGGACACACCACCTCCCCACGGCCGCCCTGACGCTCGTTACATAACGGAGGAGACCGGTGCCTAAATAAACCCGCACGGTTCCCCGGAGGTGCCGGGCTTGTGATCGCCGTCAACCGCGGCCGTCGGCGATAAATAGGCCAGGGTGAAGCAGATCTGGGGGAAGGAGAGTCAATTTATAGGAAGGGCACAGCCCTAAGAGGTGTCCTAGCTCTGCTGGGGCTCCCCAGGGACCCCCCGCTCACCCCGGCATCGCACCAAAATAATTTCGGGATCTGGGACTCGTCGCCCGGTTTGCAGAAGGAGGATGACGTGTCCCCGCGTGCCTTTGGGGCTGGGAACGGGTCACAGTGGGCCGGTGCCTCATCCCGGCCCTGGGAGGATGGGGAGGGCACCCCATTTCTCCCCCTGACACCCCACAGCCCGTGCCGGCGTGGGGCAGGAGGGGGGCCGGGGGTGGGGTGGGGTGGGGGGTTTGGCCCCGCTGGAGATGCCACCAGACCCCCATTAAACCCTCCGAGTCCCCTTCTTTGTCACTTTGTCACTCTCCAGCTTTGTCCTGCTCTAGCAGAGAGCCAACGCTTGCTTCCCACCACGCGCTCAGCCCTTTCAACCCATCACCCCCCTTCTAGAACCCCCCCAAACCCCCTTTTTCAGGCTGAATTCAGCCCCTCCCTTTGCCTCCACGACCCCCCTTCGCTCCCCCCTCCCCTCCCCCCTTTTTAATGTGGGGTGGTTTTTGGGTAATTTCCCCCCCACACCTCCTTTTTTTTTTTTTTTTTTTTTTTTTTTTTTTTTTTTTTTTTTTTTTTTCCCAGGCCCAGCCCAAAAATAGCTGCTCGGCGTGATGTCACCGGGCTGGTACCCGGTTCGTACAGTCCCTGGGCCAATCAGAGGCGGCGGTTCGGCTGCGCCAATCGCCGGCCGGGGAGGTGATGTCATGGGGGGGAGGCGGGGGGGGGGCTCTAGGGGCCCCCCGGGTGGGATGCTCCGCGCAAACCCCCCGCACCCGCGTTAAATGAGCCCGGAGAGCGCGGAGAAGCAGCCCAAGCGCCGGCGGTGGGGTGAGTGTCGCGGGGGTGGTTTTTTTTTTTTTTTTTGGGGGGGGGGGAGGGGGGGATGTTTTTTGGAAGGCGAAGGGTTGAAAAGTTTTTGGGGAGGGGTTTTGGGGTGTGTGGGGGGGGAATTTTTTCAGGGGGTTCCTGGCTGTCACGACACCCCTCTTTGTCCTCATTCCTCCAGCATCCTCCTCGCCGTGCAGGGGGCAGCCCCCCAGCCCAACATTTTGGGGTGCTACCCCCCCTCACCACACACACCCCCCCACACCCCTCCCGTGGCCACCGACCCCAGCAGGCACGGAGCAACCCGCGCCCACGGTGCGTGGGGCGCAGGGCTGGGGCTCAGCATCTTCCGTCTCACCTCGCTCCAGCATCCCCGGGGTGGGGGGGATTCGGCACCCTCAGGACCCCCGGGGGGGGGGGGGTGTCGCCTCACCCAGACCACCCCCCCCCCCAAATGTGGGCGCAGGGGCGCGGATCCCCCACCCACCCCGCGGAGGGCAGCACCAGCCTGAATTATTGATGGTGGCAGGATGCTGGCGGAGGTGACCTGCTTTCAGCAGGCGCTGAAATATTTATTTCAGGGAGGGGGGAAAAACGAGGGGGAGGAAGGGAGGAGGCAGCTGCCATCCTGCCCCCCCCCCCCCCTCCCCTCCTTAGCGGAGGGCGGGGGGGAAAGCATCCATCCATCCCTTCAGAGAGAGTGGGGACCCCCCCCTCCATCCCCTCCCTCCATCACTGGGGCGCTTTTTCCAGGGAAAGGGGCTGGGAGATATGGGGGGGGGGGGGTAGGGGTGGGGGGTGGTGTTCCCCCAGCGTCTCAGGGGTTCTACAGTGGAGATGGGGGGGGGGGGGGAAAAGGGGGTTGGAACCCTTTTGGGGCCGGATCGGGCCCCCTCCTCCCTGCCACGTGCGCCTCGAGGGGAGTGGGCTCGCTCCCGCAGCCTCTCCACGCTGGGGGTTTGAGCGAGGTTTCAGCTTGAGGGTGACAGATTTCAGCCGGGGGGGGGACACTGGGGACTGAGGGGGGGTGTGACAGCAACGGCAGGGCCCCAACCCCACCCTGCTTCCCTTTGGGCTGGGGGTGGGAAAAGAGCTCAGCAGGGAGGGGGGTTTCCCTCTCGGAGGAGCCTCCAAACACCTTGACCAGCATCTTCATCCAGCGAGGAGGAGGAGTGGGGGGTGGCAGCCCACCCGCCTGCCTCCGCTCCAGCCGGCGGCACCCCCCCCGGGGATGGACCCCATCTTCCCCCCCCCCCGTTTTGGATCTGATGGGTGATCACAGCATTTTATCCCCCCCAGCCAGGGCGTTAACGCCACGGGAGGGCTGGGAGAAGGGGGGTTGGTAGTATAAAATAGGTCCAGGCCCCTCCCCGCCCCCCCCCCCCCCCCCCCAAACCCCCTGGCAAACCCAGAGATTAAAAAAAAAAAAAAAAAAAAAAAGAAAATTTGGGGTGGCAACGTAAGGAGTGGGGAGGCAAGAGCCAGGCAAACGCTTTCAGCTGCCTGATCGCAGCTTCGAGCCGGGCTGTCAGAGCTCAGGGCACAACCTCGTGTCGGCATACGAGCTGTCAGAGAATCCCCACCCCGCTTGGCAAGAGCCGCCTCGGGTAAAACCCTTCATCCAGGCGAGGAGAAAAAACCCTGGGGGGGGGGGGGGTAACCCCCAAACCCAACCAGCCCTGGCACTGGGGGTCACTGAAAAAAAAGGAAAAGCCTCCCCAGGGAAAGTGTCCCCCTCAAGGTGTCCCCCCAATTTATCCCTGTCGTGTCCCCCCCCCCCCCCTCAGCTCCACCAACCTCTGGTAGGTCCCAGCAGGATGGGGGAGGAGGGGGTTGGTTGGGATTTTTTGGGACCCCCCCCCCCCCCAAGGTCGAGCTGGGTTGGGGTGTGATGTGGCTGTGGGAGCTGGCAGCACCCTGACAGCCCCGGGGTACCCACGGGGGGAGGGAATTGCCCCTTCCCTGGGGGGCTGCAAGGATTTTAGAGTCCCTATTGTAAAGAAGGGAATTTTATATATATATATTTAATATATATTTATACATATTTAAATATATATTTTATATGAATATCTATAAATATATATGTGTATATATATATATTTTTTTTTTTTTCCCCCTTAGAAACAAAACCCATGAATAATTCCAACCCCCCAAACTCAGCCCCCACTTTGGGAAGGGCATTTCCACGGGGGAACCCCTCTGATGGCTCCCACACCCCATTTGTGTCCCCCGCAGACCCTGACAAATTTGGGGGGGGGGGGGGGAAGGGGGTAACCCCGCTTTAATCCAGGTTTTAATGAGTCTCTGGGTGCTGCCGCCCCCACGCCAGGCTCTGAGTCCCCGGGGATGGGTGGGGGGTGTCCCCGGGGGCCTGACCCACAGTCTCGGGCCCCCCCCCCCCCCGGGAGGTGCTGGGGGGACGTGGGGGAGGGGGCCGGTGTGCCAGCCCTTGGGGTGGCAAAGGGGCGAGCTGAGGACTGGGGCTCTCAAGACACGAGTGGGGGGGGGGGTGTTGGGAGAAGGGGTCACGCCTGTCTGGGGGGTGTGGGGGTGCGTGTGGGGTGTGTGTGTGTGGGGGGGTGTGTGCGTGTCCACGCGGCTCCCAGCACGGGTGGGCACACGGGTGGGTTGTGCAGCCACCGGGCAGCACCAGGCTGGGGGGGGGATGAGCATGCCCCGTGCCCCCCCAGCTGTGGCCACCGTCCCAGTGCATGCCCAGTATGCCACACCAGTGCGTGCCCATCCCACCAGTGTGTGCCCATCTCACCAGTGTGTGCCCATCCCACCAGTGTGTGCCCATCTCACCAGTTTGTGCCCATCTCACCAGTGCGTGCCCATCACACCGGTGCGTGCCCATCCCACCAGTGTGCGCGCCCATCTCACCAGTGTGTGCCCATCTCACCAGTGTGTGCCCAGTATGCCAGACCAGTGCGTGCCCATCACACCAGTGCATGCCCATTGTCCCAGTGTGTGCCCATCACGCCACACCGGTGTGTGCCCACCATCCCAGTGCGTGCCCATTGCACCAGTGTGTGCCCAGTATGCCTCACCAGTGTGTGCCCATCACACCAGTGTGTGTCCATCATCCCAGCGTGTGCCCATCGCACCAGTGTGTGCCCATCACGCTACACCAGTGTGTGCCCATCATCCCAGTGTGTGCCCATTGTCCCAATGTGTGCCCATCTCATCTCACCAGCACGTGCCCATCACCCCAGCACGTGCCCATCACCCCAGTGCGTGCCCATCATCCCAGCACACGCCCATCTCACCAGTGCATGCCCATCACACCAGTGTGTGCCCATCACGCTACACCGGTGCGTGCCCATCATCCCAGCGTGTGCCCATTGTCCCAATGTGTGCCCATCTCATCTCACCAGCACGTGCCCATCACCCCCAGTTCATGCCCATCATCCCAGCACGTGCCCATTGTCCCAGTGCGTGCCCATCTCATCTCATCTCACCAGCACGTGCCCATCACCCCAGAGCGTGCCCATCTCACGAGTTCATGCCCATCATCCCAGTGCGTGCCCATCTCATCGTCCCAATGTGTGCCCGTCATCCCAGTGCGTGCCCATCGCACCAGTGTGTGCCCATCATCCCAGTGCGTGCCCATTGTCCCAGTGCGTGCCCATCTCATCTCATCTCACCAGCACGTGCCCATCACCCCAGAGCGTGCCCATCTCACCAGTTCATGCCCATCTCACCAGTGCGTGCCCATCGCACCAGTGTGTGCCCATCATGCCACACCAGTGCGTGCCCATCATCCCAGCGCGTGCCCATTGTCCCAGCGTGTGCCCATCTCATCTCATCTCACCAGAGCGTGCCCATCTCACTAGTTCATGATCATCATCCCAGTTCATGCCCATCATCCCAGTGTGTGCTCATTGTCCCAGTGCATGCCCGTCTCATCTCACCAGCGCGTGCCCATCACCCCAGAGTGTGCCCATCTCACCAATGCGTGCCCATCATCCCAGCGCGTGCCCATCTCACCAGTGTGTGCCCATCTCACCAGTTCATGCCCATCATCCCAGCGCATGCCCATCGCACCAGTGTGTGCCCATCACGCCACACCGGTGCGTGCCCATCGTCCCAGTGTGTGCCCATTGTCCCAATGTGTGCCCATCTCATCTCACCAGCATGTGCCCATCACCCCCAGTGCGTGCCCATCATCCCAGCGCCTGCCCATTGTCCCAATGTGTGCCCATCTCATCTCACCAGCGCGTGCCCATCACCCCAGAGCGTGCCCATCTCACCAGCACGTGCCCATCTCACCAGTTCATGCCCATCATCCCAGCGCGTGCCCATCGCACCAGTGTGTGCCCATCATGCCACACCAGTGCGTGCCCATCATCCCAGCGCGTGCCCATTGTCCCAGCGTGTGCCCATCTCATCTCATCTCACCAGAGCGTGCCCATCTCACTAGTTCATGCTCATCATCCCAGTTCATGCCCATCATCCCAGCGCGTGCCCATCTCATCGTCCCAATGCGTGCCCATCATCCCAGTGCGTGCCCATCATCCCAGTGCGTGCCCATTGTCCCAGTGCGTGCCCATCTCATCTCATCTCACCAGCACGTGCCCATCACCCCAGAGCGTGCCCATCTCACCAGTTCATGCCCATCTCACCAGTGCGTGCCCATCGCACCAGTGTGTGCCCATCACGCCACACCAGTGCGTGCCCATCATCCCAGCGCGTGCCCATTGTCCCAGCGTGTGCCCATCTCATCTCATCTCACCAGAGCGTGCCCATCTCACTAGTTCATGCTCATCATCCCAGTTCATGCCCATCATCCCAGCGCGTGCCCATTGTCCCAGTGCATGCCCGTCTCATCTCATCTCATCTCATCTCATCTCATCTCATCTCATCTCATCTCATCTCATCTCATCTCATCTCATCTCATCTCATCTCACCAGAGTGTGCCCATCTCACTAGTTCATGATCATCATCCCAGCACGTGCCCATTGTCCCAGTGCGTGCCCATCTCATTTCACCAGCGTGTGCCCCTCACCCCAGTGCGTGCCCATCTCACCAGTTCATGCCCGTCATCCCAGTGCGTGCCCATCTCACCAGTGTGTGCCCATCACACCAGTGCGTGCCCATCGCACCAGTGTGTGCCCATCACGCCACACCAGTGCGTGCCCATCATCCCAGCGCGTGCCCATTGTCCCAATGTGTGCCCATCTCATCTCACCAGCGCGTGCCCGTCACCCCAGTTCGTGCCCATCTCACCAGTTCATGCCTGTCACCCCAGTTCGTGCCCATCTCACCAGTTCGTGCCCATCTCACCAGTTCATGCCCCTCGCCCCAGGACGTGCCCCCCCCTGCCCCCCGCATGCCCAGCGTGCGGGTGGGCCCGGGCGGTGCTGGCCGATGTCCCCAGCCCCCGGGACACCCCTCGCTGAGCCGGGCTCTTCCCTCCCCCAGGGACACTCTTGCTGCAGACGCCCAAGGAGCTCCACGCCATGACTCTGGCCGGTACGACACCATCACGGGGCCACGCGTGGGGACGGGGAGGGGGGGGGTGACACACACACAGAGCACGGTTTGCCCACCCCCCAGGTACCCAGAACCTACCCCAGGCCAACCCCTGCCCTGGGCTCCTCACACCATCCCAGTGGTGACCGGCGAGGGGCTGCGCATGTAGTTAACATGCCAGGACAGACATAACTCATGTGGCCACCCCCCCTCCCACTTCTGCGTGCCTCAGTTTCCCCTTTGCATGCCTTGCTTCCCCCCCCCAGATCACCCTGCTTGCAATATCTGGGCAAACTTCGGTGCCAGCCGCTGTCCCCATCCCAACGTGGCAGCCCTGGGTGCAGACGCCTGGCAGGACCCCCCCCCACCCACCCACCCACACCCCCCCCGACCCCAATCCCACTGTCTTTTCCCAGCGTACAAAGAGAAGATGAAGGAGCTGCCTCTCGTCTCCCTCTTTTGCTCCTGTTTCCTCTCGGACCCCCTGAACAAGCCGGCGTACACGTATGAAGGTGAGAGCCCACCGCCCACCCACCGTTGGGGGGTGAGTGGTACATGAATAATGGGGGGCTGCGGATCCCCCATCCCCCCCCCCTTGGCAGGAGTGACCCTCAAACCAAGAGAATTGGCTCCAGTTTGCTGGCACTGGCTGGAAGCAGAGGGTTGGGTTGGGGTTGGGGTTGGGTTGGGGTTGGGGTTGGGGTTGGGGTTGGGTTTGGGGTTGGGTTGGGGTTGGGGGGGCACAGGCAGCCCCGCAGCCCCCCCCCAACTTTCTGCCACGACTCCACCTCACGAAGCGTCGGGCGTGGGCTCGGTATTTTTAGGCAGACGGTGCCGAGTGATTCAGACTGATTTATGTCAGCGAGCCCAGAGGCAGCAGCGGTGACGGAGGAGGGTGCCCGGATTTGGGGGGCTCCTCCTGGACCCCTCCTGCGGCGGGGGGGCGGCGGGGGGGGGGGACACCCACAGCTGGAAAGGGGCTTCATGGTCCCGTTCCCACTCCCCGAAGCAGGACTGAGCTCTGCCCTGCTCGCTCGCCTCTCCCTCGGGAGGGATACCCAGCCCCCCAGCTCACCCAAACATTCCCAGCTTGGGATTCCCAGTTTTGGGAGTGTGTCCCCCCCCCCCCCCCCCGCCCCAAACCCCCATCACTGGGGCTGAACCACACTGGGTGCGTTCGGGGAGCGGGGATTGAAACCCCTGGAGATTGGAGAAAGCGGTGGCCCATTGAAGTGGGGGGGGGGGGGGAGGCTCAGGTCTATGACCCCAAGACGGTTTGCCCGAAGGGGTGGGATGCGCCGCCCTCAATCCCGCTGCCCCTCTCCCCAGCAGACACGGTTGACCTCACCTGGTGCGTCATCTCCGACATGGAAGTCATCGAGCTCAACAAGCGCACCTCGGGGCAGTCCTTCGAGGTCATCCTCAAGCCCCCCTCGTTCGACGGCGTCCCCGAGTTCAACGCCTCCCTGCCCCGCCGGCGCGACCCGTCCCTGGAGGAGATCCAGAAGAAGCTGGAGGCGGCGGAGGAGAGGAGGAAGGTAAGCCTGGCAGCTTACGTGCGGCACTTTTCCCCCCCGGGGACACGCAACCTGGCACTGGGGGTGCTCACTCACCAAGGGGCGCCCGCCTCCGGGGACGCGGCTGAGTTTGGAGAGGGTGGGTTTGGCCAGGAGGGGAAGGGACCCACGGTCCCCACGGCCATCGTGTCCTCTTTACCCGTGCAGTACCAAGAGGCCGAGCTGCTGAAGCACCTGGCGGAGAAGCGGGAGCACGAGCGGGAGGTCATCCAGAAGGCCATCGAGGAGAACAACAACTTCATCAAAATGGCCAAAGAGAAGCTGGCGCAGAAGATGGAGTCCAACAAGGAGAACCGGGAGGCCCACTTAGCGGCCATGCTGGAGCGTTTGCAGGAGAAGGTGAGAGCCTGGGGAGGAGGGACACGCTGGGCCACCGACCCAGGAGGGTGTCACAGGATGCTTGGGCACCCTGCATGGCTTTTGGGGTGGCGTTACCCTCCGGGGACACCACCAAAGTGGGACCCCCCCCCCCTCCTCCTTGCCCACCACGCAGCAATACCCAAACACGACATCCCAGCCGGGGTGGGGGGGTCCTGCCTGGGGACCCACCGAGCCTGATGTGTGTCCGTAGGCTCCACGAGCGGTCGGCGGGTGGAGAGCTGGGACCCGTAGCTTGCCCGCAGACACGCAAAGGCTTTGCTTACCCCACCCCGTCCCACCACGATGGCCTTGACCCACCGCTTGCAATTTTCCCACCTCTCAGGTGGTAGATCTTCCCCTGGAGCCTTCCCCAGAGGCCGTGGAGCCGTCAGCTCCCCGGCAGAGCTGGAGGGGTCTGTGCTGCCACGTTAGGAGATGCTTCCACCCTGCCAGCCTCTGCAGACCTCTTCTCTCTCCCCGAAGCAGGTCTGTTCCCAACCTCAGCACGGAAGGTCCCACCCTCACCACCTCCAGCTCCCTCCAAAACATCCCTTCTGCAAGGAGCTCGCCCAGTGCCCTTCTCCAAACGCCTCAGCTAGCCTTGGGTCAGAGGCAGAGAGCACGAGATAATGAAGGACAATTCGAGCTAACCCCATCTCCTTGGGGCTCCCGGTCCATCCCGTCTGGTTGACGTCTACCTCCTAGCTAGAGGGCGAGGACAATCTGTCCCTGAGTGCCTCCACAGTCCTTAAAACACCCCAGGGGAGGAGAGGACGCTGTTGACCCATCGGTGGTGTCCCTCGGGGGATGAACCTCGCGAACGCCCTCGTGCCTTCGAACCCCTCCGAAGCCGCTGGCCTGCCCGTGGGGACCCCGAAGTCCGTCCAGCTAACGCGTGTGTGTCCCCCCCCCCCTCCTCCTCCTCCTCCTCCTTTCCTCCTACCCTCCCTCCTCCCCCCCCACAGGACAAACACGCGGAAGAAGTGAGGAAAAACAAGGAGCTCAAGGAAGAAGCCTCCAGGTAAAGAGGCGATGGTTGGACTGACAGCTCCGGGGAGGTGGCGGAGGCTGCCGCAAGCGCAAGGTCGGATGGTGGAAGGGTGGACGTTCCTCTGCTTTCTTTGTTCGTGAATGTAAAGAGTTGACAAGTGAAGCCATCCTATTCGTTTCGGGGAGGGTGGGGAGGGAGGAGGAAGAAGGGAGGGTGGGCGGGAGGGTGCCGGCTTCGGGATGCCCATCTCCTTGGTGGGTGTCACGCACCACCCGTCAACCAGGTCCGGAGGAGACAGCCGAGGGCTGGCGAAGCGGAGGAGGTGGCCTCCCCCCTCCCCCAGGGAAAAGCTGGTGTGTGTGTGTGTGTGGGGGGGGACACGGAGCAGGTGGGGAGGGAACGGGGCAGGGAAATGTGCGTCTTGTGTGACTTTAATTTAGTGCTGGGCAGGCAGGGTGGGCAGGCGGGCGGCCCTCCGACTTCTTTCTTCTCCTCCATCCCACCCCATCGATGGGCAGCGGCATCTCTTGGCGTCCCTCTCTCCTTTTTTCCCGCCTGGACTCAAGGCCTCTTGCCCAGAGCAGGCGTTATTTGCCCATAGACCTTACGGAACCATTTTGGGGAAGGGGGAGAAGAGATTCCCCCCCATTGGAGGTGGTCAGAGTGTGAGGCTCACTTGCTCCAAGGGCTTTATCCGGCCGTGGGAGATGCTGATGATCCTTTTCAAGGGTGAAATTGAAAATCCCCGTGACTTCCCAAAGAGCTGCTTTTTTTGTAAGAACCTGCTGAGAATCGTCTTTGTGGGAACTCCTGGATGAAGTCCCCTTTTCCACTGTGGAGCAGCTGGAGAGCCATCGGCTTAGAGGTTATTTGAAAAGGGAGATCAGCCCCACGGAGAGCGAGAGCAGGAGAGGAAAACAGGGCAGGGATGTGGAAAGGACAGGAAAAAAAAACAAGAGGGAAAGAGGAGCTGGGGGAGCCGAGGCTGGAGAGCCAGAGGTGGGATGGAGATGCCTCTCTGGAGAGCAGGAGAAGACAACAGCCATAGGGAGCCCCTGGGGACAGGGTTGGCACCTCCTGGTGACACCGGGGAAGACCGGGCTGGGACCCACCAACAGCTCCTGACCAGCCCAGAAGGTGTTTTAGGGGAGATGCCGTGCAATCTCCTGGGTGGTCGTTGCCTCCAGGGAGGGTGAGAGAAGCAGAGAGCTCGCAGTGAGATCCTTCTCGGCGGGAGAAGAAGGAGAGCCTGTTTTCTGTTGGGCGTGGGGTGGGTATGGCCCCTCCTCTCCCGGTTGCCAGCGGGCAGTGGTCCCAGTACCGCAACGCCCTGGCACCTCATCAGCCCCCAACCCTAATGCTAACAGAAGGTTTGGTCTCCGCTATGGCCAGGTAAAGGCTTTCCAAGCTCTGATTCAGGTCTGGAGGGAACCGTGTCTCTTTACCTGTGCAATGAGATGCTCGCCCGCACCCAGGAGCCCCGGGGGGGGGGACCAGCCCTTGGGGGGGGGGAGCATGGGAGAGGGTGGCGGGCGAAGGAGACGGAGGGGGCTGTTCTAGCTGTGGCACGAGCTGTCGTTTTTTTTTTTGTATACAACTGTTGTAAATAAACTGCCTTGGCATTTCTTTCGTTTTCTCATGATCTGTGCCGTGTCTTGTGTGGGGGTTTGTTGTTTTTTTGTTTTTTTTTTTTTTTTTTTTAGAGGGAGGAGGGGAGCATCCCAGTGTCGCTTACACTGGGAAGGGGAAAGGGACTGGGTAGGGAATTAAGGTGGGAGGCAGCACCGTGCATCAGGAGGATGGGTCTGTTTTACCCCAGTGCCCCAAACACCCCCAGCCTGGTGGGACTGCAGCAAATTTGAGCTCCTTTGTTCCCTCCAGCACTATCGGCCCCTTGCACACAACCACGCACCCCAGGGTCACCCCGTGCCCCGCTGGGGCACGCAGAGGTGATGCTCTCCCACTCTGGACCCAGAGCAAGGAGCTAGAGCCAAATTTTAACCGTGTGGTGGGAGATAAAGAGTTGGCCAGCACGGTGAGGAAGCACGGAGGTAGCTGGACATGTGCTGAAGTCTACGCTGAGGCTAGATGACCCATCCCGTGGTCGATCCACAGAGCAGGCAACAGCCAAATGTCAGGTTCTCAGGGCCAGAAGAAGAGCCAGGGGATTTATTCTTCTCCAGCCCTAAGGGGGAAGTGGAACCAAGTCCTCTCCCGTCTTTGCTCAGCCTGAGAGACATGATGCCACCAAAATTTAGGACCAGCCTCCCGGAGGGGACAAGTGTCCATTCCTCCTGGGCCAAGGAGGTCATTCTTGAGCAGACCTTCATCAATCTGGGCTAAAGAAGCCCCCTCTGACCTTGGGAAGCCTTGGAGGATGGATGTCCAACCCAGGAGCTGGTGATTCCACGGGTGTGGGTGGGATTTGGTACCAACATTAAGACAAATCCCAGGAGGGGATTCAGACCTCCCTAAGAACACAGCACCCGTGCTCAGGGGTCCCCATCGTGCCCAGGTGTAACAGCCATATCAAACAGGACAGTGCAAAAAAAGGGACATGGAATCAGTGTTGAGGTGGCAGAGTCCACCATGGTCATACGAACTGGTGGGGTGTGAGTTGACAACCCCCAAAAACCATGTGGGAGAGGATGTGGGGACAGCAGAAGAGCTTGTTACACTCAAGAAGGGAGGAGAAGCCACGGGCTCAGGAAAAAAGTAAGATGCATATATTTAGTACTGATGGTGGCAACAGGAATCTTGAAGCTGACTATCAGCAGACTTGTAGGAGCTGGGTAAGACTGCAGCAAATAAAATACTGGGTTGTTAGGTATATCATATTTGAATAAATAAAGAATACAATATATTGTTCTGCTCTAAGACTCTGTGCCATAGCCCACAACAGCATGTGCATGGGCACTGATATGGGCATGAAGGGATGCAGGAACCACGGCACAATTGAAAGGGGCACCCAAGCTGCGCTGAGGATGAAGAAAATAGGGAGAGACTAAAAGTCTTTCCTCTAAAGAGCCTTATAAAGCACTCAGAAGCTTTGAGGAGGGTAGCAGAGAAACGGGGAGCAGAGCCAGAAGAGCAGAGCTCTTCTTGGTCACGCCAAAGAGGATCAGGGTGAGACAAAACCAGGCAAAGCAAAATGCTGACAGTGTCAGGATGCACATTCTAGAAACTCTCGACTCTCTCCAGGCACCTGGAGCAGAAACACACCTCACCCGTGCCCAACTGCATCTCAGATCATCCTGCTCCATGGCCTGAACCCTGATGAATGTGGCCAGTGCTCCAGCAAAGACTCACAGAATCACAGACCGGTTTGGGTGGGAAGGGACCTTAAAGCCCCCCCAGTGGCACCCCCTGCCCTGGGCAGGGCCCCCTTCCCCCAGCCCAGGGGGCTCCCAGCCCCGTCCAACCTGGCCTTGAACCCTTCCAGGGAGGGGGCAGCCACAGCTGCTCTGGGCACCCTGGGCCAGCGCCTCGCCCCCCGCACAGGGAACGATTTCTTCTTTACATCTAATAGGAATCTCCCCTCTTTCAGTTTCAAAGCCATCACCCCTTGTCCTACCACTACACCCCCCTGATCCACAGTCCCTCCCCACTTTCCCTGTCCCCCCTTTAAGCCCTGGGAGGCCACTCTCAGGGTCCCCCCGGAGCCTTCTCTTCTCCAGGCTGAACCCCCCCAACTCTCTCAGCCCGGCCCCCCAGGGGAGCTGCTCCAGCCCCCCCAGCATCTCCGTGGCCTCCTCTGGCCCCGCTCGAGCAGCTCCGGGTCCTTCTGCTGTTGGGGGCCCCCGAGCTGGCCCCAGCACTGCAGGGGGGGCTCCCCAGAGCGGAGCAGAGGGGGACAATCCCCTCCCTCGACCTGCTGGGCTTGTTTTTCTCCCCTTGCTGCCAAGAGGGAGAGATAATGACGGCTTAGCCTAAAGACAGAGGTGGGCTGGATCTTCTTCCTGCATCCAGCTTTTTGTCCACCTCAGATAATCCCCTCCCTAAACTGATCACGTTTTAATCTCTTTTCCAGTGTTTTCAGCACTGCGATTTAGAATAGCTAAGGTTTAACTGCTCTGTTCTTCTCGCTCCCTGGCTCTTTCTCTCCACCCCCAAGGTATATGAAGATCCAGCCCTTTGGCTGTGGCCACCTCACCAAGGATTATTTGATGACCATCACACCTGGGCATCCTGCAACATTGGAGAGGAGGTAATGGAGACCTATATGGTAATGCCTATATGGCAGAGTCCTCTCTCAAAGCACCATCCTGCAGTCACAGCCATGACATACAAGGGGAAAGCACAAAGCAAAGGTTTGATGCCATCAAGAAACCTCCCAGGGAGATATTTCATGGCACTTGCCAGACTGTCAGGGCTGAGAACGGGTCAGACCTTCTGCACCTGATCCCACCTCTCCTGTTTGAAAAGCCAGATGCAATCCCACGCCTAAATCCCATCCCAAGCAAGAGCTGTGCTATGAGTTGCGCCTCCCGAACATCAGAGGATACCTGGGTGTCCTTCAGAGCAGACACGACAAGCGTCGCTGGATTGCTGACCTGTGTGTGAGGAAACAAGTGCCCACCATTGCGAAGTGACACAAAACAGGGCAAAGCACCTACAGAAACAGCATCCTGGAAGTGCCTCCGGGACACCGAGAGAAGAGGTGAATCCTCCTGCCACCAACCCGCTGCTGGGCTCTCGGAGCCTTCCCTGGCTCATGTGTCATCGACACTGTGAGGGACAGTTCTGCCTTTTGATGACCTTCCTCCAGTCCATAACCTCGTACTGGTTTCTCAGAAATTGCAAATCTGGACAAAGTACCAGCCATTCAATCGTGGTAAGCTGGCACCGGTGTGCAAGGGGTGCAGCTGGAGCGTTGGGCGTCATAACTAGCTGGGGCCTCTGCGGGGAACCTGTGGGGAAGTGATTATAACTGTTCAAGGGCAGAGATCATAGAATCACGGATTCACAGAATCATTTAGGTTGGAAAAGACCTTTCAGATCATCGAGTCCAACCGCTCGGCTCACCCTGCCGAGCCCACCACTAACCCACGTCCCCAGGCGCCACATCCACACGTCTTTTACATCCCTCCAGGGATGGGGACTCCACCACTGCCCTGGGCAGCCTGGGCCAGCGCTCGATAAACCTTTTGGTGAAGAAATTTTTTTCCTAATATCCAAACTAAAATGATGTTGTGTGAACTCCAAGCCAGTATGAAAATCATGTTCTCCTGTCTTTTCCTCTGGCGTGCAGATTATCTGTGCATGAGAAGTTGTTTGGGCAAGGTGGAGGAGTCATGTCTGATGTAGGACAATTCATCTTAGAGAGTGTACTCCAGTACGAATGATGTAATTGTAGGGGAGCTTTGGGGTGTAGAGTCTTGCAAAGACACCTGTACCCAGGCAACCATATCAGTAATGCCACAGAAGGGCAAGACTGACTCAATCATGACATCAGATATAACAAATTTGAGTTTGGATGTAGCAGATTTGGGACCAATAAGGAAAAAAAAAGAAGTAAGTAGGGGCAGATTGGGCTGAAAAAAAGTTCTAATGTAGAAATAGGAAACAAAAAAAAAAAAAAAAAAAAAAAGAGGAATAAGTTACGAAATCAGGTAGGGAACACAGAAGGATGGGATCTTTCGGTGGTCAGGGGAATGATGCCTACAGACGGTGGTGACATTGACCCGGGTACCCAACTGCGTGGGGAGCCCTTTGACAACTCACTGGTCTCTCCGTCAGGGCTGTGTCCGAAAGACTTAGTGCAAGAGGGTAAAAAGGGAGACACTTGCTACCCTGGCATGAAGAGGTGTGGGGAGAGAAGGACAGTGAAACTAATTCAACAGTGGTAGTATGAGATTCATAAGGTTTAAGAGCGATACCTTTATTGTTGTGTTTAATAACGTGTAAAACCAGATTGCAGATTAATAATGATAATGCGTTCGCTAGTTAATTAGGTTGTTGCTTATTCAAGGGATGTATTAGTCTCTTAGTAGGGTATTGCTTAACCAGGGGAGATCATGGACTTTTGAATGCCTGCAGTCCAAAGCAGGAAGGGCAGGTCCCGAAGGAAAGGCATTATATCACAGAAGAGTGTGCCACGAGGCAAGAAAGCTCTCCTCCCACTGCTGGTAGTGCCCAGGTGTTCATGGCAAGTGACGGTACAAGAGCAGCATAGACCAGCCCAGACCCCAAACGCCACCAGATATGTCTTGGGAACAACCCCCCACCCCCAAGGAAGACTACCAAGGCAAACCTAGCAGAGGAAAAGACAAATAATGCTGTTTTATTATTTTGGGGTTATTAGCTTGTAGGATTCTTGGAAGATAACTTCTTTGCCTGATTCGGTCATGAAAAATTAGGTTTCGGGCAAAACACAGTCCAGAATAGTGTAAAAGCTACAGAAACCATCAGGAAGCCAGCAGAGCATCAAACAGGAGACAGGTAGTTGGGAGGAACGGTGCTTTGACTCTAACACATCTGCCCTTCCCTTTCGCTGAACCTTCTTTGAACTCATCCGCACACATGAAACAGGAAAAAGGTAATTTAATTAAATATTCATCACCAAACACAATCAGGGCTGAGGCCCAGTCCCAGCCTCCAACTCTTGATCCTGCGAGGAGGCAAAGTCAGGAAAAAAAGGAGGGTCACTCTTTGTAGCTACAAACAGAAAATTAAAAGACAGCAGCAGGGAATCTTCTTTATCTGGAGTAAGGCAGTTTAAAAGGACTTAAAATCACGCCTGATCATTCCTGCAGACCACTTTTATGCTGGACAGAAAATTCATCAGAAGTTCTTTGCTGGAGAAAGAACCGAGAGGTAAAAACGGAATGGCAAAATGGAAAACCTTACACATTTTTTGGTTTTAAATCTTTTCGTTTGGAGTGTCATTATCGCAGCCAGTCCGTGTGTGTAACAACCCTTTTCAGAGAAGGTGAGGGCCACTACAGACCTTCCTCCTTGTTTGCCCCTCATGCCACCTCTGGGCGATGCATGTTGGCTCTCCTGGCTTTCCTCAGGGCCATCTCAGCACCTGGGGGCCACCCTAGGCCATCCCTGGGGTGGGGGACCTACAGACTCAGTGACGTGAACAGAAAAACTCCGCCGGGACTGGAGAGCTGCTCATCTCCCAGCGCAAGAACTGGTCCATCGCATCCCACGTGAAAAACTCATACAGGATTGCTGGTTCTTTTCTTCCCTCTAAAATACCGTTGGGTTGGTAGCCAGAGCGTACAACATCTCCATCCAGTGTAACGTCCAGCCTCAGGGTGTGGCTGACTCCCATCACTCAGTCAACGGGATTTAGTCCCAAGCCTTGGGGATGCCCAAGCCCTCCAAGGAGTGCTACTACCCAGCGAACAAGTAAGCGACATTCTTGTCTTAGAAAGCCCTTCTCATCAATCACCTCCATGTTTTTAGGAGAGCTTTCATCACCCGAACGCTTGTGGAAGGTCTTGACAACTCGGCTGTTGGTTCAATTCTCTTGAAAGCAACCAAGCATCAGCAGGCACGGTGGTTCAGTCCCTTGGGGATCTCCAGCATCAGTTTTTGCTCACAGCAAACTATTTCCAGCCCTCTGTCCAAAACGTTCAATGTGAGATGAAATGAAGGATGTCCCGGGCTCCTTCATGGGGAGATGTGGGGCCGGAAATTGAGTGGTCCAATCATCATGACCACTTTCCTCAGGGAGTAGTAGTCATGTCCTTCCACGAGTACAACACGATACCATCTGGCCCCAGGATCTTGAGGTCTTTAATGGAGTATCAGCCACCCTGTGATGCACGGAAAAAAGGATGATCAGGCACGGGAAAATCATGGCAGCATCGTCTGGATGGGAGCATCAGGAAACCAATTGCCCTGAAACATTGGAGCAAAGCACTTAATGGCAATGCTGTGAGAAGAACACAGCATTTTTCAAATGGTCCCAGTGGAGCTGGCATCCATCCATCCCAGGCTGTGTGAATCACCTGTACCACAAGTTTCTAACACGCGGTCCCAAAACCCAGCGTGCAGAGGTGGCTTGACGCTCGTGTCTGGCCCATGGCACTGGAAAGCCTGGGCTGCCTTGGTGCCCAGCACTTGTTTTGTTCCCTCTCTGGAGACCAGAGGCTGGTCAAGCCAGGAAGGATTGATATAATGTGGGGACCAACATCCTCCTCCCAGCCCTGGACCTCGTGTGCTAACATCTGCATTCTAATCCCTCCACCTCACCTTGTAGTACACCCCATTGAAGTTGGAGAAAAAGCACCTTGTGTCTTCGTCCCTCCACCTTACCTTGTAGTACACCCTGTCGAGGTTGGAGAAAAAGCACTGGTGGTACCACCAGCCTCCGTGGGAAATCTCGGCGCAGATGTTCCCCGAGTCGGGTGTGCTGAAGCTCCTCTAGTTGTGGTACCAGGCAAAGGAATCCTCCACCCTCCCACTGAACCCGTCCCCGTGCAGGCGGTAATAGTTCTCCTCGTCCTCAATGCTGCAAGCAACCAAGGTGGGACTATTTAATGGGGAGTGTTTGAGTCTCCTTTCTAACCCCAGTACTGCATTCCTGGTGTGATCACCTAGCAATCATCGAGCTGCTCTGGCCAGCCTCCCTGCTATGATTCATCACCTCTAGAAGCCAAAGATGCTGTATTTTTCCCTTCTGGGGGATGGGCATGATTTTGTCATGACTCAGGGCACTTGTTATAGGTCTGAACTGGGCAGACCGTGACTCTAAAACCACAATAAAGGACAGCGGCAGCTTTGGCAAGACAGTCCCTCTAATTACACAACACTGCCTCTTCTTCACATAACAAGCATCCCGCTCTTCACTCAGACTGAGCTAATTAGTAATTTCCCCCTGGGCTAGCAAAGGCTGAAGGTCACTGCCATTGCATGTAATGTCTGATGAGAAAAGTTGGGGCGACCATTCAGAGCACACATTTGCTGGTGGAGGATGCTTCGTGGCACATTCAGGCAATGGGAATTTTTTTCCAGCATTTTCAGCAATTTTGGGGTCTACTCAAAGCCCTCAAGCTTCAAGTGTCCATAAGGTGCAGTGCTCCCTTGGACATAGTCCCATGACAGGTTACTCCGCAGTCACCCACAAGCATTTCCAGTACAGACAGGGAAGTAGTCTAGACAGACCTGGTCATCCCTGATTAAGAAGGATGTGGCTGATGTGGTATAGATAAATAAAACACCAGAGGAGGGGAAGAGTGGTAGACACTGAAGGACATTACATCTGGTCCAGCAAGTAGAAACCATAAGTAGAGAGGGTCAAAAATCAAAATACGACTCTAAACCATAGAGATGCCGGAGGACCTGCCCAGCAAAACCATGGGATTCAAACCCCTGGTTTTGACAGACAGCTCAATACATCTGGCAGAAAAAATACCCCTAAGCACCTGGAGACTCTCCACCTGGTCCTACAGATCCCTTCTCCTGGGGCTGTGGATGTTGGCCATGGCCAAACGACACCACACATTTGTTAGCTCACATCTAGGCTTCAGCCTGGAGCAAAATTTAGTGGTAAATCCAGGTGAGGAAGAAAGGATAGACAGCCTGGACCCGGTCAGAAAAGCTCTCTAGACAGAGTCACTCTGAGCACAACAGGGTTCCCGTGCCCAAAAGTCTCCTGACATTGAACCGGTTGTGTCTATGAGAATCAGGGAAGGCCACCCCACTTTCTACCTGAAGACATGGTAGAAGGCATGCTTGTGTTTGTTGTTCCAGTCCTCCAGGTCAATACGCAGAGAGCAGTCCCCTTGGCTTGTCACCTTGTGGATGTTCTCGTTGCCCAGCCAGAACTCGCCACCGAGGTCCCCAAAGCCCTCCTTGTACTCATTCCAGGTCCTGTTGAAGTCAACTGAGCCATCCTGACGCCTCTGGATGACTGTCCAGCCCCCACCTGCCAGGAGAGAGATAACATAAAATGGGAGTCTCCGGGGAGCATCCCAGGGTCCCAGACAGTCCCCTTACTGATGTGACCTCTGAGGATCCACCTCCAACTCAGCAAGGTGTCTCCTTATCATGTGTCCTCCCACCAAGTGGCAAAACCCAGCGTTGGTTGCTGCACGGGGATAAAATAGGATGCTCATCATAGCTCATGGAAAAGGGCTCCCACCTCTCCCGTGTTGGTTCATGGTGATGTTCCCCTGTTGACTGTCCCAGATCTTAAGGTGGTTTTAAATGAGAGGGAGCTGGTAGTTTTGGGGAGGAAAATGTTTTGGGACTGGAACAAACTAGAGATCCTGGAGTTTGGAGATTATTACGTTCTGTTCCTGCAGTGCCACAGAGACACACGAGCTCTCCCAGCATCGTCTCACTGTCTCCATCTGCTCTCCCATCTGTCCAAATTCCTCTCTCCTCTTTCATTTTATTCCAATATTGTACACTTGGGGTAGGGGTTGGGGGGAAGGGATGGGACCGGGGCCACCTTTTTATTCACTGTTTGTACAGCCTGTCACTCTACAGTGTCTGGGATTGTGCTGATGGTCATGCAAATAATAGTAATGACATAACAGAGACCACACTGTCTGAACAGCCTGTTTCTTAATGAGCACGTGCATCCCAAAGCTGCAATCACCTGTAGATCCTCCAACAGGCAAGATGCCTACATGTGTGTAGCTGAACCCCCTTCGTCCAGCATGGGACGTGTTGATGTGATACATCCTTCTGGGCTGGAGTAGATCCATGGGACAAGGGACTGACAATCCACCACCCCATTTCTCTGACAATTGTCATTGTTCTCCCCAAACTCAAGTGTTACAAGCTGTTGTGGTTTAGGCTTGATTGGCAGCCAACCACCATGCAGCACCTCTCTCTCCCTTCCCCTCCGGCAATGAGAAGGGACAGAGAGCCAGGCTTGGGGTTCGAGATAGGACTGGGATGGGGGAAAATCCCCCTTTTATGATCACGAGCAAAAGGCAGACTCGTTAGGGGAAGAAAAAAAAGAACATACATTTATTACAGACACTAACAACACATATCAGTAGGGCAGTGAGAAGCATTGCCCCATCTTGAGAACACCTTCCCCCCACCCCTCCCTTCTTCCTGGGCTCAGCTCTGCTCCCGATATCTCTACCTCCTCCCCCAGTGACGCAGGGGCAGGGAATGGGGGGTGCAGTCAGCGCTGCCACTTTCTTCATCTTCGGTGAGGGGAGTGTCCGAAACTTGTTCCTCCTGCTCCATCGTGGTCCCTCTCTCACAGGAGACAGTCCTCCACAAACTTTCTCCGACATGAATTCCTCCCACGGGCCGCAGCGTTCCCCACACTGCTCCGTCATGGGTCACCAACTTCCTCTGACTGGATTCCCTCCCACGGCTGCAGCCCTTCCCGAGCTGCTCCGGCGTGGGACTCCCCCGCATGCTGCAATCCTCCCAGCGCTGAATTACAGCAGTGGGGCTGCCTTTTCCCACGAGACCCCGGCCTTCTTCGGGCACAGAACCTTGATCATGTGAGCAGGAGCAACAGGCCATAAATCAATGTCTGCTCCACCGTAGATCTCCAGCGGTAGCAGGGGGGGGCTGCCCTGCCGTCTCCCCACAGGATACAGGGGGGTCTCTGCTCCAGCACACCTCCCCCCTCCTTTCTTCCTCCGTTCCTCCACTGACCTTGGTGTTCATGCAGCTGCAGCAACTCCTCCTCACCAGTCCCACTGCCCGTCACCACGTCCCTTCTTAAATACGTTCTCGCAGAGGCGCAGCCGATTGGCTCAATTTCCCAAACAGAAGTGGAGCTGACGTGGAGCTGGGGGAGCTTCGAGAAGCTTCTCACAGGGGGCCGCCCCGATAGCCCCCTCCCCTGCCACCAAAAAACTCCACCACTCACTCAACCCAGGACACAAGCTAATTTTGTTAGTAAGTTTGTGCCTTGGGATGTCAGTGATGTGCTCTGTATGGCTATTTAGATAATAAGGGTGTGGGAGGTCACCTGCTCATTTGTTTACACTCCAAAGTGTCTGTGGGAGAGTTTCCTATACCCCATCACTTCAACACAGCTACAACTCCTGGTTGCCACGCATAGCCCTCAACTAGCTGGAGATGCTCCAGATACCCCCCAGGGACCAGCTGCTACCCCAGAAGGGCTTCTCTCCCCCTAAACCCTGTGTCACGTCCACTAGCGTGTTGCAAATATCTTGGATGCACGAGGACATCCCAAAGAGCATTGAACACCTGTATTTAGGCAACTGAATCCCAGCCATAATGTCTGGTGTGAAGTATTCATCCAAACCCCTCCTTTGGTCAGGAGAGAGGATGAGGCCTCTGTCCCTGGAGAAGAGCCCTGCTTGGAGATGTTACTCTCACTGACTGTAAAGGAACTTAGAAATAGCTCAGATATAAGATACAACTCTCAGGTTAGACAAACCCCACCCAAAGCTCTGCTGGAAGATGCTGTGGGTGCCTCCCGCGGTACCTTCAGTGTCCATCTCACACAGCACTTCAACGGGCATCCCTCCGACCGAGGGCATGACGCTGCAGACCCCAGACTGCCGGAGCCCCTTGTAGTAAACGGAACCACAGTCGATGGGGCAGATCCTGGCGTGCTTCACCTCTGAGCGAGAGAGCAGAGAAACACGGGGGTTAGCACAGAGCCCGGAGAAAAGGGCACGCAACCACAGCCAGCATCGTTCCCGTGCCATCGTAACGCAGAGCCGGGCAAATAATCCTGGATGCAGAGGGCTGCTTCTGCAGCTGAAAACCTCTGCAGCACGCCGGCTTCATGACTGAGTGCAAGCGGCTTATCGGTGATCAGGTTCATTAGCACAGATCGGCACTTCGGGAGTCTGTGGCTGAGGAACGGCCTTCAGTTCAACTGGGTTTGTAATGGCAACACACAGGTGGTATGCACTTTGCCAGACTCAGATGATACCTCACACCAAAACGTCTTACACACTGCCAAAGAATTGACTGGTTCTCCGGCAACGGTCGGTGCAGGTAATAGCGGGAAGTTTTTTTGTCTCCCAAACTGCTGCTGCAGGTTTTGTCTTACAAGGCAAAGGGATCAAAATCATTCCGGAGAACCCAAAGATGTTTTCAACTGGGATATGTCAGGTGGGATTTATTTCACCTGACGCCGGCCATCAGGTGGGAGGTCTCAGCTAGTCTTTAGAGACAGGCTTCTGCAGAGGGCAGTTCATCCTGGTTTTACGTGGGAGGGGAGGGAAGAGCCGCTCTCCCTGTCTCCCTCCATCACCTACCAAAGTTTCTCAGCTGAGTTGCCTGCACAAAGATGCATGGTGACACCTGAGATGGCCTGGGGCTGGCTTCCAGCTGTCCTGTGTAGGTCCTGTCTTCTATCTGCCAGGCTTACGTGGATGTCTCGGATGCTCCAGAGTATTTCGGATGGCACTACGTGTCAGCTGAACTGAGATCCTGGTCATAGCGGTGGAGGGAGCACGCTGAATTGCTCTCAGTCTGCACGCTGTTTGCCTTGTTATCTCAAACGGCCAGCTGACATGGAAACACACTCCTGTAGCCACCCAACACGAAGCATCTTCACCCGTGAGCTGAGCCTCCCTGGTGGGATGAATCCCATCTTTAGAAAGAAAGGCACAAAGGCAGCTTCCCTTCCTTTTACTCCCCCGGCTAGCCCAGCCTGAAGCACAGCGTGGCCTGAAAACCAGACTGGGACCCCTGGGAGAACCAGGACCCTGAAGGAAGGCAGAAAGCATGCATAGAAGATTACCCTTCCATGAAGCACAAAGAAAGGATGAGACCATGGGACTGGCAGACAATGAAAGCTCCTTGTGAATGGGAAATTAAGCTGGGGGTGGGGGGGAATGATGGGTGAAGAGCTGTAACGTTCCAGCCCACCCACTGGAGAGCGTGGTGGCTGGGAGGGTCCCCTGTGGGCTGCAGGCTGGTGGTAAACTGGGGACATCCTTGGAGGTTGGCACCAACCAGCAGTGCTGCTGCAGGGGAAGCACGTGGGAGAAACCAGTCGTGGGCAGCAAGTCAGGGAGAAACAATCTAGACCCAGCAAGCAACTGGGACAGTGGGCAGAGCCCGATCCCACCTGAAGTTAGTTAGCTAAATGATGCTGCATCAACCAGCTGCACTTGGGCTGGCATCCTCTGGGCCAGAGAAGTCACCATCCTGTTGATGTCAAGTTATTGAGATGAATCCCAGCTCTGGCTTGCGGGTGGTGGTCATGGGTGTAGGCACCCACTCTGATGGCCTGGTTTTGCACAGAGCACTTCTTGCTCAGCGCTCAGAGGCACCGGCGGAGCTGCTCATGCTACCTCCACCACGACATGGATGGCCAAAAGAGCTTGAAAGGAGCACAACAGACAAGACTTAAACTCAATGACTCGGGGGGAGAAGTAACATGGCTTTCCCACCACCAGCTCAAATCAGGTCAAGGTTGGTAAGTGAAAGCCGATAGCAGTTGAGCTGCGTGCCTGAGTCATCCCATCCAGCCCACTTCTCGCTGGAGAAGATTGACGCTGTCCCAACAAGTCCCTCAACCAAAGGCTGGAAGACAAGTCAGAAGAAGTATCACTTCGTCCTTCTCCAAAGTTCCTCCTGGTCATCATCTGCAGGAGATGGGATTTGGGGCATGGGGACCAGACCGGCACGTCTAGTCGTGTCTTTTCGAAGATCACCACCCCCTTATGACAGAGCAGAGGCTGGAACAGGTTGCAAAAGCAACTCAGTTTCTCTTTCAGCACCTCAAGGTTGAGCTTTGCACCTCCTGGCTATGATAGGCCCTGGTCAAAATGTTTTCATGGCGGTGGGTTCTTTGGTAGAAAATGGGGCTTCAGTCAAACTGAATCTTGAATTTTTTAATTGAAAGTTCCCATATTTGCTAAAAAAACAAAGAAAACATTCCAGGGACTAACAAGGAAAACAACCAAATACCTAGCAAAAATCTAAATGCATTCATTAAAAAAAAGAGCGTGTGAAAAATAACAGAAAACAGTTGTTTTTCAAAGTTGAAGAGTTTCACCAAAGCCCTAATTTCACGCTGTGAATTTTTGAAGAAACAAAAATTTTTTTTTTTTTTTTTTTTTTTTTTTTTTTGGATGGGAAAACAATCCCTGGATCTGGGAGGAAGGCTCGTGCAGCTGACTGCTGGTGGGGTGATGGTGGGAGCAATGCCAACCTGGTTGTCAGAGCCTGACCTGGTCCCTGCGAGCATCTCACACCATCCATGGAGAGAAAAAAGAGGCACTGAGGGACAGGACCCCTCTCCTAGACACCATGGAAGCCATCCCCAGTGGTGTCCCTTGCTCTGAGGAGCCCTCCTGGATGCCTTAGAAAGACAGGGTGGGTGAGAGCAGACTCCTGGCCAATGCAGAGGGGATTTAAAGCAGTTTTCCCATGGCCTTTTCCTTCAGTCCCCCAGAGCAGCTGTGGGTGCCCCCTCCCTGGAAGGGTTCAAGGCCAGGTTGGACGGGGCTGGGAGCCCCCTGGGCTGGGGGAAGGGGGCCCTGCCCGGGGAAGGGGGCCCTGCCCGGGGCAGGGGGGTTGGAATGAGATGATCTTTAAGGTCCCTCCCAACCCAAGGAATTCTATCATTTTAGGTAAGGGTGAAGCATCCCCCTCCCAGCTGGCCCCAGCAGCTCCCCATCACCTGGCTGGGGCATCTCCTCCTGCAGCCTCATCTCAGCAGGGCCAAGGCACGTGGGATTGTGCCGGGCCCGGTCGGTCAGGATGGAAATGTTGTTTATCTGTGCCTGCATGTCGTAGAGCAGCGTGGCCTGGACGTGCTGCAGGGTGCTGGCCTCGCTTGCACCGATGCTCCAGGTCCTGCACCTGCTGAGCCAAGATGTGGTTCTGGCCGGCCGCCTCCTCGTGCTGCTGGCGAGGAGAAAAGTGGGATGGGGTGGGGGGGGGGATGCCTGGGGATTGGCGTGGAGTGGGGGGCATAGCCCCAGAACCCCCAGGGGATGGGCAGGAAGGGCAGCAAGGAGGCAGAGGAGCAATCGCTGCGTGCACCCTCAGAGACCAAGGACCCCGAGGGTGGTATCTGCACCCTCACTTTCACCCTGTGGCCCCACACCAGCCCCCAGTCCACCATGGGGCCACTGGTAACTTGATATTCCCAGTCTCTGGTGCAGGCAGGACATCTACGCTCAGGCCTAGGACTGCAAGAGCAGGGCGAGCAGATAGGATTCCTCTCCCGACACCCTTCAGTCTGCAACCTGTTGCGACATGGATGCAACCTCCACGTATTTAGCAATGCCACCACAGCTGGGTTTTCCCCCCAAAAGGCTGTTTGATCTCCCTTCGAACCGTGTAATGTTTTAGAACACTTTAATGAGCTCCACAGCTTATCAACACACTGCATGATGAGCCATCTCCTGCTCTTTGGGGTCCTGTAAACAGCAACGACCACATCCCCGCTCTGCAAGGAGCTCCTTTTGTGATGTTTCTGTTGCTTGTTTTTGGAACTATCAGTCCCTGACCCTCTGTAAAATATACACACAGGCTGGCTGGAGATGTCCAAAGCTCATAGAAGGAGATGGACACCCCGAGCCCCACTCGGCGCTCACCGAACATTTCCCAGACGCAGTCACTGCAGACACCCTCGCCTCTCTTTTTCAGTGTTCCCTGTCCATTAGATGGCAGAGCAGGCCTTAAACAGCACCTCCAAAATCCCACAGCAGCCTGGGAACCCCCCCCTTCCTCCTCTGGGCCATGCAACAGCTCTGCACCTCGCTCCCCAACCCCTCCCGAGGGTCCAGCAATCCCAGCTGCGGTGGAGGGATGTTGGTTCTCCACCAGCACTGCCCTTCCCTGTCCATCTCTTCCTCCATCACCCGCTCCATATCATTACCTCGGGCTCACAACTCACCCCAAGACCCTGAGAATAAATTGGTTTATTTTCTCACCTCCCCGTCCCCAGCATCAGGGGCAAATCTGGATTTTCATGTGTCCGTGAAAGCGTGCGGCCTGTGTGGGGACACAGAGATCTGGTGCTTGACTCATCACGACGGCAATGGTGCTGCTGAGGGTCGGGGGTTCCCTTCAGCTGGAAGGGGTTTGCATGCCCTGGGTATGTTTTCTTCCCCTCCAGCTCCTCCCAGGACCCAGCTCACACCTCCATCCCCATTCCTGCCAGGACAGGTCTCAGCTTGCTGTTCCCAGGAGGTGGCATCACTGCTGCTGGCTTATCGTACCAATAACTATTGGCAGCTCTATAATATCCTTCCCAGTGCCTCTTGAGCCTGCTAAAAGCCCATCAAACCCCCCTGTATCCCAAAATCCAGAGCAGCTAGATAGGCAGGGGTAGCAAAGTGGGAATTATGGTGTGCAACGGCACGGTGCTTTCCTCCTCAGGACTGCAATGTCTCTGGCCCAACCATAAATCAGCAGCCCCCCGCAACCTGCTCTGTGAGCTGCGACTGATACGGGCTTCTTCCAGCTCCTTTCACCCACGCATCAGCTCTCCAAGTAAACCTCATGATGCTTTCTCCCAGACAGTCCCCTCCTCCACAGTTGAAACCTCTTTTTTTTTTTTTTTTTTTTTTTTTTTTTTTGTCTTTTCCTGCTGCTGATTAAAAACAGCACAGCACCAGTGGGACCGGGGCTGTATTTTTGCACCACGGGGTCCTGCTCTGTGTATGCCCCAGCCATGCAAATAAAATAAGACTGGAAATGCACAGGGAGGGCTGGGTGAGGGGGGGGGTTCCTTTTGCTCCTTAAATTGCACTGGGAGCGTGGCAGAGATGGGGTCAACCCATCTGGCCCAATTTGGGTGTCCCCGTTAGCCCGAGAGGAGCTGTGACCTGGAAGAGCCTGTTGCTCTGACTCAGACCAGAAAGGGATGCTGAGCTCAGAGAGACATCTCCGCTTGGACAGACAAGCCCACGCTGAGCTCCCGGAGAAATACTGATGGCAAACCCCAGGGAAACCAACCAGCAGCAGCCAGAGGCTGATTTATGGAGACGGATTAAGGAAGCAAGAGCTCCTCGGTGGGAGGAAAGGAGGCAGAGGAGACCTCCCCAGGCTGACACAGCGGGGAATTCATCCGGGCAGCTCCTGGGAGATGCCAGGGGATGCAGGAGGACAGCAGGACTGGGCACAGGCATTGGGAAGTGGCCGGACCAAAGTGGTGAGGAAAATCCTTACGGGAGAGTCCCGAAGCTGGTGGGGAGTGGAGACGAGCAGCTCAGCAGCCGTCCCTGCCTCTGGTTTCCTCTATTCAGTTACAACTCCCCGCACAACATGCAGCTCTGCTTCTTGCTTTTCCCCCCGCTCCAGTGCTTGGGAGTGTGACAGAACACACTCTTTGCCACCAGCTAAACCCTCCAGATTTTGTTTTACTCTTCCTTCTTCTGGGTGTCCCACCCCTTTGATTTTTTGAGACTCACGGGAAAAATAATGAGGTTGGAATAAATGGCTGGACGTCTCCATCCCGCCCCGCTGCAGAAAGCAGGGACAATTTCCAAGCTGCTTGGGGCCTTTTCCAGTCAAGGTCTGAAACTTTACAAATGATCTCCAAAGTTCTCAGAGGATGTCCCCTTTCTGAGTGCAGCAGTGTCTTAGTGGCACACATGTTGCTGGCACTATCCCCCCGGTATGGACCGCTCGGAGACACCTAGGTAGGACCTGGGACCTGGCTGCTCCAAGACGCTTGGGTAGACCCTGTGTCCCTGTGCTCTCCTTGTAGGGTGAGGACCCCACAGCAGACACATCTCCTTCAGAACCACTCACCTGGGCTCCTGTCGAGGAGAAACACGCTCTCCCAACTCATCCCACCCTCCAGGAGACATCCAAGAGGCCCATCCAAGCAACATCTATGTCTGCATCCACTGCTCAGATCTCTACGAGATCCACTGGATCCCATGGAGAGCCTTGCATGGCAGACACTGGAGTTGGGTAGGAGGAATCCCACCCTTTGAGGCTTCTCCAGAAACATCCCTGTCCACCAGCTTCTCCCTTGCTGCCAGGCATGGGCTGGAGAGCCAGGGTATGATGTGAGAGCACTTGCTATCTATCTAGGGATTTTTCAGTACAAAAACATAGCAAAGAGCAAGGAAAGGGGTAAAAAAAAACTAAGCAAAAAGACATAGAAATTACCAGGTGGGTGATAAGGCAGATAATAAGGAAGAGCAGAGGCTTCAGCCACTGCCAATGGGCCAGGAAAGGACCTACTGGGACGTGGCCTTGAAGAGGGTCCACCTGAACCCTGCAGTGGGTAAGAAGGGGGGAACACGATCACAAGGAGTATTATGGGTTTGTGAGACTGGGCAAAACTGGTTATGAGGTGTTCAGGGGAAAGGCTAAAGGTGGGGAAAAGAGGATGGACGGAAGGATGGAATGGGGTGGGGAATGAGTGTAAGAAACTGGGAGATGAGGGAGTTAAGAAGGGTGTAAACCAGCTGCCCGTCAGTGCCCTCGTCCAACTGAGCCTGATCCCTGCAGTCTTTCTTCTCTCCTTCGGCAGTTCTTCCCTTAGCTGATCTTTTTCAGTCTAATCTCACTCTCCTCTACGTGCGAGTGTTGTGGGGTCTAAGTGCCTGTGATACCGGTGGGACGTGGGCCCCAGGCTCACAGGTCTAGGTCAGGGTGTACACTCCTGTGCACGGGCATATATACATATATGTGCATGTGCACATGCATGTCCATGTGTGGGTGTATGTGCACGCATGAGGGGTATAAACACCAGCAGCTGGAAAGACCTGGGAGTGTTTGTATTTCCCCAGTGAGTTCACGTGTATAACTCATTAGCAAACTTCAAGCTGGATCTGCTGGTGAGCGGGAGGAGACCAGCACGCAGGTTAGGGAGGTGCAGGAGTCTGGGCATGGACATTAGATGGACTGAGAGCCCGTGCTCCACATCTAAATCCCTCGCCTGAACACCGAGCGTCCTGCTCAAGGCCAGCAGCTCAGCTCCCTCTACAGCCACCAACAAGCAACCAGCATCTCTGGAGGGAGATTGGTTTTCCTCCCTCTTCCCTCTGACTCTGAAGAGACCCTGGCGTGGACCAGACACTTTGTCTTTAGACGGGTTGCTTCAGAGCCTGGAAGTGAAGAATGGATTGAGAGCATGAACACTGCAGGGAAAAAAAAAAAAAAAATTTAGTACATAACCAACCATCTCCCTCCTTGGCTCTGAGCTGGAGAGGTCGGTGAAAGAGCTGCAGCTCCAGGTAGCACCAAAGCGTTTTTTGGGGCCAGCACAAGGAGATGGGATTGGGGAAGGACAGATTAAACAGCCCTAAGGGACAAAAATGTCACCAGGGGATGAGTGCGGGAAGTTGTGAGACTGAAGAACTATTGCACCAGCGTGTCCCAGTGCAAGTGCCAGGAGAAAATGGGAGAGAAGCAGCAGAAGGTGGGTGAGAAGGCATGATGGGGGACAGGGGCCTACACAGGAGTGGGGACTCTGGGTGGGGGGCACCGAGTGGGTCTGCCTGAGCATGAGCACCCATCCTGACCCACATGCCTCCCTCCTTTCCTCCGCCACACCAGGAACACCTCGCTCCCACGGAGACACCCAAGGCACAGACACCCACCCAGCTCTGCAGCCTCCGGCACGGCCTTGCCCTCCCCACGGGGCTGCCCAAATGGGGCTTTTCCAAACAGGCATCCCAAGGGCAAGGGTGAAAGGAAGCCAAATAGAGAATAAATCACCCCCAGAGCCCAACCATATAAGATCTGATCTCCAAGAACGAAGACAAGGGTGCTGTTCACTTGGAGGTCTCGGGGCCCCGCCGGTTGACGCTGGCGCATTGCTGCTGGTTCTTCTGCACGTCTCGTCAGCAGCCCGGTGAGACATCTGAGCTGAGAAACAACTCCTACAGCCAGCAAAAACACACCCTGTTCCCTCCCCGCTCCTGGCTACAACCCCATGCAAGCTGCTGCTCGCCGCTGCCGAGGACCAAGCCGAGTGTTTGTGGCAGTGCCAAACATCTGAGAGCTTTAGAGGTGCTAAATAAGGTTGGCAAAAAATGTATTAGAGTGAAGCTTCAGGCTGCGGGGCTGGTGAATGAAGCCAGGGTGGGATGAGAATCAGAAAAGAGACTGCAGGAAGGGTGCCATGGGCTGGAGATCAGGGCTTCTCCTGGTCAGCCGTGGCCATCAGAGAAGTGGCCCTTCCAGACTCAAACCTCCAGGTCTAGTCCGGGATCCCGTTCTGAGAAATGGGATGGATCAGCAACCCTTCCTAGTCAGGCTCAAAGGTGGAGGAGCTAGCACAGACAAAACACCGAAGCGTTCGTGGCTTATGTTAAGAAAGATCAGCCCTGGCAGGCTCCTGAGTCGTCACAGTAGGAGCAGCTGGGGTTTAATGGGTATCCCAGCCCGTGGTCAGAACACCACCGGGTTTTGTTTCACCGGGTGTCCTCCCGCAAGCTGCTGGGAGCTAGAAGGGATCATGGGGAGGGACCGTGGGCACCCACACGGACGAGGGGTCCCCGAAGGGCAGCCCTTTACCCGGAGCTCGAGGACTTTGATGCGATGCCGGTGGCTCCTCAGCTCCTCCGGTAGGTCTGAAAGCAGCTCCTGCAGCGCCAGGATCTGCTGCTTGCCCTCCCCATTCTCACGGAGCCAGTAGGACACTTCAGCGGTGCAACGAAACATGTCCGGGCACCGCTGCTCATCCCCCTGCGGCAGCGTGGCCACGATCTTACAGAACCCGTTGGGTAGGACCTGGTTGCTGTATTCCCCACACCGGATCAGGCCCGTGGGCTCCTGGGGACCCCAGTGGTCTCTGTAGGCCGTGGGTAGGGATTTCTGCATCGAGGGGCTGCTCAGCACGGCCATGAGGATGAAAGGTAGCAAACCTGCCCCGGCAGAGCCGGTGCTGGGGTCCATCACGCAGGTGAGGAGGGTCCCCGGAGATGACCCCAAGTGTGTCTCATCAGCAAACACTGCTGGGGAGAAAGGTGGCAGTCCCCAGGGCGTGGGCACCAGGTCTTCTCCCCAGGGCTGGCGGGTGAGGTTGCAGCTATGCGGGAACAGAGCATCAGCAGGGATTCCAGAGCTCCCGCCAAAGGGGTCACTGCAGGTAAAGGGGCCTGCCTGCCCCCATAGAGCATCCTCCCCAATGTCACCTGGTGGCCACCAAGCTGGGACCGGCTCCAGCAGGAGCTCCCCCACCCTCCTGGCCAAGCTCCACTGGCTTCGTGGGCTGGGTTTCCCCTCCTGAAGAGCTGCTGGTTGGCTTGGAGGGTGTTGAGCCCTGGATGGGGGTGGTCAGCCCCTGGAACAGGGCTTTCTGCCCACACGGGACCATGTGTGGGAAGGAGATTCCTCCCTTAGACAGGGCATCCCACTGAAATGCGAACCAGAGCAAGGAGACGAGTGATGGAGAGGAGGAACGAGCAACCAGCCCTCCACACCATGCTGCCTGCCCTCAGCAAACTGACAGGCTCCCCCACCTTCCCTGGCCCCCTACAACCATCACCATGGCCCAAAGACACAGGGCATGGATTTGGGGCTCTCTCCACGTCCCTGTGCAGGACTTTTTCTTGGCAGATGTAACTATAAAAAAGGAGTGATCAAGTGAATGGTGACCATCTACATGGGGAGCCCAGACCACCAACCCATCCCCAAAGCAGTCTGGATGGACTCTGGCCGTGGGCAGATTGCCCCACGTGGGCTCAGGTCCATGGGGGGATGGAGGGATGGTGGCCTGGCCACCATCCGGGTGAGACAAATATGTGACTTGGTCCCTTTTATCCAGAGAAATCGAGCTCCCCTCGCAGCCAGAGCTGCCCTCTGATCCCTGCCCAACTCCACGGCTCCCAGGCATGGCATCATGCTCTGGGTCTGCTCCCAAGGCTTCTCCAAGCCAAAAGCCAACCCTGTCCCACTCTGGCAAGGACAGGGAACTGGGAAGGATGCCACGGCTCCCCAGCAGCCCCCCAGCTCCCAGCAAGCGGCACCCCAGCTCCTGCCGTACCTTCAGAAGTCCTGGCCAGACTCTCTGGCAGCGAGAGCAAAGATCAGCGAGCATCAACTGGCCACGGGGAGGGGGGATGTGATTTAAGGGACACTCAATGCTTATTCCCCCCTGATCCTATCACCGCACTATAAATATGGCCAACAGAGATGCCAGTCTCGGGGGACGCACGGAGGGAGGAGCACGGGTCCCAGCGTGACCTTATCAGTGTACAGGGGATTAAGCAGGTGTTTTGGCAGGAAGGCACAGCTCCCCCTGGCCTAGGAACCCCCTGTTTCACCCCAGGGATGTGTTTTGGGGAAAGGGCAGGTTCATCCACCATTCAGTCACCTGCCCCATCCCAGTAGTTTTGGGGAGAAAGCTTCTTCAACCTGGCCACGGACGGGGGCTCAAGGCAGGGAACAGCCAGTATTTATTTTATCCACTAGCCCAGAGCTTCCTCTTTGGTTTTGCGAGGCAGTAATGTCAACAGGCTTGCTTAATTACATATGCTAATCATTCAGCCATGGGAGTGTGTCCTGAAACCAGAGATTTCCATATTGAACAAAACCGTTGGCTGTTGGGTTTTCTTCTCTTAGCGTAAAGAGTTTTTAGATGATGCTCCCAGACTGATTCCCACAGAGAAGATACTTGAACCACCTCAGATGGACTCTGAAAACGGAGGAGCTGTCTGGAGAAGGAGAGCTTTGTTAGCAAATGTCTGCTCAGGTGGTTTGAAGAGGCGTTGAACCTCACCAGTCCCCCAGCAGCTATCCCAGATGGCCACATGAGTGTCCTTTGGAGGACCTGTCACCTCCACAGACAGGACCCTCCTGCACCGCCGGTGGCCCCCCGCAAGGCTGGGAGGAGGTTGTGGGTCTGTGTGTGATAAGGGGAGGACACAGCTTGCATGACACCCAAGCACAGCAAGCATCTCTGTGTCCATACTTATCACCCAGGGTGGTTTGGAGAAGAAGGGACCCCAGCAGCAAGCCCCCCCCAAGCAGACCCTGCCCCAGGCTCACACACACTAATGAATGGAGAGCCACCAGCCCAGCCAAGGAGCAGATCACCCTGGCTCCCCCCAGCCAGGAGAATCTGCTGAGGACACCTCATCTTGCTGAGGCAGGGACCAGGATTGCTCCAAAAATCACACCTCTTCGCACGTGCTGCCTCCAACCAAGCCGCCCTCTGCTCTTGAGCAAGGGTGGCCGTGCTTGGCTTCAACAGCCACTTGTGGGAGAGAAAAATGAAGCTGGAGCATCTTTCACGGAGCCGGCAGGAGTTGTGCCAGCGCAGAAGGCAGCCAGCCTGGACGGTAGCTCTGGGTGGAACAGCGGGGAGAGGGAACCTCACATCAACCCAGCAAAGCTCTGCCGTGAGGGACAGCAAGGGAAGTGCTGTGTGAAGGAACACCATGGTCAGAGGATGGGGAAAACGGGGCCGGGGGCAGTGGGGAGCTGGGAAGAGGTCGCTGCAGGGAAGGGCAGAGTGGTGGTCCAGCTGAACGTGATGGACGTGACGACCTTTGGGTGCTGACAAGTCTCTTTGGGCCGGATCCCACCGCCGCACCAGCAAACCCTGCTCCACCACCACAAGAGTTGCTCCTCTGGCCAGACACAGACATTGATCCTCTTTATGACGATAAAATGAATTGCACCCCACAGACAGCTCTTTAAGGGGCCATACGGGGGGGGGGGTATCGGGGCAGGGGACCAAGAAGAACATCTCACTCTCGACTCCCAGCCAAGAGCTCCTCCAGTGCGATTAGCTAAAGACCAGCTTTCCTTTATTGCACATGAGTGGATAGACATTTAACATGCTTGTCTATAATGAAATCCATTATCCTTGTCTTTCACGGAGGCTTTACATTTCTGGTTCCCCTTTTCATGGCCGGAGGTGGCGGGGGAGAGGAGGTGGAGGAGCGATGGAGCCAGGTACAGGCAGGCCCTTTGTGCAGCCACTCAGGAGGCACTCTCCCTGTAAACGTTTGGGCTCCTAAATGGATCTGACCTCCCCTCCTCCAGCCCCTTTCCCTTTCATTTTCTTTTCCTCATTATTCTTGGAAAAAAAAAAAACCCAACCCAAACCAAACCAAACCAAACAAAAAAAAAAAAAACAAACCACAACAAAACCAACCCAACCCTTGTCCGGCTCATTAGCGTCAGAGACGGAGATGGGCGCTGAGTGCCACATGGAAGAGGTGAACATACATTTCGTTCAATGCCCCTCGAGTGGCGTTTCGCTCAAGGCTGCTCCTCCACAAAGGGAGATGTGAAAATGGTCCCCGCTGGCGGGTCACCGCCGGCCGCAGGGCTCGATGCAAAGCTGCCTCTTCAGGGAGACAAAGCACGGCCGTTTCTTCTGCCTTCGATTGATGTCTCAGTTGTTTGGGGAGCAGCCGGTGGTGGAAATTCAGCGAGAAAGCCTGAGCGATGCTAATAGAGATAACAGCTCTGAAAGGCTCAAGGTTGAGTGCTTGGAGTTTGGTCTGCTCATATTCGCCATCCTTCCCTGCTGTTTAGGGGAACATCAGCTACGACCCCTCCAGCGGTCCGGGATTAATTGAAGCCAACTCCAAGAGCCCCCAGTACCCCTTGGCCAACTCTTTCCAAAGTCACAAATGCAGATTACACCACCCTGCTGAGGAGTAGCTGTTGTTGAGCGTCCATCTCCCCAGGGTGCTGTGAAGGGCAGTGCCATGAAACCTGTGCCACCCCTGTCCTCCCCTGCCGCGAGCACGTCTCCTTCTGCTTCCTCCCGTACGCCGGAACGCACAACATTTCCGTGGGCAGGCAACTCCTGCTCTTCCAACTCCATCCCAAATCCCACTCCATCTGCTCCCCACTGTAGTTTCTGGAGGAGACGAGGTCCCCAGCACCGTCGGCCAGGCTGGATGAGCCTGTGGCCACCCTTCAACTGCTCACACGTCCTCGGTGTGCAAACAACCCACTGCCTCTAACACGGTCTCTCTTTGAGGGACAAACACCCAAACCTGCAATTCTTCTACATTTCTTGTTCCTGCCCAACGGAGCAAAGAGACCCCCGGGTGTCCCTGGATAAATCTTTATCCCTGACCCTGTCTTGGTCTCCTGGAGGAGAGTACAAATTAACCCAACCCCAACCTCCCCGGACTGCAATGACCTGAATGAGCTCCCACCACTAACACCAATAACCAGTGATTTGCTATAAAATAATCAGCAGTAAGAGGTGGTTCAGAGTTTCCTGAAGACCAGGGAGCCCCAAAATCCAAGTAAACCTTAGTGCTGCTTCACCGCCCGTGATCACACGCCACAAATATCAGCAAAATGTTTGCAAAACATCAAAATACCTTGAGGTGCAGGCACCACGCCAGCCCCAAGTCCTGGATGCAAAACTGCCCTGGGATGTCCTGCCCTGGGTCACCACCACCCAGGAAGGGCAAGGCGGGGCTGGGTGCATCAGATGGAGATTTTAGGGTCGAGCCGGGGAGCTGCTTGTGCTCAGGAAGGCATTGCAGGTTATGGGTCTGCTTTGGGATCCTGCAAGGATCCAGCTCTGCCCGGGGGCTTTGTTAAACGCCTTCACCCTTAATCCTCCCCGAGAGCACCAGCCCTGGGCAGAGGCAGCATCTCAAAGAGGCAAGTAAGGCAGTTCCACCCCTCGGGGCTGCTCCTCTCTCAGCTCCCTAGAGCCTCCCAAATCCCCCCTCCCATCCTCTCTTCCCTCCTGCAATTTCAATGGGTGATTTAAAGAGAGTTGAAGTTGCAGGAAGGAGGAAAACAGGACACGGCTGGGTGCAGTTCCCCTCCCACGGGACTCTGAAATGCAACGTGAGCTCTGGGTTGCAGGAATGAAGTCCCTGCCAGGCTCCTAAACCCTGCCGAAGGCTGGCTCCACTCCTAAAAAGCCGTAATCCTTCTTAGGGGCACAGGCAATAATCTGAGATTTGGCTCTGGGTGTCCAAGTGCGCGCGTGTGTGTGTATATAACCGGCTCAAAAAGAAAAGAAAGGCGGCGTGAATGAGGGAAGAAAATGATGAATTGGACAATTTTGGGTTCCTCACTCCCCCTCTCCTATTGAGGTGGGGTTAACCCCCAGGGCTGGGGCGTACCCGTGCTGGGCAAAGGGGATGATCTGGTCCCGCTCCTGGAGAAAGGGCAGGATTTATCCCCGGCACTTTTAGCCAGCTGAGAGTCAGACAACTCCCAGCCTATGGTCTGGGCTGGCTCTGCTGTCACCGGAGAAGGAGCCACATCCTGGGGGACCTCTGTGTCCCCAGATGGGTGACAGGGACCCGAGGAGCTGCTCCGGGCAGGAGGGGTGTCCCTCTGCGGGTACAGGACACCCCCTCGAACCCGTCATGGCTATGCCCCTACCCTGGCCAGGGATTTGCTGACCCTGTCCTTCCAACCCAGAGAACATGACAATTTCCCAATCCAGGAGTTGCAATGAAATCAATTCACTCTAAAGGCAAGGTGTAATATTTACTTTTTAATTATTATTTATTTATTTTCTGTTTTATTATCAGCAGCTGGAATTGAGCGAGGGGTGCACCTTAGGGAGGGTTTCCCATGCAACACACCGTCTCACTCCTGGGAGCTGCTTGCATCCCCAGGCAGGGGGGCAGCTGCCCTCTTCCTGACTCCTCGGCTGCTCTGAGCCGTTTTGAAAGAGTCCACAACCAAGAGACCTGAGCCTTCACAGAGAAAATTGATTTATTCCTACCCAAACCGTAATTCCTAGCTGGGGGTTACAGCCCCAAAGCTCTGTGACCATCTCACTGTTCCAGGACATCCATGTCTTTCCTGTACTGGGGATACACGGGGGTATTTTTGACCCCCTACATTTCCAAGAAAAAAAAAAAAAAACAAACAACAACTGTATTTCCCTCAAAAACTCTTAATGAGGGGGGGTATCACTTGCAATGGATGGTGGTCAGGGCCATTAGTTTCTGCTTTGCAGCTCTCTGCTTGCAGGAATGCTGAATGGGGCATGGACGGGGTTGTGAGCCCTGGTGATACCCTGGTGATACCTGGAGATGCCCTGGTGATGCCTGGTGATACCCTGGTGATACCTGGAGATGCCCTGGTGATGCCCTGGTGATGCCTGGTGATGCCTGGTGATACCTGGTGATACCCTGGTGATACCTGGAGATGCCCTGGTGATGCCCTGGAGATACCTGGTGAAGCCTGGTGATGCCCTGGTGATGCCTGGTGATGCCCTGGTGATGCCCTGGCGATACCTGGTGAAGCCTGGTGATGCCCTGGTGATGCCTGGTGATGCCCTGGCGATACCTGGTGAAGCCTGGTGATTCCCTAGTGACGCCTGGAGATGCCCTGGTGATGAACTGGTGGTACCTGGTGATGCCCTGGTGATACCTGGTGATTCCCTAGTGATGCCCTAGTGATGCCTGGTGATATCTAGAGCCTGGTGATGCTTAATCTGGCACACACGAGAAAACCAGGTGCACCAGAGAAAGGTCACGGTGGTATTTATCCATCCACTGCTGTCCGAGGAGATTGATGTTGAGGGGCAAAAGTGGCACAAACACAAACCCCAATGTGCTGGGCTCGTCTGCCAGAAGATCAGCAATTATTTCTGTGGCTGAGCCTCCTTGGAGACAGGTTGGTCCTCACTGGAGAACGCCATCACCTTGATCCCTTGGAGGGCTCCAGGAGGAAAGGCTGAAGTAACAGAAATAAAGCCTCAGCCCTTATAGAATCGTAGAACCACAGAAGTGTTTAGGTTGGAAAAGACCTTTCAGATCATCGAGTCCAATCGCTCGGCTCACCCTGCCGAGCCCACCACTAACCCACGTCCCCAGGCGCCACATCCACACGTCTTTTACATCCCTCCAGGGATGGGGACTCCACCACTGCCCTGGGCAGCCTGGGCCAGCCCTTGACATCCCTTTCCGTGAAGAAATTTTTCACAATATCCAGCATAAACCTCCCCTGGCACACCTTGAGGCCATTCCTCTCATCCTGTCACTTGTCACTTGGGAGAAGGGACCGGCCCCCCCCTCACTCCAGCCTCCTTTCAGGTAGCTGCAGAGAGTGATGAGATCTCCTCCTTCAGACACCTCGAGTCAGCTCAGTTGTGACGGCCAAGAGAAGCCCGACTCCAACTTTTCAAAGCCATGGAAAATCAAGCTGCAGACTCCTGTCGTGATTTCTAAAGGGATCAAGGCGGAGCTGCAGAACAGGGCTTCCCTGAAAGGATTTGACCAGTTGGCATGAATTTGCTGGCTGGAAAAATGAAGGTGAAGAAGAAGAGGGAATTTTGGAGGTTCCAGAACATGCTGGCCTTTTCCAGCCTATCAATATTGAGGGAAATTCAGCCACAACAGGGGATCAATGTGTCTAAAGGTGCTCAAAGACCGAAGTGCAAACCAACGCCTTCCCTAGAGAGAAAACTCAGCGCTACCCATCCCAAATGACGAGCTGGTTTTCAAAGGAGACTGAGAGAGCAAGCGCTCTTGTTCCCTCACCTGCTTTTGCAACGTGTCACCTGCCTTGCTGCAACGTCTTCTGGGGTCGTGCTCACCACCTCCCAGGTGCAGACAGCCTTTCTCCCCTTGTTTTTAGCTCTACTCACCAGCTACATCTGCACCAAGGACAGATGCTGCCTGGGAGCATCCCCAGACATTGCTCCATGGCCACCCAAAACCCTTCCACTCCAGCCAAGCTCCCCGAGGGTCCGGGTCCCCGTCACGCTCTGCTGGGTGCAAAACTCACTCAGTCCTGGTGCAAGATGTGCAGCTGGTACCCACCAGAGCACCGTTTCTAAGGGAGATGAGGCTCACGAAGGATGATCAGGAGCTGCTAAGCAAGGCAAGCATCCTTTCAAACGCTGGGGCCGTTGGAAATGTTGTTCCTATAATAAAAAGTGAGGCATTTCTTTACAGACCAGGAAGATGGGCTGTGCAGCTCCCAGCCAAGGGATGCTGTCGGTGCTGAAAGTCGATTGGCTTGAAGGGAACACTGGAAAAGATTGTGAAAAAGAAATCCACGAAGGGCTTTTAAGCACCGTGACCCACAGATTGCTCTGGGCACGCACTGCTTATCAACCTCTCCTAACAAGCACAAGCTGCTGCATGAAGACGTGTCTTTCACTACCAACTCAGAAGAGCAGCAGAAACAAACCTGTTCAAGCTGAAAAGGCTCTTGTTCCTGGAGGAGCTTGCTCCAGTAAAGGGTTTGCTGCAGTCTTGCAGAGCTCCTGCAATTACAGTCGATGCATGATCTACCCAGCGGGGTGACGTGACTCAAGCTCTTTGCGAATATCAGGAAGAGCGTGCCAGAAAACACCTACAAGCAAAAATATCAGAAGTCATCCCAGAAAACACCTACAAGCAAAAATATGAGAGTGACATCGTTCAGATCCTCAGATGCCTTTAGTTGTCTGTTCCTAGAGAATTGGCCAATTTTGGTTCAAAGCAGAGAGGTTCAGGCAGTTATAGATTTCAGCATATAAATAGTGCTGAAGAAAAGGCACTGACATCACTAAGCTTGGGCCAGGAAGCAATGAGTTCCACCAGTTCACATGCCACATTCTTTCTTCATTTCAGGTCTAATCTTGATTTTATTAAAATCAGCAGGAAAATCAGTTTACGCCAGTAAAAAGGAAAAGGACTCCCCTCTCTGCAATAAAACTCATCTGTGTCACATCCCAGCCAAAAAAAAAAAATATTTTTTTTTTTTTCTACCGGAGGCTGCCTTGGGCAGGTCTTGCTATGGAGCTCAGCACCTTCACGTGAACTTAAACCTGCTGGGCCAAGGAATCGGTGGTGGGGCTCCTAATCCCAAACTTCAGAGCTGTTCTTGCTCCTACCGAGAGGCTACAACCAAGCAAGCATCAACGCTTTCCTCCAAGAGCGAGGCGTGTGGCTTGTATTTCACCGCCTGTTGTGGGCACGAGGCAGGCACGAGGGGGGTCAGGAGGGACCCCTTGATCTAACCTAGCTGGAAACCACTGCTCCAGGTGTGCACAGATGTGATCACCTCCATTTATGCACCCAAAAAGCCCTCATCCTACGGATGATCTGCCAGTTGCTGGCTCCAAGGCTGCGATTTACTGTCGATCAGTGTTTTCTGGCTTTAATCTTCAAGCGACGGAGGTAGATAGTTTTGTGGTGGTAATCCAAACTACCTCTTCTTCTGGATGTCTCCTGGGTCCCTGCTCATCATACCCTGCACAAGCCCTTAATGCAAACGCCCCGTGGATCCCATCCTCATCCCATTTCACCGAAAACGAGATGAAGATGGTTTGGATGGAGAAGGGTCCTCAGCGCCACTCCCCACCCCACCAGCTGCACCCAGGCAGGCGCAGAAGCGGGTGCTGAGCCCAGGAGATTTGCTTGAACAGAGGCTGACATAACAGCAGACTGTCTCAGCACCCGACGACACGTGGCTGTTCCAGAGGGACGTGGGGGTCCTTAGGACAGATCTAGATCTACGTGGCCATCACAAGAGTTTTGCAAGCCCCAGAGCACCTCACACCCCCCCCCCCCCGTGCCACCGGTGTTTACAGCCTGGTGAGACGGCTGCCCTGAGTCCCAGGGGATTTGAGCCCAGCTGCAACATTCACACCCAGCCCCGGGGAGCTCATTCACACCCAGGTGCGACCCGTTCTTCAAATTAAAACAGAAAGGCCAGAAATCACATGGCTAACGAGCCGCTTCACCCATGGACACCTCGCCCCAGCACCCGGCCCTGCCAGGAAAGGGCTGCACGTCCTGAGTGTGTGGCTCTTTAGGGGACAAGGTGGCGATGAAGCCACCAGATCTCATTCAAGGCACCCCTAAAGTGAAGTTCCCCAGGGCTGGGAGGTTTGCTTGAGCCCTGGGGACATGCCTTGCTGCCGGCCATGCTCAGAGCAGGGGCTGGAGGATGCTGCTCTTGCAGTGTAATTATATGGTCCTGGATGGTCTTCAGCTCTCCCCTGCTCAGGGAGAAGAAAGAAGAGGTTCTTTCTAACAGGATTTTCTCCTCACTGGAGGGTCCTTTTCTTGTCATCTTGGCTTCCCACCACTCCCACTCATCTGCCTTGGAGCCGGCTGCATCCACTAATCATTTACACATGGGACTCTCTGGAAAAAAAACATAAGTAAGTTCTGTTATAAAATATAATGAGTATCCTGCTGTTACATTGAGATCAGCCCTGTGCTGGAAGGGGGAGCTGGTCCCTCCAGCACCTCGATGATGGAGGTGGCACTCCTGCATCTTCCAGAGATGCTGGGGGTACCAGTGTCCCCGGGAGATGCCACGCTTCCCGGCGCTGGGGTCAGGGAGGTTGAGCTCTGGCTGCCTTTGTCTCCGGGAGGGGAGGGTCTGAAAGCTCTGGCTGTGAAGCCGGTAAGAGTGGAGGCACCCGGCACCGGCTGCCGAACCCGAGGCAGAGGATGCTTCATCTCAACCCCTCACCTGCAGCCGCGCAACTCAATGAGGTTTCCTAAATAGATTTCCCATCTTCCTTATAAACATAAACTGCTCAGATCGGCCTAATGAAGATGAAAGCGCCTTTAAAGTGGGAATCATAGCTCCGGTTTGGGCCATAAAGTATCTCAGAATAGCTCTCCGTCACAGAAAAAATATCGCAGATCGGGGGAATCTGTCAGGGAGGACGGAGACAGCTGACGCAGTTGTGGGCACTGGTGGCGAGATGTGGATGGTTTGGAGATGGATTTGGGGAGGACAGGGGTCCGGAGAAGGTGTGAACCAAACTGAAATGCTACAGAGGCGACTCCTTGAACCTCTGGTGCTTTGTCTCTTTAGTCACCTGCTGTGGAGGGTTTCATCCAGTCCCCGGGGTACTCGGGTGAATCCGTTGTACCCCAATATCCTTTGGCAAGGAGGTGCACGCTTCTGCAGCCTGCTGAAGGTCAACCTACCTCCTTTTTGTTTATTCTCAGCCTCTTCTCTGGCTGTTGGAAAGAGGGGAGGATCTCCAGCCTGAGGCAGATGTCCGGATGAAGTGGCTCCACCATATTCCAGGTCCCTCCAGCAGCCCCAGTGTCCTGCTTATGGGCTGCTCTTCCCAGGAGGTTGCCTTTGGGGTGGCTCCTTTCCTTCCAGAAGACCATGTCGAGTAAAATAAGAGCAAACCTTTCACCCACCCAAGGTGAGACCACATCTCCTCCCTGCTGATAAGATCATGGGCAAATCGCCGTGCCCTGCTGCAGTTTGTCTTCTCATAAGCATGAAAATCAACAACTGCTTTATACGGGCTGGCAGGAGGGATGCTCACAGCTCACGTCTAGTGCTTGCTTGAGCCCAGGCCCAACAAAAATCAGTTAGGTGCTGTGGGAGGATGGTCCAGCCTTCAAGGACCACCTTGGCATTACATCCTAGGGATGGAAAGTCCCAATGCAAATGTGTTTCTCTGCCTGGGTAAGCTCAGAGCTGGGAGGGAGGGGAAAAAAAAAAAAAAAAAAAGACCTTAAAATCATCCCCTGATCCTGGTGGACAGCTGAGGACCTGTGCCATCACCCTGGGATGCTTGTGGAGAGCTGCCCGCAGAGGTGATGAGCGAGGTCAAAGGCAAATCTGCCTCAAGCACATGAGGCATGAAGTGTAAGCCTCATGCAGACCCTGGTAAACCAGCTCTGAACACCACCCCACTGCTGCTAAACCTCCCGCGTGGGGCCTGGCGGGATTTTGGGCCGTGATTTTACCCCAACACACCCTGGGGTAGAGTCAGGAGCAAAGGCACAGCCACCCGCAGGGACAGTTTGTACGTTGCCGCCTTCTTTTGGGTGGAAAAAGAGCCAGCTGTCCAAAGGGGCTGGGAATTTGGCACCAGAGGAGCTTCCCCATCGCCCCAACCCCCTCGGATCCCCCAGCCCGTCTCTAGGCTTGCCCCAAGGTGCTATCCTGCACCAAACACAGAGAGGACAGAGCATCCCTCTGTGCAAGTCTTGGCCAAGGTGCATCAAGGAGACTCCTGGAAGCCACAGCTGCTCATACCTATAGAGTAGCCAAGGCCAAACCTATCGAAAATAGGAGTTTTGCTGAGCTTTGGGCCGTTGTGCAATAAGGAAAGCACCCGCAGCCCAAAGCTCGAGTGAAGCGGAGAGGCTGGGGTCTGATGGGTGCAGAAAAGGAGAAGTGAGGCTGGTCAAGCCACGTAAACTTGTCCATGCTCTGGAAAAGCCACCCCCCCCCCCCTTCCCCCAGCTGGAAAATGCTATTCTGCTGCTTTTGCACCCAAAGCCGGTGGCTGCGGGACTCCCTGGCAGAGACGCTCGGGCTGAGGAGCTCCCAAGAAGTTTGCTTTTAACCAAATCCCCTTTTTATCCTGTGGAAAGACAACCCTAAATCCTCAGCACCCACCGGAGCACGAAGCCCTCCCACGCCCGAGCCCGGGGAGTGACGGATGCTCCTGTCCAGCACGCCGGTAAAAAAACAACCCGTGCCAAATCCAGCGCCGTGGGTGCCCAGCGAAACCCGGCGAAAGGTTTTCCATCCCAAACCCCCCCCGCCCCCCCCCCCCCCCCCCCCCCCCCTCCCCAGCTCTAAAGCTGTAAATGCAATTAGCAGCGTCGCCTGGAAAAACTTTGCCGGCTGCTGTTCGCGGAGGGATGTTAATCCCTCCATCCGCCACGGGGCTGGATCCGGCGAACGCCTGTCGCTTGCTCATCTTTTGTTCGGTACCTGGAACGGTCCCCCCCCTGCCCCCCCCGCCCCTTTTCTCTGGCAGATGCGATGGATGTGATTGTCGTGGGGGGATATAAAAAGCCGGCGGGCCGAGTGGCAGACGCTCTCCGGGAGAGGGGGGACGGAGGACGTTGAGGTGACAGCGGTCGGGTTCCCGCCCCGGCCCCAGGTAAGCCCCAAAAACCAACGACCCAGCCCTGTGGGTCTCCCCGATGTGTGTCTTGGGGTGCGTGGAGGGCGGGGGGGGGGGGGGAAGCAACTCAGCAAAAATATGGGCTTGATGGTGGGTGATGGGGACCGGTCGCTGCGGGGTGTGGGTGTGTGACATGCTGGGATGGATGGTCGCCCGACAGGAGTCGAGAAGAATTTTATTGCCCAAAGAAGAATGGGCAATAAAACACAACCTTCCCTCCCTGCCCCCGGCTTCTTGCCAGGTTTTTTTTTTTTTTGGTTTATTGGGTGTTAATGTGTTACAGAAGTGCTGCCTGCTCCCACCCCGGACCCTCGGTGATCCTGCGCTGGGGGGATCCCGGGAGGCAACACCCTCAAATTTGGGCAGGAGACAGAAAGCCAACGTTTATGTTTAAATTCGGTCTGTCTCACCGTTTTGTCCCCCCTTTCTGAACTGCTATTTGCTGTCATAACCATCAGGGCTTTTTTTAACTCTGCCAAAGAAAGTCCCCCTCCATCCAGGCTTGACCTCGTGGCTCTTGCATCAGGAGGGGACAGCTCTCACCTCCAGCCACACATTTTGGGGCAAAATTAGTTTTTCCTTCTGCTTGTTGTCAGTGTGGGATGGGGTTTTCCCCCCTGCAGAGCTCCCGCATCAGGGGGGAGGGCGAGACACGTGAGTCTACGCTGAGTTAAATTTGCCTGCTTGGGAAAGAGTTGGGGTTCGCAAAGGGAAAGCAGCCCGGGCATCCTTGGGGCCCCCAAGCCAGGTCCCGGGGTGTCCAGGCATCACCCCTAACCTCATCCTTGGTGGCACAACAGCAACAGCCGCCTCAGTCCCAGATTTCAGCTTGATCCTGACTTAATTTTGACCACCCCCGGGGCACGCCACCGTCCCAAACACCACCAGCGCTTGCCATAGCCCTTCCCAAAAGCACGGCAGTAGGACTTCAGTATTATTTAATGTAAAATATTCATGCCTTACTCTGCTAAGCCTAACTGAATATTATTTACAGTTGTGTCTCCCACCACGCAGGAGTTTTGCAGCCGCTTGAGGGGCATCGCAGGACAGGTTAGGAGGGAGCATGTATTTTTCAGACGACTCGGCTTGCAAGCCACGAGTGGTTGGCAGAGGATGAAACCTGGCGACAGCTCCCTAAAGCTTTCCCCTTGCAGCATCACTCACCTTTATGGGGTTCTTAGGAGGCGGCCGCAATCCCCGCCGACAGCGGTTGTCACCTGCCCTAGCAGTGACAAAAGACCCGGGATCCAGAGAGATGCCTTTCGGTTTCGAAGGCAAAAGGAAGAGGCAGGAGGGAGCGTTGTTCATTTTTTGGAGCAGCTGAGCCGAGGGATAAGGGTGCAGGCACGGTGGCAGCTTTGGGTTGTTGCCTTCCCTTTTCCGTGCCTCAGTTTCCCCTCTGGCAAAAATCACACACACACACACCCCCCCCCTCTGCTCCTGGGGAGCAGGGAGGAGCGTGCCTTGGCAAGGAGCTGGGAGCTTTGCAGGAGGAAGGGTTTGCAGCACTAATGCATCTCCCCGGGGGGACAGGCAGAGCTGCAGCCCCCCGGGAAGGGAGAGGGCGGGGGGAGGCGGGTCGGTGCCGCAGGAGGGGGACCCTGCCCCTGCAACCCCAACAGAGACAACTTAGAAGAGGGGAAGGGTAAGGTGTGCACAGCAAAAAAAAAAAAAAAAAAAATTACAAAAATACATTACAGAATCTCTGGAAGTTAAAAAAAGAGTTTTGGTTTGTTTTTTTGTTGTTTTTTTTTTTTTGTTTGTTTGTTTCTTTTTGTTTTTTTTTTTTGTTTGTTTTGTTTTTGTTTTTTTTTTTTTTTGTTGTTGTTTGTTTGGGTTTTTTTTTTTTTTTTTTTTTTTTTTTTCTCCCCATAGTTCCTGCATGGTTTCTGGGCCCCTCGCATCCCCCGTGTGAGCCCAGCCTCGTGCCCCCGGCCAGGATGGCGAGCGCGCTGTGGGGCAGCCTGCCCGTGGTGCTGGGGCTGCTGCTCTGGCACCCCGCCGGCGCCAGCGGCCCGTGCTGGGAGAGCCCCACATGCCAGGACCTCACCAGCGAGGCCGGAATTTTGGTGAGGATGGGAGCTGCCCTCTAGTCCCTTTGATTTCTGACACCCCCCCCCAACCCCTTCCAGGGACCGGCGCGATGGGCTGGGGAAGGAGGTGACAAGGCCAACACCGTGGGGTGACCTGCATCCGTGGCGGGGGGGGGGATGATGCTTTGGACCCAACAGTTTTGGTGGGCTCATGCCTGCCGGCTTCACGCAGCGGGATGCTGCCAAAATAAATCTTGGAGCTTGCAGCATCCCTCCTGCGCGGGGTGAACCAGGGAGTTGGGGTTCGGCTTTACCCCGTGCCCAGAGGTGCCTGCAGAGGGGTGGTGGTGGTGACAAGCCAGGGCAGCGACTCACCTCGTGCCCCCAAATTCTCCGGCACCGTTTCCAGCCGCCCTGATTTGTTACCTGGGCGTGATGCTCCAGGCTCAGCCCTCAAAATTCCCCGCCAAGGGGGTGGCACCTGCGCGGGAACCTCAGCGGGGCACAAGCGTGGAACCATCTTGTGAAACATCCCCCCCTCCATGCAAGCAGCCCCCTGCAGACCCCCCCCCTCCCCGGGGATGCCGTCGCAGATGGAAGTTTTAGCACGGTAATGATTTAACAACAAATCAGAATTTATTAATAACTAACAGCACTTGATCATTAACCGGTTTGAATACGTACAAAATAATTCAGGAAAATGTTAGAATTAAAAAGAGCGACTTATCTACGGATTCTAAGATGACAAGATTCTGACTTACTATAAGGTATCTTAAATAAAAATATATATACATGCACATACGCAAGCACAAAACATGCAAACATGCACACACACACGCGCGAGACAAAAGTATTTGGATCCAGCAGAATGAAGTATGTATCTCCACACACCAAGAGGCAGAGAAAGAGGAAGAGAAGCTAGCTCAAAAAGTTCCCTCCTTGAGTTTAGAGCAAATGCTCGCAGCGCCTTGGGATTCCTCGGCGGGCGATAATTGAGACTCGAGTGGGCTGACTTGGCCCTGGCCTTTCGTCAGCTCTGGCAGCAGATGACACCTTCAGGTTTTTGGAACCTGAGGGGTGTCCCAGCTCCGGGGAGCTGCTGGTCGCAGTCCCGCTGCCATCCGGGAGAGCTCAAAGGGTCTCGCTCGGAGCTGCAGTTAAGAGGGGCCGAGATAATTGACTTTTGTCATCTATTTTCACTCAGGCCCAGCTCAAACAAGGAAACATTCCGGGACCTTCCAGCAGTTGCGCGAGAATTGAACGAAGGCGCAACTCTGCTGTGGTTCTGCCTTGCTCCCACCCCGGGTGCAGGTGTGCCAGGCTGCTGGGAGACCAGGGACCCTTCGAACCATTTCGGAGCGATGGCGAGGGGCAGGAGCCGGGCTGCTGAAAGGGGCTCCTTGACGTGCTGCCCCCCTGCCCTTAGCAGCCCTTCTGTCTCCAGGTCGACACACGGCCCCGGGGGGGGGGGGTGCAATCACCCTTAGCACCGAGCAGCCCCGGGGAAGCTGGGGGGTGAGGATTGCACCACCACGGGTGCCGCCCGTGCGCTCACCCACCTTGTTGCTCCCCCCGAACCCCTTTTGGTTTTTTGTTTGTTTGTGTCTTTTTTGTTTTGGTTTTTGGTTTTTTTTGTTTGTTTGTTTGTTTGTTTTTGTTTTTTTTTTGTTTTGTTGTTTTGTTTTGTTTTGTTTTTTGTTGTTTTTTGATTTTTTTTTTGTTTTGTTTTTTTTGTTTTTTTTTGTTTGGGTTTTTTTTGTTTGTTTGTTTCTTTTTGTTGTTGTTTTGTTTTGGTTTTTTTTTTGCTTTTTTTTTTGTTTTGTTTTTTGTTTTTTGTGTTTTTTTTTTTTGTTTTTTTGTTTTTTTTTTTTTCTTTTTTGTTGTTGTTTTTTGTTTTGTTTTGGGTTTTTTTTTTTTGTTTTTTGTTTGTTTTTTTTTTGTTGCTTTTTTTTTTGTTTTTTGTTTTTTTGTTGTTGTTTTTTGTTTTGGTTTGGTTTGGGTTTTTTTTTTTGTTTGTTTGTTTTTTTTTTTTTGTTTTGTTTTTTGTTTTTTTTGTTTGTTTGTTTTTTCTGTTGTTGTTTTTTGTTTTGTTTTGGGTTTTTTTGGTTTTTTTTTTTTCTTTTTGTTGTTGTTTTTTTTTGTTTGTTTTGTTTTTTTTGTTTGTTTGGTTTTTTGGTTTTTTTTGTTTTTTTGGTTTTTTTTTGTTTGTTTTGTTTTGTTTTTTTTGTTTGTTTTTTGGTTTTTTGTTTTTTTTGGGTTTTTTTTGTTTGTTTTGTTTTGTTTTTTTTGTTTGTTTTTTTGGGTTTTTTTGTTTGTTTTTTTTTGTTTTGTTTTGTTTTTTTTGTTTGTTTTTTGTTTGTTTTTTTGTTTTTGTTTTTTTTTTGTTTTTTTTTTTTGTTTGTTTTTTGTTTTTTGTTTTTTCTCCCCCTCCCACTCCACGCGCAGGCGTGTGCGGCGGCCTGCAGGGCCGATCTGTCGGCCGAGGCGCCCGTCTACCCGGGGAACGGGCACCTCCAGCCCCTCTCCGAGAGCGTCCGCAAGTACGTCATGAGCCACTTTCGGTGGAACAAGTTCGGCCGGAGGAACAGCAGCAGCAGCAGCAGCAGCAGCAGCAGCAGCAGCGGGGGCCACAAACGGGAAGAGGCGGCGGGGGGTAACCCGCTGCCCCCCATCCCGCCCCCCCGCCGCATGGAAGAGGAGGGAACCGGGCCGGAACGGGAGGAAGGCAAACGCTCCTACTCCATGGAGCACTTTCGCTGGGGAAAACCCGTGGGACGCAAGAGGAGACCCATCAAGGTCTACCCCAACGGGGTGGAGGAGGAGTCGGCCGAGAGCTACCCGCTGGAGTTCAGGCGGGAGCTGGCGCTCGGCAGCACCGGCGCGCCGCCCGAGGAGGAAGAGGGGGAGGAAGAAGAAGACCAGGAGGAGGAGAAGAAGGCCGGCGGCTCCCACCGCGTGCGCCCTTTCCGCTGGCACGCGCCCTTGAAGGACAAGCGCTACGGGGGCTTCATGACCTCGGAGCACAGCCAGACCCCTCTAGTGACTCTCTTCAAAAACGCCATCGTCAAAAGCGCCTACAAGAAGGGGCAGTGATGGGGGGAGAGCCCGCGGGGCGTCCTGCCCCTGCTGCCACCTCCTCCCCTGGCCCTACCCCGTAGCTTTAGTGTCCCGCTGGCATGTGTTTCACTTAGAGATCGCTCGTTACGTCGTTCTTAATTAGCACTCCGAAGGGGTCCGCCCCCCCCCCCCCGGGTTTCAATTAACGGGAGCAGGTTAGGGGTAAAGACGTCAACCGCTTCGCCGCACCCGCTGGACACGTGCGGGGAGGATGCCCAGTTTGGAGCACGCTGGGTGATTTTCATATTTTCACGGAGCTGTACAATACTGTAAATGATAGATGAGGAGAATTCTCAAAAAAAAAAAAAAAAAAATTCTCAACAACAAAAAAAAATTAATACATTTTTTTGCAAGCTAACCAGATGTCAGCAATGTCGCTGGGGTCGCCTGGTGTTTGTAAAGGGATGGGGAAAACAGTTGCAAAGTAAAATCCTGTGGCTGCGGGGTAAAGAGAGGTGGCTGGGAAAGTGCTGGGGAGCTTGTTTTGGGGCGGGGGGGGGGAGAAAGAATAATTTTGCACCCCCGAGCCAGGAGCTTCACGGGAGCCGGCCGTGGGGCTCTGGAGTGGGCACCGGGGGGCTGCGTTTTGGCAGAGGCCAGCTCCTGCACACCCCAGCGGAGCGTGTTCCGGTGCCGGAGGGGAGCCCCGCGCTGATGTGACAGGCGATGACGGCATTTGCTGGCAGCCTGGGGACACGCCACATCCTTGGGGTGTTGCCCCAAGGAGCAAAGGGACCCAGCCAGGCTCCCCCAACGCCCACCTCCCAGGTAAACTCATTAATTCCCCATCAAATGATAATGCTGAAGAGCTTGGGGATTAGGGAAAGCATCCTCGTTTATTTGGTATAACGTGGTGGAAATATTGCTAAAAGAAACCAGGGCTTTTCCCCCCACCCACCCCTTAGCAGAGGTGTCCTCCATCAGTCCTTAACATCGCAAGGAGCAGAGGGGGATGCTGGTGCGTGGCTCCACGTGTATTTTGGCCCCTCAAATAACGTATCTGGGTGTTTTTATTTCTCATTTTTGGCCTTGGCAAGTGGGTTTGTGTCACGCACACCTGGCCCTTTCTTTCCCCACGGCCCTGCGCGCCGCAGCGGGCTTCTGCGCGATGGGGGGAAAACGGAGGAAATGTTGAATTATAAAGGATGATAAAGGCGAAGCCTGGGTTGGGTTGGATCCTGGGCGCAAAGCTGGGGGAAAGCAAGCTTGTCCGCAGCCAAGGCCAGCCTCCTCCTCCTCCCTCCATGCCTCCCCTTCTCCATCCCAGCAGCAACCACCCATTTTTCCTCTCCCAGGGCAGAGATGGCCAAGAAGAGCAGAGCCCCTACTGTGGCAACATCAACATTTATTTGAAAAGGGCATTAAGACGGTGCATTTGAAAATACCAATGGCTTCTTGGCCCTTTGAACAGCCCGTTCCCACCCCCCCCCCTCCCCTCCTTGCCCTCGGCTACACACGGAAACGCCACAGTGCTCCGAAATACAGAGATGGAAACACACACATGCACCTAAACTGTCGGCTTTATAGAAATATACTCTGTCATCTATACGTACACAAGTATCTAAACTAAACGTGATGTACAAACAGGTCACTTACACCGGGGGTGGGGGGGGTGTCTGGGGGGGACTTTTGGGTCCCAGACTGCGGAGGGGCAGCGGTGAGACATGCTGGGGGGACGCAGGCAGCCGGGAGGTGAAAAGCACGGGGACAGGAGGGCCCGCGTCCCCGTGGCTTCCCCTCCTTCAGCGCCACCAAACCTTGCGCTCACCTTCCCCGCTTCTTTGTGGTTTTGAAGAGTTTCGGAGTCGTTTTTTTCCCCCCCCCCCCACCCCGGACACACCGTGTGAGGGTTAATCGCTTTTCCCGCATGGGCTGTGTTAAAAATTTTAGCGCTTTTCGTTAGGACAGACCACGGGCGCAAACGCTGCTTCGCCGAGCAGCCTGGTTTGCCTTCCCACTGCCAACCCCAAACCCCCCCCCACCCCAGCCAAAACCCAGGTTTCAGCTGGACCAGGCCTAACCCAGGGAGCAAAAAGGGCTTGGGGACAGGGGACAGAGACACATGAGGACCCTGAGGAGAGGCAGCAGCAAGGGGCAGGGCTGGCACGGGCAGAGCCACGCCACGATCCAGCCCAGGGACCAAAATAAACCCTTGTTTTTCCTGTGCTCTTAAACTAGATCATTTCTTAACAGAAGATTATTACGCCGGATTACAGCACGACCACACAAACAAGCGGTGACCTCGGGGCGAGCATTGACTGTATCCGCCACCGAGTTAAAAAAAAAAAAATTAAAAAAAAAAAAAAGAGGGGGTGGTAACGTGTAATTACAGCTTAAAATAACTGCCTGAAGGTCTGCAGGGAGAGGTGGCAGAGAAATGGGAACCCAGGGGGGACTGGGCAGAGCTGGGGTGAACGCCGAGCGGCTCCTTTCCCTGCTGCCCCTCCGCCACGTACAAAAGCAGCTCCCACGCCTCCAGCTTTAGACCCTTCTGAGTCTCTTCATGGGGCAAAGAGAAAGAAGCAGCGTGTCTGGCCGGAGGGGAAGGGGCTCCCCGAGAGCCCCCCGGGCTGCTCGGGGAGGGCTGACAGTGGGGAAGCTGCGGGCAGCGCCCAACTTTGGGAACAGCCTTAGCGCACTGACATTTAAACAGGCATTTTGGAGCAAGAGAGACCCTGTGAACGACTGAACATCCCCTGTGAACAACCAAACACCCCCAAGCAACCTTTCCTCCCCATCCCTCCCGTCTTCACCTTGCAGTTTCGGTTTAGTAGGACCCAGAATTTTCTACCACACGTGTCTGAAGTCAAACTCTTGACAGCCTCTTTTCCCCTTCAGCCCAAATCCTGTTTTATCCTACGGCACAAGAACAGGCTCGATCCCCAGCCCGCCAGATGCAGGGGCTGCAGGGAGGACCCCTTCAACATCTTATCGCAGCTCTTTCCTGCTGCACTGGGCTTTCTTTGCGATTATGGCAAAGAGCCATTTAAGATTGGACTTTGACAGAGTGATTCTGCTTTAAAAAAAAAAAAAAAAAAAATTATTTCTTTGAGACAGGAACCCCAGAACTGTGACAACCCACCCCGAAGATATGAAAACGGTGGGTTAATGTGTTAATATTCCCCAGCACGGTGGTTGCTCATGCCTCGTGTCACCGCTCCAGGTGCCACAGGGGCTCAGTCACACCAGCCCTGCCGCGAGCAGCCTGCCCAGTGACCCGGGCGAGAGGCACGGCTCTCGTGGGTTTCCACCCCCCCACCCCCCCCCCCAATCAAAAAATAGTGAGTTTTCCCAAAGGAATCGTGTTTTCAAGTGACCTGGAACCAGCCAGGCTGCTGTGTGTCCCCACCCTGGGGTGGGGCGATCGCCACCCTCGTGCTGCACCGGGCATCGGGGTGCGGTGAAGCGCCCAGGGGAGTTGGCCACGGGGTGATGGGGGGGGGGGGGGCTACGGGGAGATGGAGGCTCACAGCCCAGGAGCTGGACGTAGGGACTGTATTTGCCTCAAGCACCAGCTCGGGCAGGCTTTGGTTTTGTGGCTGCCCCGCGCCCCGGCGCGCTGCACCCCAAACCCCCCTCCTGCCTTTTCCAGTCTCGCACCCTCCAGGTTCAGCCCTGCCCCCTCGACAGGGGCTCGCGACGTGGCCGACAGACGACGCGGGGAGGGATCCCCCAGGGAACAGGGTTGCTTTATGCCGGGAAGATGTACATGCCCAAGCATCTCCTCTCCCCTTCCCGAAAAACAAAACCCGAGAGGGAGGTCACAGCAAAATACCCACCTCCCCGCGCCGCTGCGCCCCGAGCCTCCCGCACCGCAAACGTGGCTGCGGAGGCAAAGGGTCACGCAAAGAAAGTACAGGAGAGGGGTTTGGGGGTGCCGACGGATCTTGGGGGTGGGCCTCGGCGTCCGTGTCCCCCCCCCCCCCCCCACCCGTCCCGCACGAGGCCGGCAGTCTCTCCCCACGAGGTCCTTTGGTGCGAGCTGTGCCCTGCCAGCACGGCCACCTTCAGTACACGCACAGGTCCGGGAACTTCATCTCGTACACCGGGATGGAGTGGTTCTGGGGCTGGCCGTAGGCTGCTGTGATGGTGCCGGAGGGGCTTGGCGGCGGCCTGAAACGCAAGAGGCGCTTTACGGAGAGGATCTGGCGAGAAAGCAAAGCTCGGGGTGGAAAACATGCGTTCCCGCGCATTTGCGGGTCTCCCCGGGGCCACTATAGCAGAGGGGAATTGGGGCAAAGAAACCAGAGGCTGCGTTTGTCCCCTTTTGCCATCGCAAGGCTGGCAGCCATCCCCAGCACACGAGCCTCCTTGGCGGGGCAGGGGACACACACACACACACATACAGAGACATGCCTGTGGCTCCCGTTGCCCCAAAAGCCAGCGCTGGCCCCACGGTCAGGCACCCCCCCCCCCCCCCGCTCGGCGCAGCGTGCCGGGGCTGTCGCCCCGACTCACCGTATGGTGATCTCGAAGATCTGGTTGAGTTTGCTCTGCAGCAGCGTCGCCTGGAATGGCAGACACTGCGTTAGGGCGGCCGCAGCCCGGGGACCACAGCGGGACCCCGTTGGCCTTCCCCCTGGTCAGGGGTGGGATGGGGGCTGGTGAAATGCAGAGCTTCGCCGTCACCGCCTGCCTCTCCCGAGCAGAGCGGCCACGGGGGCTCTGCTGCAGCCCCGACTCACCCGGGCGCCGCAGTGGGCAGCGATCTCCTCGAACGGGGCTTTCTGAAATTTCTCCACCACTTGCCGCCGCCGTTCCCGCTCCTGCTCCTCCACGGCGACGCTGTCTACTGAAACAGAGCCGGGGTGGGGGGGACACACACAGACGGCTCTCAGCTGCTCCCCACCCTCACGGACCACCACCTCCCCAGCAGGGACTTGGGGATCACTAGAAAGCCGAGAAGAGGGTCTCCAGCATCCGGATTTGGGACCAGCCCCCAGGGCCAGGCACGAAGCTGCCCAGCTGCCCCGTGACCGGGAGCGATGCTGGATGGCAAAACGCTGGGGGACTCATCCACCCGCGGTGAGCAAACAGGGATGCAGGGGCGACAGCACCCACACGCACACGCCACGCCGGCCTCCCCCGCTTACCGATCGCCTTCTTCAGCGTCTCGTACGTGATCTCTTCCGCCGGTGCTCGCTAAAGGAAAAGGGGAGAGCAGCTGAGGCTCAACGCACGGCACAGGACACCACTCCGGGGTCACAACCACCCAGAACCAGCGCCTTGGGCTGTCCTCTTGCACCAAAACACAGCCCATCCCTAAAGATCGCGCAGATCTTTCCTGGCAAACAGCACTTTAAAAATTTTTTTTTTTTTCAGGCTGGACTAGCCAGGCCTACACATCTCCCCGAAAATAAAGATCTGTCACCCCCACAGCAGCGAGAGATCCTTCCTTGTTGTGAGGCTCCCTGGATGGGGTCTGTGTGGCAAGGTTTTGGTAGCTGGGGGGGGGGGGACGGCTACGGGGGTGGCTTCGGGGAGAAGCCCAGCAGCGGCGGTGGCAGTGCCTCGGGGATACCGGATTTAAGAAAGGGAAATAAAAAGTGTGGGAGAGCAACAGCAGCCAGGAGAGAGGAGTGAGAAGATGTGAGGGCAACAACCTTGCAGGCAGCAGGGTCGGTGAAGGAGGAGGGTGCCCGAGCAGAGATTCCCCTGCGGCCCGTGATGAAGACCGTGGGGAGGCAGGCTGTGCCCTGCACCCAGGGAGGGCCGTGGGGGAGCAGATCCCCACCTGCAGCCCACGGGGGACCCCACGCCGGAGCAGGGGGTGGCCCCAAGGGGGCTGTGACCCCGTGGGGAGCCCACGCTGGAGCAGGGGGTGGCCCCAAGGGGGCTGTGACCCCGTGGGGAGCCCATGCCGGAGCAGGGGGTGGCCCCAAGGGGGCTGTGACCCCATGGGGAGCCCACGCCGGAGCAGGGGAGGAGTGTGAGGAGTCCTCCCTGTGAGGAGGAAGGAGCCGCAGAGACAAGGGGTGAAGAGCTGACCCCAAGCCCCAGCCCCCTGCGCTGCTGGGGGGGAGGAGGGAGAGAAAGCAGGAGTGATTTAGACCCCAGGACGAAAGGAGCGGGGGGGCGGGGAAGGGGTTTTAACATTTCATTTTTATTTCTCGTTCCCCTACTCTGATTTAATTGGCGATCAATTAAATTAATTTCCCCGAGTCGAGTCTGTTTCCCCCGTGACGGTGATTGCTGAGTGATCTCCCCGTCCTCACCTCAACCCACGAGCCCTCGGTGATATTTTCTCTCCCCGGTGCAGCTGAGGAGGGGGGTGACAGGGTGGCTTTGGGGGGCACCCGGTGTCCAGCCGGGCTCATCCCACCACCCTCCCCTTGCAGGCTGGGAGAGGAGCACCAGGGGCAGGTGGGGTTTTCCTGACCCCGCTCACTGCCAGACACGCTGGGGCTGAGTTCTGGGCCCCCCCGCGCTCGCAGCCAGCGGAGCGATTATGGGTGCAGGCAAACGAAAGAATTAGACAGGGCTTAACTGCACACTGCTAAAAGCAGGCGGTGTCGAAGGGGTGAGGCAGCCTCTGGCGTAACACGGTACCTGCTCTCGCTCAGGGCTGTTTCTCGATTCCACCTCGACCTGCAGGGAAATGGTCTCGCCGATGCTCTTCCTCTTGGACAGGCGGTCTTCATCTGAGGAGGAAGAGGAAGGGCAGAAGAACTAATTGCAGCCACCTCGGGGACAGAGCGGGGAGCACAGCCTCGTGCCCCATCCCCAGCGTAGCAGGCCATCTAAGCCAGCCACCCAAATTCACCCAAAACAGCAGAACCGAGGGCTGAGCCAAGCCCAGAGGGCTTCTCGGCTCCTTCCACCCCGCCAGCCATGCGTGTGTCACCCCCAGGAAGCTCCCGATCGACTGCTTTGTGCCTCAGTTTCCCCAAGGCTGCACCTCTAAAGGAGGGCAGAAACACAACAGGCCCGCAACGTAGGACCAGAACTTCGCACCCCCCGTAACCGTGCCGAGCAAAGGACCAGTTTCCTTCCCTCCCCCTTTCCCAGTTCTCCGGGATGCCCCAGGGTGCCGCGTACCCGTCAGCTGGGGGATGTAGGGTGTGCTGAGCCGGTCCGAGTTGTAGCCGCTGCCGCCCAGCACCTCGCTGATTTTGCTCTGCCAGAAGAAAACCTCCGGGCCCAGGCGGTCAAGGCTCTTGCTCAACCTATGGAGATGAGAAAAAAAAAAAAAAAAAAAAAAAGAAAAGAAAAAAGGAGGGGTGGCACAGCGTCTCTCCTGCTAGGGGAGCCGTGCCAGCAGGGTTTCCCGTCCCTTTGGGTCAGAAACAGAGGGTTCTCGTGGCTTTGCTTGGATGCAGCACAGCCGGATAGGTCACGCTGTTTCTGCGCACGTCGGCACAAAGCCGGAGGCCCAGAAGGGCTCTTCGACCCGCAACGGTTACAGATGAGCTCAGGAAGGACCACCCTGACCTAGGGGATGTCCCAAGAGAGCAGTGGAGCTCCCTGGGGGCAATATCCCCCATAAGGGACCTCAGCACCAACCAAGGGACCTCAGCACCAACCGTGAGCCGGGCCGAGCGTGCGCGGCATGGGGCGGCCCCCCGGGCAGCGGGCACCCCCCGGGGCCGGTGGCACGGCGGAGCAGCGGGATGACCTGCCCCGTCTGCACCCACCCCGCTGCCGGAGGGAGGGAGGGATCAGCCTGCAGAGCCGACCCTGTGGCGGGCACCCCCTTTCCCCGGCCGCACGCGCGGGATCCTCCTCAGATTCCGCACAGGCTGAAAACCCCTTGATGTCCTTCCCCCTGGGCCGTCCCCAGACGAGAAAGGAGACGAGCGCAGGCAAGTGGAGGGCTGATAAACCCGTTATCGCCCCCGATCTTACGGATGCCAACCCCCAGGTAGTGGGGAAGAAGGTATTTTCCGGGATTTTACCTGGGTCGCTCCACAAACACATCTTCAGGGAGCAAATAAGGCGCTTCCTTCTGTCGCATCTGGATGACCTGCGGAAGGGTAAGGAAAGAGCCGAGCTCAAACCCCCCCCGGGGGCCAGGGGAGCTGATGCCAGAGCTGCCCTGGACAAGGCTCCAGCCTCGTCCCCCCCCCAGCTCCTCCCTCGCACCTCATGGATGTGCTGGCAGAAGGTGGGCACGGTGGTGAGCTGGCTGATGAGGTTCAGGTAAGCTGCACCGAGGGCGAAGAGCGCGCAGCGGTTGTACGCCGTCAAGTTATCCTCGTTGATCTGGGCAATCTCCTGCAGCAGGGACACAGCCCCGTGAGAAAGAGGATGGACAAGGCCCCGGGGTGGTCCCCCCATCCACCTCACGGCATCACACACGCCCCCCCCCCCCCCCCCCCCAAACAGCCCAGCTTTCGGGGCTTGGCTTGGCAGCGTTTCAGGCGGCGGCCAGGCGACCGAGGTGCCCCCGCAGCGTGTTGGTCTGATCCCACTACGGTGGGAGAAGCCGAGGGCAGGCGAAGCGCCTGCACCCCGCTTCCTCGGGGAACTCAAAACCACCGACCCCAACCCCTAAACGACCCTTCCCGTCGCCTCCCAGCCCGCCCGCCCTGCGGTGCTGAGCGCCAGCAGCACGCCCCGCTCCCCCCCCCCCCCCCCCAGCCTACCTGCACTGCCAGCACCAGGCGGATGAGGTCCACCACGACCTCCTCGTTGGCCAGCTCGATGCTGACGAGCATCAGCAGGCTGTAGAGAGCCTCGTAGTGAGCCTGCACGTTGCTCTCCTCCTTGCATATTAGGTAGATATGGCGGTAGAGCTGCTGGCCGTGCTGTGGGGACACGGAAGGATGCGGTCACCTCCTGAGCATCCCCCTGCGAGCAACACGGCCATCAACGCAGAGAAAGGAGAGCAGCAGGGCCCAGCAAAAGGAGCCTTCATCCAGGCAGGAGGGAGCAGAGCTTCCTCTGGGCATCAAGCAAACAAAGCAAGCCCCAGGGAGAGGGAGCCGTGGCTATCGGGTGGTGTTCCACCGTTTGATGCCGGGACTTGGTGGGGAAAAAGCACCGACTGGTCCAAAAGCAGAGCCCAGGGCAGGCAAACAGCTCCTGCAGCACCAAGCCCAGGGAAAGGGTGCTTCTGTGGCAGAAGCATTACAGAAATCATGGCTCAGACCACAGCAGAGGAATAAAGCCCTGACACACGTTGCTCGACAGCAAGGCATGGGACAGAGCAGGGCCCACGCTGGAGCAAGGGAAACTCAGCTCTGCGGTGGTTTTTGGTCTAGGGTCTGCATTTCTGCTCGCCGGTGCGTGCAAGGTCATAAACTGACCTCACCTCGGCCTCAAGTTAGCTCCAGAGGGGTTTGCACCACCCTGGAAGTGTTTTAAGGAGGCAGCAGGGCAGGGGAATAAAAATAAATAAAATCAGGAAACATCAAAATCCACTTGATAAATAGCTTTTGGGATACCAGCACGTCCTGGGGTACTCATTCCTTAGGGCAAATAGGTTTTGGAGCCTAGAAAGCCTCATGCATGAAGTGCTGATGGAGGTTGAATCCTGCTGGCTTTTCACAGGGACATCCCCGGGTTTAGAGGCGTCACGGTACTCCAAGACTCAGTGTGACTTGGGGAAACAGTCCTCACACTGGTCTGCACAAAGACAGCTTAACCCAGACTCAGACACTACCTTCTTCATGAAGACAGTGTCCTGGCGCGAGCATTTGTCCACTTTCAGCTTCAGGACCGAGATGTCGCTGATGGTGCTGCAAGAAAAGGCCAAGGGGAAGGGGAAACTCAGACGTGGGAGGGAGGAGGCACGATTCCCACACGCCTGCAGAGCTGCTGGGCAGCAACGAGCTGTCCGGAGGAACAGAGGCGGGAAGCTAAGGGTGGCTTTTAAAACCCACCTGAGCAATTCAGGTATTCGAGGGTACCGAGCCAAATCACTACAGGATTTCAGGAGCACAAAGGCAAGCTGACAAAGAAGGGTGCTAGTCAAGTGGATTAGCAGGGCCACAGCAAAACCCAGGGAGATGTTTCCATCTGGGATTACAGTCACCTTCTCCCAAGGTAACGCAGCACGGACATCACGAGTGCCCAACAGGACTACCCATGGGGATGCAATGCAGTCGATGAACCCACTCGAGGGGGTTATTGCTCCTGCACACCCTCCCGGGACCACTCTCTAGCCACGGTTTCTTTCAGCAGCATGGTCCCACGTCCCTCTGGACACAGCCTCTCCGGGAGACCCCCCCCCGACCCACCTGGCTCTTAGCAGACCGCTGATCTGCAACACTAAACCACCCCAGAACTTGTACCAGATTTATTAATAATCCTGCCAGCACTCCCAGCCCAGCAGATCTCCCTCCCAAGCTTGCTCTGCAGGTCCCAGCCCTGCTGGGGAGCCCCCGGGGACGTACCTGATGGTGGAGAATTTCTGCCGGTTCCCGTGGCGATCGATGAAGCTGATGAGGATCTCGAGGACAAAGAGGCGGATCTCAGCATCCTCCATGAGGGCTGCAGAGAGCAGCCTGTCCAGGAAGGCGCTGGGAAGTGCCGTGAGCATGTTACTGCACTGGAAGCCCACAGAGACCTGCAAGCATCAAAGGAAAAAGGGAGGCAGTGTGACCGTGTCGCTTTGGGAGGGGGTTAAAACACAGCAAGGAAGAGAGGATGCAAGCAGAGAAGACTAAATGCAGCCTGAGCTCTCCCTCAACCACCCCAGGGGAGAGGGTCCCCGAGTTCAGCTCTGCCGTGTCAGCAGCTGGGACCCCAGGGGTCTCGTGGGGGTCGGAGGCTCCTGTGGGGATGGTGACACGTTCATACCTGGAGGAGGGACTTCAGGAGCATTATCTGTGTCAGGCGATTCCTGTTCTCCCTGCCACGGGGAGAGGAAACAAAGGGTAAAATTCAAGTGAAAACAAGACAACCCTCCTTCCATACCCAAGGGATGGAAAAGTCTCAAAGGGCAGGATCAGTTTCCCCGAGAGCCACCCCCACAAACAGCCACGGGCTCCGGCAAACGAGCTCCAGATTTAACAGCCAGCAAAAACGCTGCTAAAGGAATGATGAATACCAATGGATACACCCAGAAACAAGGCAGCCCTCGCATCTCCGGGCAGGCACAAGCTGAGCTCAGGGCGATGAACCAACCCTCTGGATGTCCCCATCCCACAGTGACTCCTGAGAGACACCAGGCACTGGGTCTGAGCAGGCTCCTCACTTTTAAGCAGCTGAAAATTAGCAAGGCGAAGCCCAAGCCCTCCGGTCCGTGGAGGCAGCCCTGCTCCTCGCAAAGCCATCATGAACCACACTTCCACATCTTGTGAAAAATAAAAAAAAAAAAAAAAGAGGAAATCTTGACGTCTCTACTGGCTGAACTCAGCCTTTCCTAGCCCTGGGGGGACACAGGGAGGGGTCCCGAGGGGTTTCCAGGCTGTCCCACGACACGCTGCCTACCTCTGCCCAGGGACTGAGCTACACCACAAACGGCACCGTCCCCTGTCTTGGTTTGGGCTGAAATACATCCCCGTGAGGCTGCAGCTCCTCTGCAAACTCCTGGCTCACCTACACACCCGGAGCAAGCGCCATCCTTCTACGCAGCGTCAGGCGAGATTTAAAAAAAAAAAAACTCTCCCAGAGGAAGCTGATAAAGGAGCAGTGACAAACAGCCCGGCACGGCCAGCCTCACCCTGAGAAGTGGCTGCCACCCTGGGGCTACGAGCCCCATTCTGCTCCCGCAGCAAGGAAAAGCTGCCCCGGCCGAACGGCACCCAGCACCCAGCGTGTCTCCCACCACGTGAATCGGGGCTGTACACAGGTATCAGGAGTTCCCCCCCCCCCCCCCAACGTCAGCGAGGAGCAGAGCGTGTCTCCTATCAGCCGGCAAAGTCTCTCTCCCATCAGAGACAAGTGGGAAGAGCCTGACCGTACTTTGAAGATAAATATAGCATGAAAATCTGTTTGCTCCTTACCTACATGTTTCAGCACTGATACCCTCGCTCCAAATAGCTCTCATGGTCTGTTCCCACACTTCTCCAGCAATTATGTTGTTTGGGTGTTTCCCTTCCTTTCTCTTCCTCCACCGCCGGGGTATAAATACCACCTCCCGCTCAGCGTTAATAAAAGCTCGGAGGCAGCTCAGAGGGGCCACGCAGCGACGAGCAGCCCGTCCCACGAAGCCACACACGAGCTTCTCAAAAGCCACGGGCAGCCCTTACTCACCAGCAGCCGCCTCGCTGCCCTGAGACATCTGAAGTCACTCCCTTGAATATTATTTTTAGTTCCTGGCTAGTTACGGACGACACCCCGAGCTCCTCACAGCTGAGTCCCTCAGCAGGTCCCCGGAGAAACGCAGAGTTCAACTGCAGCACCACTTGCCTGGAACCACCTTTCCCCCTTGATGCTCTGGTGTTTCAAGGGGCCCTTGTCATCGCATTTGCAGCAGACGGCAAAGCATTTTCGACAAGGATCGCACGTTGCTCGGCCTCCCTTGCTCTTCGGTGGAAGCTCTCGAGGCTCGGCCTTCCTGATAACGTGCCCACGTCCCACTCTGCCCCCCCCCCCAAAACCACCTCAAGGTGGTCCCAGAGCTTTCAGCTCTGTGTTCAAAGCCTTACAAGACCCCCCCCCCCCCCACACACACACACACCCCAGCAGCAGGGAGAGCAGGGCAGGGGGGGAGGATGAGGAGGGAGGAAGGCATCCATTCTCACCCAGCTTTGCCAGCCTCGATGGACTGCTGCGAGGAGGGGAGCGGCACCTTGTTCATGATGAAGACCATCACCTCAGACTGCTGGTAGGTGGGCAGCGTGCTGGAGAAGGACCCTGCGGGGGAGAGAGGAGGAGTGAGCTGGCAGCGCGCGAGGCGCAGCCCACCGCCCCCCACAAAGCGCCCGGTGCCGTGGGGGTCACCAAGCTGGCTGCTGGACCCCCGCAGCCAGGGTGGGATAGGAACAAAGCCCGCCTGGATCCAGCGCCCACAAGCAGCTTTACCTTCAGACCCACGTATTCAAGACCCACCGAAACACCTCCCAGGTCGGGCAGCCCCATGCCCGGAGATGCCAACCCCTGCCTCTAAGCCTTTCCTTTTTCAGGGCTGGTGCATCTCCATCCTCAGCGGCTGCAGCAGGATAACTCCCGCCCTCTTTCCCCCTTCTCCTTCCCTTCCTCAGGGTCTCCTACCCAGGGAGAAACAATGATTTTCCCCCCTGCATGCAGCAGCTCTGCTGGGGGACGGCTGGGGTTGCAATGCCACCTGCCGATAACCCGCCGCCGCGCTCGCAGCCGCTAAATCCACTTTGAGGACGAGGGCGACTTTGGTCTCGCCCTGAGCAATCCAGCGGACGCACCGAGGCAGAAACCCACCCGCCAGCACAGGATACCCCACCTATGGTTTTAATGACGGCCTCCTGGAACATCCTCTCCTCGTGCTCCTTGATGATCTTGGTGCTGACGCCGGCGGCGCAGTCGTAGCTCCCCGTCAGCGCGTAGTCAATGCTGAGCCGCAGCTGCCTCAGCAGGGTGTTAAAAACCTCCAGCACCGTGGGGCCTGGGGAGGACACGGTGGACCATCACCAGAGGAGAACGGCCGTTTTCCCCGTGGAGACGGCGGGGGGGCTGTAGTTTCCCCCCAGGACAGCGTGGTTTATACCTCCCACCACCCCATAAGCAGGTTGAAAAACAGTTTGGCCAGACACACGGTGACTTTTTAGCCCCCCACCAGTTCCCTCAGAGAGAAACGTCCTTCCAGGAGCACCATCCGCCCGGCACATTCGCAGCAAGGCCCTGAAAATCTCTTTCCCCCCTGCCACGAAGGCAAAAGCAGGCATTGCGTTCAGCCTGTTTGGCTCGCTGCACGCAGGCATGGGCGGCGCGTTCGGGAGCACCGAAACGGCACGGAACAGATCCCCCAGCACCCTTGGGTGCTCCAGACTGGATCCACACCCCCACCCCGCCCCCCAGCTCACGCGCCAGAGCCCGGCCCAAACCCCCAGCACCTCTTCCCCATTCCCACCGCCACAAAAAGGGCGAAGAGACGGGCGGAGAGGAAAAATTTATCCACTGACCAACAGACCCGGAGGCTGCGATCACCGCTGCCTCCGAGAGGACCTCCACGATGCCCGCCCGCACGGTGGCCGCACTCTTGCTGTTGGCATCCAGGTGCCCCAGGAGCTGCTGGATCACGAGATGGGAGTGCTGCGGCTGGAAAGGCAGCGCGAACGTCAGCGTGGGTGCTGCCCGCAGGAGGTGACAGCCCCTTGCTGTAAGCCGCACGGCTACCCCGGGAACGAAGCCGGCACGTGTGCCCAGCTGCACCAAGTCCCTGCCTGGCTCTCTCCAAGACAGCTCCAGATGGGAAAACCAGAGCGAGGCACCTGGAGGAAGCCTGTTTTACACGACTGAGCCAGAGCTTGGAGCAATTTGCATGGGAAAAAATGATCTAAAGAGCTGCACAGATCTAAGGAAACTGTGACAGTTAACCCTGGGGACTTCAGGGTGAAAAGATTTAATTTTTGCCAGAGTTTCTCAAACACGTCTGTACTGCAAAAGGGTCCTGCTGAGTTATTGTGACCTTACACTTCCAATATGCATTAACAGGATTTTACAGAATCCAGTAGCACTGCAAAGGGTTTTAGGCAGTTTACAGGATTAAAAACAAGAAACGAGAGCAAGGGGCGGTGATTTGCTTTTCGCTGTAAGAGCTCTCCGAGCAGAGCCATGGCTTGGCTGAGTCCAAAAGCAAAGCAAACTCCCCAAAAGGGGTGAAGTGGGGCAGCAGGTCTGGGACAGCCCCAGCAGAGTGGGAGCAGGGTGGGAAGGCAGCACCGTGCCCCACAGCAGGCAGAGCGCCGTGCAAACAGCATTTCGTTGAGATCCACGTGGAGGAAGAAAGGATGGACCTTTTCCCATTACTTTGGGGTTCACCTAAACTGCATTTCCATGGCGCCCAGCGAGAAGGGAAGAGCCTGGCAGGGTCTGTTTCTGAGCATCCCCACGTCTAAGGACGGGGATGCTGGGCTGCAGGCGCTGCCTCAACTCCTGGTTTGCCCCGGGGCACGTTTCACCCCTGACAGCCCCTCTTCCTTTTCTGCAGGGAGGAGGGAGCCGGGGTTGATCTGCACGGCAGCAATCTGGAGAGAGGCAGCTTTCCACGGGAGCCCAACCGCTTCCCTGGGAGCGTTTCGCAGCACGCCGCTAGCCCGCCTGATTCAGCAGGGCTTTGCTTTCCGCCGAGAGGGTGGGAATCGCTCCCCGGGACGGAGCTACAAGCTCCACGAGCAGGTGGTAAAACACACACGGCTGGCACGCAGCCTAGCAGACACGTCCCCGCGTCCCGTGGGGCCACCAGCCCGCCCCCCCCCCGGGCTGCGCCCCTGTCTCCAGCCCTTTTTGGGGCATTCTTGGCGGCCGAGCTCCCTCGCCGGGATGCGGCAACGCGGTGGTGGCTCTGACTCAGCCCAGCCGTGGGGGCAGACGGAGGGGGTGCTCCCCAAATGATGCCGCACGGGCGTCCCCAAATGATGCCGCCGGCCGGGGTCCCGCCAGCTCCTCACCTGGATAGAGTACATGATGATCCTGAAGCAGCACGTGGCAAAGATCTTCGGCTCCCAGAGCGAGTGGTTATCCAGGTGGCTGGGGAAGAGGTGGAAACAGAGGGGAAAGTAACTGTTGGTCCCCCAAAGCCTGGAAGGGTGCAAAGCAGCACCAAGCACCGGGGAAGCAGCAGGGAGCGAACACCGCAGGTGAGGGCAGGGACACAAACTCCTCTCCAGGGTGATTTTTCTCAGCGACAGGTATCTGTCCCCTGCCACCTTCCTCATCGCATCCAAAAAGGAGAGCTCGGCCCAAAACCCAGTCCCCGCCTCCCGTAGCACGCTGAGGGGAGCCCACGCCTTCGCCCCAGCTCGGGCCCGCGTTGGCCATCTCCCCCCCCCTGCCTCAGTTTCCCTTGTGCCAAAAGTGAGGGGTGCACGACTTACATGAGGACGGGCTTGATGGCGTTCTTGATGTTGCCGTACGCCGCTCGGCCCAGCAGCTCCCGCAGACACCTTTCCGCCAGCTCCGTGGGACTCTCCTTCTCCTTCTCGGTGGCTTGAAGCGGAGAGGGGGAGCGGCTGCGAAAGCAGAGGAGGGCGATGAGAGCGGCGCTGAGCGTGCGACAGCAGCCGGGGGGGGGGAGAAGGAGGCACGGAACCCAGCCAGGGAAGGTTGGAGCAAAAGCGGTCGCGGCATCGACCAGCAGCCCGGGCTGCACAGGGCCCCTCGCACGGCCCACGGCCACCCCGCAACAGCCGGAGGTCACCCCGCCAGGCAGACGGGGTGGCTCCATCCCAGCCCCAGTGCCGCTGGGCTTGAGCCAGGTCAGAGAGCAGCACGGGTGCACGGATTGCAGAGGAACGGCCCCGCTTGGGGTGCCAGCTTGTGCCAGGCAGCAGGGACGGTCCCTGGGACCGGGAGAACCAGCGCCGTGCTCAGCGCCGGAGGGGGAAGGGTCTGTTCGGTGAGGACGGAGGACGTAACCTCCTCCCAGGGGGGACACAGCTTCCCAGGGGAGGAAGAGCAAAGCAGTCACCCTGAACACGCACACCCCAGAGATCCATCCCCCTTTTTTTTCCCACACTCAGACTCGTCTGGTATCACACAAACACCACGAGGGCTTGTTATCACCTCGATGCTTCAGTTTAGAGGGAAAAGACATCTGGCCAGAAGCCGGCTTTCTCAGGGCTGATACATCTCTCTCAACCTTCAAAAGGAAAATCCCAGGAGGAATTCATGCCTGCTTCCCTTCTCTCTGCTTCTCAGCTAAGCGACTCCCCTTCAAGCACCCAGCTGGAGGCAAGCACGCAGCCGGCGGGGGGTTATGCTGGAAGAATGGAGGGTCAGCGAGCAAAGCCGTATTTCAGCTCCTGAGACTCCTCTTGCCCGGCTTTAAAATAACTGCTTTGGTAACATTTAAGCAGGAATCCCTCGCAGGGGTCAGCCCACTGAAAAGGCAGCTCCGAGCCTTTGCGAACTATCCTGCAGCGGCCGGGATAGCAAGAACTTTCATTGCACCGGGTGACGTGCAGAGCTCCTGCCACCTGGAGCATCCTCAGCCAGGTACCCACAGGATTTTCCCCTCCGGCCACTCGGTCCATTTTCCACGAGCTGCAGACACAAATCAGCCTGCAACCCTTCCACGCTGCAAAACCTTGGCAAAAGCAGCTCCGGGGCCCCGAAGCCGCTGGCGGAGAAGGTGGGTGATGGCAGCGCCCACCTTTCAGCCTCCTCCACGTGCTGTAAGTTGAAGAGCAGCGAGGGCACGATTTTGTCCATGTGCTGTGGGTCCCAGATGTTGGCCTGGAGTTCATCGTTCACCGTCTTCCTCACGACTCCTTGCAGGCCTTTAATGCCAGACATCCGGATCCTGGGGAACAAATTGACATCAGAACGCTACAGATCATGCATTAGTCGACGTTTACATACACGTATATATGCAGGTGAAACTGAAAAAGTTGGAGAGAAATAACTGATTTCTGTGCTGCTGGAGGGGTTTGTGCAGGCGATGCCCCAGTTAGAGAATCACAGATTGGTCTGGGTGGGAAGGGACCTTTGAAGATCAACTAGTTCCAACCCCCTGCCCTGGGCAGGGCCCCCTTCCCCCAGCCCAGGGGGCTCCCAGCCCCGTCCAACCTGGCCTTGAACCCTTCCAGGGAGGGGGCAGCCACAGCTGCTCTGGGCACCCTGGGCCAGCGCCTCACCCCCCGCACAGGGAGGAATTTCTGCCTTACATCTAATGCAAATCTACCCTTTTTCAGTTTAAACCCATCCCCCCTCATCCTACCCACACCCCCTGACCCAGAGTCCCCCCCCACCTCTCCTGTCCCCCCTTTAAGCCCTGGGAGGCCGCTCGAAGGGCTCCCCGGAGCCTTCTCTTCTCCAGGCTGAACCCCCCCAACTCTCTCAGCCCGGCCCCCCAGGGGAGCTGCTCCAGCCCCCCCAGCATCTCCGTGGCCTCCTCTGGCCCCGCTCGAGCAGCTCCGTGTCCTTCTGCTGTTGGGGGCCCCCGAGCTGGCCCCGGCACCGCAGGGGGGTCTCCCCAAAGCTGAGCAGAGGGGGAGAATCCCCTCCCTGGCCCTGCTGCCCCCCCTGCTCTGGCTGCAGCCCAGGGCACGGGTGGGTTCTGGGCTGCCAGCGCACGGTGCTGGCTCACGGGCAGTTTTCCCCCCACCAACCCCCCCCCAGCCCCTCTCCTTGGGGCTGCTCTCAATCCCAGCTCCAGGCGTGCTATCCTCCAGGGCAATCCTCCTGCCTCGCGTCCCCGAGTGATCCATCTCCCTGCAGCCCGACAGACACGAGCAGGAAAGGCTCCAAAAATCATCCTGGCAGCAGCAGCAGCCAGCTCTCAGCCACCAGCACTTTTTCCAGGAGGCCCCTGGGCGAGCAGCAGCCACCCACCTCCAGGGCACACACCACCCGAGATGGAGAGGTGGCACTGGCCTCTCCAAAGGATTGGTTTGGGCCCTGGGAAGTCTCCCTTCTCCAGCTGGGGCATCCACGGAGGGTTTTCCCCACTTCCCCCATTCCCAGCAGCTACAGAACCCAGCCGCACCCACGGGGAGGCCGGATGCTGGGGAAACCTAAGCGGTTTTTTGACACTTCTGTCCTTTCAGGGTCCAAAGATCCTGACTCTGCTCTGGTTGATAAAGTCATCAATAAAAATTTCGCGACACAGCGGGATTCCCAGGTCTGAAACCAGCCCCTCAGCACCCACCGCTCCTGCCTGAGAAAGGCAGCACGTGCTTATCCGCAAAAATAAACGCAGTAAGTAACCTGCTCTGCGGTCTCCCTAACATGTTTTGTAGATCTAATCAAGGCAATGATCTGACCAAGACACAAATTCTTGAGGAAGGAGCTTTGAGCAGGACCGAGGGCCCAGGAAAGCAGCGCGCTCCTTTTTAATTAAAGGAACTGCAGAATTTCTCTCTCCCGGTCTCCGATGCAGTTTAGCCAGCGCCACTGGTGCCCTGAAGGTTAAGTGAAAAATAATGAGCCTTCTGCATTATTTCCTTATTAAAGAAATAAAAACAACCTGTGAGCCTGCAGTGTTAAAAGGAGGCAAGCGCGGTCCTTGGAAACAAGCCTCCACGAGGAACGGCAAACCTCGGGGGTGAACCCCTCCGCCAGGCACCCGGCACAGCAGCTCCGGCATCCACACGACGTGCTCAAACGCTGCCTGACATCTGGGCTCTGCTTAAAACTCATTTTCGGGCAGGGGCGACCTCCTGCCCGGAGCTTCCCGGCGAGAGCCGCGGGTACCGCACCGTCGGCGCCTCGCGGGGGGGCCATTTCAAGTCTTATTTAAATACCCCCACCGACAGGCCTGGCCTTGGCAGCAGTCAGCAACATTAATCTGTCTGCTCTAGGCGTAATTAATCCCCCCGGGGAGGGGCGGTGGGGGGCACATTTCCCATCGCGACGGAGCAAGGCGCTGCCGAGAGAGATGTAACCACCTTCGGACGTGGAAAATAACTGACCGCGGGGCTGCGGGAGGCAGTTTTTGAGAGAGCATTCATTCTGCTAAAAGCAGAGGGGCCCTCTTCCCATCATCATCGTCTTTCTTTTTGGGGCCAGGATAACTTTCTTACCTTCTGCTCTGAGGCGCAGCCGTCTGCGGGCTGTGGCCCTGGAGCAAAGGTGGGAAACCCATCTCAGAGGGAGCCCCTGTGACTGCAGGCGTTACCTGCTGGCATTTTGGCCAGGGAAAAGAAGCTGGAAGCCCGTGGGCACGTTTGCCCCTTGCCCTGTCATCTGCTGTGGTCAGAGTGAGCACAGCAAATGCAAATCAACCCGTCTCACACACATGTAACACCCCCACAGCAAGAGAGGTTGGGCATGGGCTGTGTCGTGTTTTTTTAGGCTCCTGTTTTCTCCCCCCAACATAGTCGCCCGGGTTTAATGCTTGAAAAATAAGGGAGGGTAGAGAGCAGCCGCCTGAGCGCACCCAGTTCTGGGGAATCAGCCGTGCACCTCCATCACAGCACGAGGCAGGCAGTCGGTGCAGCCTGTGTACCCAACCTGTCCCCAAACGCAGGCGCTTCCCCAGGACGGGGAGGGGAAGGATGGGGGGTGTCCCCCACCGTCGGGGCCAGGGCCACCCCGCTCGCAGCACCCACTTCGTCCGGACGTCGAGGTCATCGTGGCTGGAGTGGCACATCTCGCTGAAGCGGGAGACAAAGAAGTCGTAGCTGCGGTGGTAAGACGGGGTGTCCTCTTCGATGTTGGCAAACTTGACGAACTGGGAGAGGGGAAAAAAAAAAAAAAGAGTGGTGGGAGCAGGGCCGGGGCGCGGGGGGGGGGGGTCAGCCCAGAGGGCACGACAACAAAGCTATTCTTAAAAAATTCCTCTCCGAACCAGCAAACATCTGTGGGCTTCAGGGCTCTTCACTACAGCAGCTCAGTGTGTGCTCGGGATGCCAAAACGGGCTGCCCAGCTGGCACCCAGGGCACGGGGGTCCCCACGCGGGACCCCACAGCCCCACCGAGCTCCAGCAGCACCCGGGCCCGGCCGTGGATGCTGCAAACCTCACCTCAAGCCCCAGCGGTCCCTTGCAAAGGGCTTTTAGGGGGTGCAACAAGCCCCCCGCTTCGGTATCCCTAGCATGCAGCGCACACTAGTAACAGGAGATAAATTCGCCCCCGGTTTCTTTCCATCCTCCCAGCCGGCACAAAACCCAGCCAGCGTTTCCCAGCCGCTGCTGCAGGGGTGAAAACAGCCTTGGAAATGCCAGTGGAGAAACCAAGCGCGGGCGGGTTTTTAACCTCATCCCCCCTCTCGCTCGCAGCACCCGACAGCACGAGGTCCCGTCGCTCCCTCCCAGCGCGGCCGTGCCGACAAGCAGGGAGCTTGCCAGAAATGCCAGCTGACCACCAGATCTGGCTTTTAAGCTTTCAGGGAGAGAATGAAGGAGGAAGAAAGGGTAAACGGGTTTTCAAGCTTTTCTCTGAATTTGAAACTTATTCATAAGAAGATGGGAACAAAGGGTCGGGCAGGAAAGGGGAACCTCAGCTCATCCGGTTGGGCTGACAGGGCTAGCTTTAAAAACGGGGAAGATAAATAAAACCTCAAGAGCACAAGGGCTGCCACAAAACCCAAGGCATAAGCTCCTGGCTGGAACATCCAGAGCATTCAGCCTGTATCCACCCAACAGCACCTAGTGCTTCAAACGGACGAGGTTTATCCTTGGCCTGGGACAGGCATCGTGCCAACAAGTCCCCGTGCTTCATCCTCCCGCTCAGACCAAGGGCAGACGCCGCTGCTTGCCAAGATTTTAGGCGGAGAAATCTGCTGGCTGCTTTTGTGCTCCTGCGCTGCACCCGCTTCAGCACACCGGGAGAGCTGAGGCCATTTGCATGGGCACGCGATGAAGGGGGAGGACGCTCCCCGTCCAAGCAACCCCCCTGCCAAACCACCCCAGCTATTAACTGCTACTCAACAAAATCAGGAGAGCAACGATGCTGGTGCAGCCCCACTGCTTCCAAGAGCGTGGCGTGAAGCTCTGGGGTCACACTGAGCAATCCCACATCACTCGGACAAGCTGTCCTGGGCCAAGGCATCGGGACCGCCGGGTTCCTCCTCCAGCTGGAAGGAGCAAACCTACATCCCCAAGGGGGGTTACCTGTCCACCCAGCATTTGTCAGGGTGCTCAGCACCCTCTGGAGATGCCACGCTGCACGGGAGCTCCTTCTCCACCCCAACCTTATCCGCAGGCTTTTCTCCCTTCTTGCTTTCTGCATTTGCTGCCCTCCAGCCCCGCGAGGAGAGGGGCAGGCAAGCGGCACACCCGGTGCCCTTCCACAGCTGGCAAAGCCAGCTCGCCCGTCCCAGCGCATCACACGGGTGCTGATTAGCACGCACCCGCTGCGCCGGGCTATTAATAACATCAGCTGCAAAGACTGGCTCTGCGCAAGCGAAGGAGCCGGCTCAGCCCCGCCAGGAACTGTTCCCAGAGTGCAGGGACCGGCTCCAACTGATAAACTCCTCTTACTCACCAGAAAAATGCAGGGCTGTTATGTAAGAAACCTCTGTACCAGGCAGCGCACAAAGCGAGGGGGGGTTTTTTTAAGCTCATGGCAACTCCACGTGCAAGCGGAGGTGAGGGCAGGCTGCAGAGCGAGGGGCAGGAGCGGGGCTCCCCGCGGCAGCTCCCGGGGAGCCGTCCCCAGGCCAAAAAAAAAAAAAAAACCTCGTGAAAGAAAGGAAGGAAACGGCTTCTCTGCAGCCAGTACCCGCAGGTACCGACCCCACAGCCACGCGGAAGGATGGCAGCTCCTTTCGTGCCAACCGAACGGGACCCCCTCAGCAGCGCTCCTAATTCTGAAGCTGTCGCGGTCCCCGGGGGGGGATCGCCAGCCCACCCACCCGAGCCAGCAGCACCCGTGGTTCAGCTCCCTGCCCCGAGGGCAGCTTCTCTGGCCCCTAACCCTAACCCGGCCCCGGGCTGCCAGGCACAGCGAGCCCTGCCCACCTCTGTCACACACATCCCCCCCCACCCTGCACCGATGCGGGACAGCGTTCACATCTGCCAGCAGCTGGAGGCAGCTGCCCTCTCCGCACCTATTTTTAGCCTGCAGCCTCCAGCAGGGCCAGAACTTGTAAAAAAAGCAGCCAGGAAGAGGTAAAAAAAAAAAAAAAAAAAAAATCAGCCTCGCAGCCTCTGTCTCCCCCGTCTATGGGACATTTTTAGGATTCTGCCACTTGCTCACAGACTGTTGCGTGTTTCCAAGACCTGGCTGTCCCTACAAGGGTGCTGTGCCACGCAGCAATTACGGGAGGTGCCCACCCCGGTCCCGCTGCCAACCTGTCCTCAACGGCAAAAAGCAGCACCGGGACACATGGAAATGACCCAGCGAGAGCTGAGCTGGCAGGAAAGGAGGAATCAATCCTTTAGGGAAAGCGATTTATTTTCGCTAACGGGCGCTGCCTCCCAGCCGAGGAGCTGCTCTGCAGCTTCGCGCCGTATTTCCACCGAGAAAATGGTTTGAAACCCTGAAAGGCAAGGCCATTGCTGCTGTGGATTGGAGGGGTGAGGGGCTAGGCAGCCTGGGGCTCCCGTGCTTGAGGCTCACAAGCTCTACCCGAAACACGGCTGGGATGAGCAGGGAGCAAGCGCAGGGGAAACGCGAGGAGCGTGGCTGCCTTGGAGAAGATAAACAACGGCTGGGAAGGGATAACACTGCCACCTATAAATACATCAGACATAAATACATCAGAAGAGGAACATCAAGGCGGGGGAAGAGCTGTTTAAACGAGAGATCAGTGTCGGTTCTGAGGAAAAATAAAACGGGAGTGACATCGAGCTGGAAATTAGATGGTTTCTACCCGAACCGGGGAGGTTGCCCAGCAGCTGCCTAACAAGGATGAGAAACCAAAGTGGATTGAAGCCGCAGCTCCGTATGTTCACCCCGCCGGGGATTACAGGATGGGGTTACAGCGATCCCGGGGACGCTGGATTTTGGCTGCGGCCGTGGAGCCCGGGGGGCTGGTCCTCGGGATCAGCCCCTCCGCAGCGCGACACCTCGGCTCTGCCAGGAGGGAGCCGCGGCTCAGGCGCGATTTCACGCCGCGCAGAATGACTCACTTGGAGCAGGTTTCTATAAACAACCTCCTCCCGCCTTTGCCATCAGCTCCATTATTGTGAAGATTGCTTGAGACAGCACCCTCTAATTAAGCGCGAGCCTGAGGCACATTCCTCATTAGCAGATATAGGAAGAAGTGTCTCATTATCGTTACTCACTTTTCTATAAAGGCCCACAAGTTTTCCCGTGCTATTTGCCCTCTGAATGCTGCCACGCTTCAGAAAGGAAAAAAAAAAAAACCAACAAAACAACAAAACCAAAACCCCAAAAAACAAACCAAAAAATCCCAACATCACTAAACCATCATTCCTGATTTGGACTCCTCATTAACACACCTGCTCCTCATTCCAGACCGCAGCGACAGCAGCTCTTAGGAAACCCCCAACCATGGCCCTGGCGCATCTCTCCTCCCCACTCGTGCCTAAACACCGGAGGGTTGCTCCCTTATCTCCACCCCAGGTCCCTCCCGGCCCCTGGGATGAGCCCTGCATTTCTCAAACAGCTCAGGGGCTGGGTAAGGGGATATATTGCATCCGTCTGTGGGCAGGGCTGCACCGCAACACAGCGTGCTTTCTTAGCAAGAGACCCAGCTGCTTGTTACCAGGACGGATCCCGGCAGCTCCTGCCCATCTCAAGAAGTTTGGACGGCAAGTGGCATCTCTCCGGTCTCCCGTGGAGTTTGAGCCACCCTTGGGCAGTGGGATGTGGGTGCAGAGACCCTGCTCCCAGTGCAAGGGGCTTCCCCAGGCAGTCAGTGCAGCACACCCAAGGCACCGAAACGCCACGGCGAGCTGCTGTCCGCGGAGGTTTTTCAACCCAGGGATCCATCCTCCCATTTCTCTAAGGGCTGTGGCTTAATAGCTTTGCTGATGGGCGGCTCGCATCGCTTTCAGCTGGGCACAATTAGCTGCCAGGGAGAAACGGGGTGTGAAAGGGCTCTGCTCCACTGCCCATGCCTCACCGGGAGGCATTTACAACCCCGTGTCCAGCACCGTGCCAGCTCCTGGAACGCTGCTACCCTGGCCGGGAGGCATCTGCAGAGACATTAATGCTGTCCCTCTCCCTGACACGCGCAGCAAAGAATTAAAGCTTAGGGCTGAGGTGGCCGTGTGTCTCTCGGGCACTCGAGAGAGCATCTCCCTCCTGCCCGCGGGACGGTCAGCTCCATCTAAATCCTGCTTTTAAAAAGCAGCGAGGACAGATGCTGCTTGTCCAAGCCAAGCTACCAGGCACTGGCAGAGCCCTCGCAAGCCTGGGTGTTAGGTACACCCAGTGTTCCCAGTGAAAACCAGCAGAAAGGCCACGCATAAGTGGCTGCTGGCTGCCAGCTGGGATCAGCAGTTTGGATGCTGGGAGGACGTCACCTTTTTTTCGCCCCTGCCTCTCCCTTCCCCTCACTTTATGTCTGCGACCGACGCATCCCCGGTCCAGCTAAGCCATTTATTGCAAGCAGCAGCCCTATTTAAGTCAGCCTTTTTCCGAGCACAAATAGCTCCCAAAATCCATGGGGATCATCACCTCCTACGTTGGTCTATTGTCCGAAACCGCTGACAGCTCCCGTGTCCTCGGGCTTGTTTAGGCCAAGCTGAATTTGAGAGAGGGAAGGCATGGCAGCAGAAATCAGAAGCCAGCGACTGGTCACAGACAGCGAACGGCAGGGACGGCGCACAGGCAGCACAGCCGAGGTCTCAGAAGCCTCAGGCGTGGCAGAACGTGAGAGGGGACAGCGTAAATCCATCCCTGTGGCTACTCCCCATCCTTTCCCAACAAGGTTCGCTGCCCGGGCACTGCGCAGAGACGTGGGGGGTGACAGGCAGGGTGGAAAGCAGAGGACAGGGCGAGCGGGGTGCTGCCGCCTCCCCGCCGCACTCCTACTCACCGAGTTAGTCCCCAGGATCTGCAGGTTGGGTTTCTCTGACTCCAGCAGCTTCGCCACCATCTTCAGGAAGCTCTCCACGAAGAGGTTGATGCTCTGGCAGTGGCAGGCCATGAGGAGCTGGTCCAGGGCCTCCATGGCAATACAGACGTACCTGGGGAGCGGGCAGAGGCCAGGGTGACTCCCCGCCAGCAGCACGGGCTGGGGGCCTTCCCTCCTCCTCCCCTCTCCCAGACCACCCGGGCGCCCCCCAGGAAAACGCCAACCTCCTGCCCTTGGCCAACCCAAGGAGAAATATTTTACACCCAAAACACCCTTGGGATATTTTTAGATGGTGTTTGCTGCTCCCAGCATCTCTCCTCCTACCGAAGGGCCAGCTGCCCCAGGACCAAGGCTGCCAGCGACGCCTTGCATCTCCCCCAACACTGCTTGTGGGCTTTCCTTGCCCTGAACTGGTCTTTCTATCGCACGAGGGAGCACTGGGCTTTGTACAGGGTGGGCTCAGCATCACGGGCAACCATTCTTGCAGACCCAGCTGGTCCTGGCCAGGGAGGAGGGACAGGACGAGAACACAGAATGAGACTGACGTGCTCCAGAAAAGCTGTGCTTAGACAATAAAGCAACCCGGGGCGAGCAGGGTTTCCTCCAGCACTGCACAGAGCAGGATGCAGCCTTGCCCACACCAGGATTACCTCGTCCCCCATCCCTCCAGGGATGGGGCTCAGTCACTCAAGTCTTGGCTCTGAGTGCCGAAGAGGGACAGGGGAAGCCCAGAACTTGATTCAAACACAGCAGCAAGAGGGGACACGCACCCTGGGCCACGCAGGGGACCTCCCCCAGCACGTCCCATCCCTCCCGACCAGGCTGACCTCACCCACAGCTGCCACAGCGCATCTTCCAGGCTATTAAACCAGTCCTGTGAAGCTCCTGCCCCCGAGAGGAAGCTGGAAAACCTCATGCCCAGAGATGAATCTCAGTCGGGTGCCGGTGACAGAGGTGGCCAGCTCACTACGCTGCAGCCGAAGAGTTTGTCGGGTGTCCCTTCACATTTCCAAGACCAATGGGACCAGTTGCTCTGAGTGGCTCTGGAGAAGTCTGCTAGCAGGCTGGCCCTGTGGCTCTTTCTGCATCAACAGCAGCTGGTTCCGTTGCCAATGTGATGGCCAGAGCCCCTGCACGGGGGCTTGTGCAAAGACCACACTGACCTCCGGTTGCTGGTCGCCCACTGCACGCACAAAGCCCAGCAGAGAAGCAAACCCCAGCCTCTGACTGCTCCGAGCAGACATTTATTCCAGCCGGAGTAACTCAAAACACAATAGAAACCCAAATGCTGATTGCACCGAGTCTCACAGCTCCAGCTCTTCTCGCGGGTCCTCTGAGGTACCCAAACTGCTGACGCGGACCTCACACCAGGACACTGGGAGTAAAACAAACTTTACAGCTCTTTATCACCTCCCTTTGACTCCTGCTCTCCGTGCAGCTGGGAATCTTTGTACCGCAGCAGCTCACATAGAGCCCAGATCTGCCACGGCCGAAAGAAGGAAGCGGCAAGCCCAGATCTCTTGACATTGAGCACAATTCCTCCTTTAACTTCCTTTCGAGCCTCCTCCTTGCACAGGTAAATTCGCAGTCCGGGTGGCATGCAGCTGCCACCAGCTTGTGCTGCAAGAAGGAAACCCAAAAGCACCGAGCTTGCCCGCAGCGAGGGGGGGCAGGAGCTGCCCATCTACGTGCACCAGCCCTGCCTGCACGTTCAAGTGCAGGGGAAAAGGCGGCGTCTGATAAACCCTGGATTTCCAGGTTCCAGCTGGTAAAACCCAGCCAGATCAATCCCCAATCCCGAGGCCCCAGAACTGCTGAAATCTGGCTCCAGTCTCGAGTAGATTCTCCGGTGTCCTCTAATGTGGTTGGCATCACGGGGCAGCCTGTCCTTCAGACACCATTACAGCTCTTCCAGGTACTATGAAAATAAGCAGCCAACTACTTCTGATCTGTGAGGCTCCTACCCATCTGTCAAACCGGGTTAAAACTGGCCCAGAGGGAAAAAAAGGGTATGAAGAGGTGACTGACGACCAGCATGAAGCGTCAGGCTCCTTTCTCGTAGGACACAAGGCTGAAAACAACATTCTGTGCCAATATTATTGCGACGGCACGGCTTCTCTTTTGGGGACAACTGGACACGGGCCACCAAGAGGGAAAAGGGACATTTGGAGGCTTCTCACCTCCGACCTTCCCCAACCATTCTCTTGCAGATGGTGGTTTGCACTGTTGCAAACCCGGACAGGAGCGCTTTCTCCTTTCAGCGATAAAGGGAACAAAAAGATGACACCCAACGGGCCAGAAATCAAGGCTACCTCCCCCTCACATGCAGGAGACGGGTACCTATGTGCTCGGCTGCTCTTTCAAAGCCCGGCTGCGCGTCTGCAGCCGGGCAAATCCTTCCTCTCCCGCCAACACCGGCCTACAAACGAAAGGTCGATCCAAACCCATTTCAGGCCTTTCAAAGTTAAGACTTTGAAAATTGGCTAGTGCTCCAACCCACTTACGTGCTTGTACGCACAGGCGGCGGAGGAAGGAATAAATTCCCCACCCCACCCGCCGAGGCTTGTCATTAGATGTCAAAAATCTTTGAAAGCCTTTCTTTTCCCAACATAGCAAGCAGAGCCTGTTAACAGCAGCTTAACCACAGAACATCAGGCAGAGCTTTGAATGTCCTGTCACTCCCGATGACAAGTGATGCGGATGAGGCTTTGAAGGTTTTCCAACTTTAACATTTCTTAGGCTGCTGGCTTCTCTTCCTTCCACCCCCCCGGGGATAAAAGGCAGGCTGAAGTTCACACCCCGAAGCTGAGTCGTGTTTGTCTGCCACGACTTTGTTCACGAGACAACAAGGATCAATCCAGGAGCTGTTTCAAAGGGAAGGAGCCCTCCCGTGCTCCCCCAGTGTTTCTAACCAGGGCAGTCAGCTATTTCCAGGCAGAGCCTTGCTGGAAGTGATGCGGGGAGAGAAGACGAAGGGATGGGGCCCAGCCAGGACCAGGCAGGTCAGTCGGGGAGAGCAAACGCAGCGATCTCCATCCAGCCCCTCATCCTCGCTCCCCCTTGTGCCACGTCACCATAGCTCAATAGAGATGGGGTGCAACACACCCAACGTTGTCCTGAATAACTCCCAGCAAGCTGCAGCCTGGACCACCCTGTTTAGCTGCTTGCCCACACCTAGCCAGGCTTCCATCTGGCATCTGGAAGAGCCACTGTGGGCTTTTAAAAGCCAGGAGAGTGCCACAGGCTCCTGATGACGGCCCAGAGGGGTGATGGCTGTCCTGCTGCTGGGGACAGACACCATGCACCTACCAGACTCCTCAAGCACGGGCAGCACAGCGCCAGGGAAACACCACGTGGCTCCCAGCTCGCCTGGCCCCCTCGCAACTTTGCAAGGAGTCTGCACATCCCCGCGCGCTCCCGCGTCTCCCTTTGGGAGGCAGGACGCACTCGGGTCTCTCTGCAGCGCGCTCGTGGCTTCCAGACACCCCCCGGAGCACGCAGGATCCACGTACCCCACACATCCCACCCGCTGCCTGAGCCCCCTCCACTATCTAGTGGTCCATCGTTACGCAAACTGCTGGGGTGGCTGAAGCAGCCCCCCAGCCCTTACCCATATCGGTGCCGGCTCACGTCTCGGATTAGCCGCTCGGAGAGGTAGGCACCGATGCGATCCAGCTTCTCCGGGGCAGACAGAGCATAAAATGTCAGCTTCTCCATGTTGGTCTTCACCAGCCCATCCTGAAAAAGAACAGTGCAGGGGGTCACAGCCTCGCGCCCAGACCCGTCAAACATCAGGAGAGTCTCTGCAGCAAAGCTTAGCAGCGATGCCAGGGGCCTGGAGCACGCCAGTCCCATCCCAGCGCTTCCCCACGCCTTGTACCCCAGGGAAGGCAAACGAGGATCGCATCGGACCTCAGCCAAGGGCTCTCTGATGCGCCACGGCCAGGGGTAACCCCAGTGCAAGCACTCCATTGAGCACCCCACACCGTAAATACAACGAGGACCGTTCGCCAGCCCCTCGCAATGCCCCAGCACCCAGGGGGACAGGGGCAGACAGGGCTATCGACACCTCTGGGCTACTGAAGCCAAACGACACAAGCGTGCCAAGCTGCCAGCCCCAATCCCCCGCAGCCTGGAAAACTGAGGTGCTCCCTCCTCTCCGCACGGCTCGGCAGCAGCCTCCTCTCTGGTTCAGCTTTTCTGGCAGCACCATGACAAAGCCAGCACTCGCCGCCTCCCCGGGTAATCCCGGCCCCGCTACCCCCACCCGGGAGCCCTTCTTCCACTGCCTTCGCATCTTGGTTGTGAAAAGGAGACAAAGAGGCCGGATTTGGGATGCTCCAAGAGTAGCCGGCAGGGCATCCCCCATCTCCAGTTCAGCGAGGCAGCAAGCAGGGGGGCCAGCTTCCCTGCATAAGCAGCTTTTGGGCTCAAAAGCCTGGCTGAGAGCCCAAGAGACCCCTGCTCTTAGGAGCTGTTTTTCTCATCCTGCAAAGCGAAGGACGTACACCTTCAGTCCTTCATCCTCCTGTCCACTGATCCTCCGCGTCTGCCTGGCACCTTTGGGAAAGGAAGTCTGATCCCCTCCAAGCCAATGCGGCCGAAGGAGCTGCTTCTGTATTTCCGCTCGCAAACAGGCTTTAAAGGAAAATCCAACCCGCCAGGCACGGTGGTCGGGGGTCAAAAGCATCACCCGCCTCCCAGGAGCTGTTTCGGGGCAGGTCACGCCACGTCCCTGCAACCCAAGCAGCACCGGAGCTTTGGTGTGTGAAGCAGCTCCTCGTTTACCTCGGGGTCCTCGGGGAAGATGTTGTCGACGAGTCTTTTGTAGCGAGGACGCAGCGCGCCGCAGCAGCCGCACACACCTGCAAGAGAAGAGACAGAGCCGGTCGGCGGGGACAAAATCCACAGCTCCTGGGCTGCGTAGAGGTGCCTGCGGTGGAAAACATATCCTTGGATTCAGTGGGGACGCCCGGGGAAAAGGACAGGGCACCAGGCTGATGAGATCCCAAAGTTTCGCAGCCAGAAAAAAAAACAAGGGAAGAAAACCGCAGCTGAGAGACAGGGAATTGGCCGGTGACCAGTGTCATTTGGTGTAGGACTGCAGGGTTGTCTGCTTTTCTCACCCCGGAAAGCAGCCCTCAGAGAGCAAGATGTCCAAAGTTCCCCTAAATCTGTGCCTTTCTATCTCACAACATCCTCTTTTGCAGGCCCTCCGACCGAGGGCTCTTTCCTCCAACCACTCCCACCCTGCTCCACGCTCCCCACAGAGTCAGCAGCGATAAAGAGAGCACAGGCTGCTGGAGACGACGGCAAGACAGAAAAACAGAGAGCACCTTGTGAAGGCTGTGAAAGCAAAAGGCATTTGCGGCTCCAAAGCTGAGCTGTTGAGCAACACCCAACGCTTTTTCACTGCCCTCCCACCTTTGGGCTGCCAGACCACGGTCCCTCTCCCCCGAGGAGGGCACCAAGTGACCTGTGTTTCGCCGGACACTGACACAACCGTACCCAGCCCCTCTTTCTGAAGGGCCTCACAGACAGCAGCAGCTTGTCCCTGATGCACAAGCCGTGCCCTGCGCAGCCTCCCCGTGAGCCAAAACCCCTCGCAGCAGCAGCAGCAGCAGCAGCAGCAACGCCGCAGGCCAGCGACGGCGAGCATCAGCCTCATCCCAGCTCGGAGCAAAGCAATTATCCCTAGCCGGCAAATCTCCCAAACGTGGCTGTGATCCCCCCCCTGCTCCGCTTTCGGGGAGCTGCTGAGGGAGGAAGGGGTTATTTGCAACCTGGGTATTTCTCCCTGTGCCATATCCTGTTTCTCAGGGCCGCAGCACACCCTCCGCAGCAGCCAGGGATCTCCCCGTCTTCGGCTCGGGGATGGCCGGTGGTCCGGGCAGGCTCGCGAGCATCCATCGTGCTCCCCCCCCCACCCCAAGCACGAGGGTGGCTGCAGCACCGGCAAGTTCAGCATCCGTGAGCACCGGCCACCCTGACACATCCCCCCCGCCCCCCCCCATGTAAAGCTGTACCAGCACTGCCCTGCCTCCCGGCTGATGATGAATATCTGCAGAGTTTGTTTATTTAAAAAAAAGGGAAAGAAAAAAAAAAAAAAAAAAAAAAGAGATTGCTGGACGCGCTACCCTCCCCAGCGCCGCTCCAAGGGCTTTGCACCTGAGAGCTGACTCTTGCTTTGGGGTCCCCCAGCCCCAGAACTCCCAGCAGCGAGCTCCTTCCACCTCCCGTGCTCTCCCTGCAAACCCCTCCGCGCCTTCCCGCTAACCCAATATTTTATTTCTAAGTCTCGCATCTGCTGCTCTCCCTCCTCTCTCCTCAGCTGTCTTCAATCGATTTTGCTCTTCTTCCAAAGTACCTTTAATCTGGCCTCTTAATAAATTCCCGTTTGCCATTCACACAAACAAGCACTTGATGATCTCCTGAATCCTCTTAATAAATTCTCCCCGCCCGGGACAGCCGAGGCAGCGTGACTGATCTCACCTTGCCGGGCCATGCGTCCCTGCCGGCGTCTCAGCACGGGCCACGAGCTCTCCCTGCAAAATATCTGGAGAGTTTCCCCGTCAGCGACCCCATCAGCCAAGGAGCCAGGTCCCCTCCACCTCCCACAGCCTCCTCGGTAATCATCTCACCTCCAGAAATATGACTTTAGAGCATTTGCAGGATTAATGCACATTCCTAGCCTTGGGAGAGGAGCGAAGAGCTCAGCCGCGCTCCCAATCCACCACCCTCGTCCTGATGAATGAAGCTGAGGAGCAGACACAGCACGGATCCCATCAATAATAACTGCATAATTAAATCTCACGCCTTATCCTCTCACCTAACACGACCTCATCTTCCAGAAGTAGGAGGTTTTTAAGGCCTCACCTAAAGAAAGCAGCAGGGGGAGAGAGACGAAGACCCGAAGCTCCTGCCAGGAGGGGGGACCCGGGTGCCCCCTCAGTCCCGCGGGGCAGGAGGATGAACACGGTCTGGACGGGGAAGGCAGGAACCCAAAGCACGTCAGACCACCGGTGGGTAGGATCCCAGCATAAGGACAGGGCCTCCTACGGCGCAGTGTCTCCGGGTGAGACTCTCTGATGTCTAGTAAGAGGGCTGAGCTCCCTGGAGCAGGGCACTGAAAGGGCCCCTCTTACTCCGCCTGCATGAAACCAAGAGAAACTTTCCTTCCCCAAACCCCTGGCTTTTGCCCAGCTCGCACATACACAGGCACAGACAGGGAGACCATAAATCCTTAAAAAAGCAGAGTAAAAATGACGTGGACCTTGAGGAAAGAGGAAGATTGTTCCTTGGATTACTTCCCCTCCCCTAAGGGCTCTCCAGAAAGCAACAAACCCGAGTCTGATCCTGATGCCAGGGCTGAAACCAACCCTGTCTTTATGCAACCCCCCCCTCCAAGACCCTCACAGCACCAAACCCCAACGCTGGGGCTAGCAACAACCCCCCCCACCAGCCAGCCAGGCTACCCGACAAGGGTCTCAGCCAGCCATTTCTTCTTCCAGACACCGGTTTCCTTTACCACCCACCACCCCGACCCCAGGGATCTTGTACCCTTGCACCAGCACCGCAGCCACAGCTCCAACCCCCCGAGCAAGGCACTGACTGGCAGCATCCCCCCCCCCCCCCCCCCCCCCCGCCAGGCCCTGCGAGGACAAAACCCCCGCAGCTGCAACGCATTCCTCCAGCCCAGGCTGGCACAAGGCATTTAAAAAAATAGAAAGATGACACTGAAGGTCACCGGCATCCCTCCCGAGGGGATCCAACCCAGCACCCCGGGGGAAAAAGCGAAGTGGGGAGAAGGTACCGGCTCCGGCCACGTGCAGCATCTCCCAGGAGCAGGCAGGGCCGGCGGCACAGAGCCGCAGCGCAGGACCGAGAGCCCAGGTAGTCAAAGCCATCGCGGCGAGAGTAAACCGGGGGGTTCGGGGTGCTGGGGAGCGTTCTCCTCCTCGCCGAGCCACGGCCGGAGCCGGCCCAGCGGCAGCATCGCTGCGGGGAGAGGGGGGGGGGGGGGGGGGGGGGATGCTCAGTGGAGCGGGAGCAGCCGTTTAAATAAATAAGGGAGCTTTCAGCACGGCTGCTGAGTCACCGAGGCGGCTCTGATGGCAGCTGGGAACGGCGCTGGCTTTGCTCCGCCGGCGTCTGCACCGGTACGCGGGGGCGGCCGGGGAGCTGGGCATTTCGGAAGGCCCCGGAGGGTGGGGATGGGATGGTTTTTTAAGGTCTCTTGAGCCCAAAGCTTTCCCATTCGGCACGCGAAGCATCACCCGTTTGTGGGCAGAGCTAAGGAGGTGGGGGGGGGGGGGGTGGGTTGGGGCTGGGGGGGAAGGCTCAGCAAGTCGGAGCTGACCCCAAAACGGCACCCAGGGATGCGACAGACACACAAGCACGGACCCGCACCGGTGCGTCCCGCCCTCCCCTCCTGCTGGCAGCCCGCCGCTGTGGGGACCAAGGACATGGGTTTTCTTAAAGATCGGGTAAACCGAGGCACGAAGAAACGGGACTCGCCCCTCTCCCTACGGAGGGAATAAGGTGGGGACCCCAGGAGCAGCATCGGCTCCCGCAGACACCCGCGCAACCTGCGTCACCCCCCACCTTGCACCCGCCCGGTGGCATTTCTCGGGCTTTTCACCGCCGCAGGTCACATCTGCGCTCTCGCCGGGGGGACAAAGCGAGCCAAAAGGGCCTTTGGCTCCGACAGCTCAGCTCCGAGAAAGTCGATTTAATTGGGGGTAATTGCGGTCTTTCAGCCCCAGCAACTGTGGCTTGCTAGCATAACCCCCACCTAGCCGCTCCGATGCCGGCATGAGCCCCGAGGCTCTCGGATAAACTCGTTGCATGTGTTTCCAGGAGCGGGATTCACTGGTACCAGCTGCAACTGGGGTTTTTAGGTTCGAGCATGGCCAGCTGAGAACAGCGAACAGGCCCAGCTCACTTCCCAAAACCACCACACACACCGACCTTAAGCCATTCCTCATTAATCCCCTCCTCCCTCCCCATTTGAATGGCATCCTGGCAATAAGCGTGGCTGGAAAACCTTATGGCCGTGTTATTCGAGGCCTGGAATTTACTTAATAAGGGCACTCCAACTGATTGCAAATAAATCTTAATTAAATCACGCAAAATCCCTCATTAAACCTAATATCCCATGAAGGTCACCCCTCTTAACCCCAAGCAAAAACACCAGCCTGAAGGTAAGGGCTGTACCTCCAGCCCAGAATTATCTTCCCCCAAGCCCGGCACCAAACCAGAAACCTTCCCCTCATCTTGCTTAGCAAGATCTCATTTATGCAGCCGATGCAAGGGTCTCCTTCACACTCACCCTCTGACTCCTTCAGCATTTTGGCACCCTGTGAGCGAGCCTGCCCGGAGACAAGGATGAAATCTCCCTGCTACGTGTTAGAAACATCACTGAGCAATATTCAAGTTGGCCCAGAGACCCATCAGTCCTATTTTCCATCCACCTTGGGGTGGGCAGAGGGGATGGAGCGAGGAGCCCCAGCCCATAAGGGGGGAAAAAAAACAAAAAATATCAGGGAAGGCAAGAAACAAGTGATGCTGGCAGAGAGAAGGGACAGACTCAGCGCTGCAAGGGCTGGCGGGCACCGAAAAAGATGTAGGGCACCGTTTGCAGACCCCCTCCTTCCCAAAAGCCGTTCCCAGGAGAAAGCCCGGGGCCGTAAGCAAGTGTGGCTGGGAGCTCCCCCGGCAAGGGAAAGCCTCGCTCAGGTGCTCCTCTGAGGTTCTGCCACCAAGTGAAGAGGCAGGAAAACCTCCTCTAAAAAAGCCCAGCTTCTGCACCAGCCAGCCCCCATTTGCCCCTGCACCCCCCCCCCCCCCCCCCCCAGAGCCAGGGCAGATCCTGATGTAAATCAGCATGAGCCCACGGGCCGGTAGAGCTGCAAAGCAAGCCAGAATCTCTCTCTTTAAGCATGTTTAAGAGACAAACGCACTGAGCACTGATTAAAACTGCGGCCCAACGCTTTCCTCGTAGCGTGCCGTGAAGGGGCTGAGGCCAGCAAAGCGCCCCGTGCCCTGGCAGGGGGAGGCAATGGCAGCCCCCCAAAACCAGGAGGGGAGATGGATTGAGCAGTTCAGCTCAGCCCAGTGCAAAGAACGGTTGGGAAAGAGCAGCCACGAGAAGACGGGGGACCCTGGGTGGCTTCATTAGACTTCTACCACCTTTAGCAGGGGAGGAAGAACTGGAGAGGTGGCCAAACCCAGCTTGCTCCTGCAGCTCTGTAATCCAGAGCAATGTCCTGATGTTAATTAATAGTTCCTGACCTTCCCCAACAGTTAAGGCTGCACGGCCGCGGCTTGTTCTCTTCTCCGCTCGTTAATCACCGCTCATCCCAGTGTCCTTCGTTAAGAGTCAGCATCTGCAGAGGGGGTGTTATAAAAGCTGACAGCTCAGCTGCCAGCAGAGATGCTTTGGAGGGCGTTGCAGAAGAACCCAAACCTCCGAGGGCAGCACAAGCCAGCGCCGATCGCGGGGAGCCGCATCCCCCGACGCCGGCGTGGAGGGACAGCGAAATATTTCGAGGCACCGACGAGCAGAGGAAGAGCAGAGCCGCCGGGCACTGGCGAGCCAAGGCGGGCGCTGCCAGGACGTATTTCTTCCCCCCCCCCCGTCGCTGAGCCGAATGGACAGGAGCGTGCCGGGGAGGGAAACGCTCACCCAGACGGAGGGAAACGCTCGCCCAGACGGAGGGAAACGCTCGCCCAGACGTTGCCCACAGCCCGCTCGGAGCCGTCGGCGCAAAGCCTTTTAGCTCAGCAATTAAATTCACAGCTTTCCTCCTTCCCCCCCAACCACCCGGCACTCCTCCGCACGTCGCTTCCACCGACGTGGCCGGGAGCGAAGCAGCCCCCACTCAGCCCCCCCCCCCCCCACACACCGGGGTTCCCCCCCCAGCCCGTGCAGGGACACCCCCCCCCAAATGAGAGGCCGAATCCACGCTGGTGCCAGCGTGCCTGAATCCCACCTGGATTCGCTCAAACACGCTCCCTTCCCCTCTCCTTCCCTTCTGCACGCCGGCAGCTCGAGGCACGCAGGCATCCAATCCAGCTTTAACAGCTCCGTGGTGAGCTGGGGGGGGGGGGGGGACACGTAAATCAGCCCCCCTGCCAGCTTACACCAGCGACGGATTCGACCCTCCGTTATCCACACCTCACCGCCCAGCCGAGCCCTGCCGCTCTTGACACCACAGCACGCGCGCAAAGCTTCAGGAGCGGCCAGATTAATTAATATTTCACAGCGGTGATTAGACTCGGGCGTTGAGACCCCACCAGCCCTGCTGCACTTTGGGGGGAAACCACCCGTTAAGGGCAGAGCTGCGCGCCGGGAGGGTTGTGTTACACACCTGGCACACCAGCAACGCCGATTCGAGGGGAGTTAAGCGCCTTGATGGGCGCCCGGTTTCATTATACAGCACATGGCAGAGGGAAAGCCGGGGGGAGGAAAGAGCTTAAATAGCAGGAAATCCACTCAAACTCTGGCCTTGGTGCGGCTCCTCGATGCGAGAAATTCGCCGGGTGTTGTGTGGATGTGGCGCGTCTGGTCTGGATCGCGGAGGTGGGGAAGCTCTGACAGGGGCCGAGCATCCACTCGGCATCAGGGCCGGCCTCTGAAATGTGCTTAATTAAGAGCCAGGTTCATTTTGCAAGGCCAGGGCCTTGCCCCAGCGCAGCGCAGAGCCACATGCCACAGAACAGCCAAGGACATGGGAAGGCTTGCAAGTTTGAGAGGTTTTCAGAGGGGAAAAAAAAAAAAAAAAAAAAAAAAAAAGCCATGCAAACCCCCCAGCCCTGTTTTGCACGTTCGACAAAAAACACAGTCAGAACCTTTGCGAGATGCTGACCACACACGTTTCTGTGGTTTCCTATTTCCCCAAGATATGCTACAATCAAAGCCCACAACCAGTTTTAGTCTTTGGCAGAAAATCTGGCCGAACACCCTCGTTCACAGAGACAGAAACGTGATGGGACCGGCCGCAGCCACACTTTCTCTCCAGCCCTTCTGGGTCGTTCGCAGTCGCTGCAGAGGGAGAACGACTCCGGTCCCCAAGGCAGAGGGACCTGTGACAGAGCTACAGCCCTGCAAAGGATTCAGCCGAAAGCGAAGCATCACTGGAAGGGCATTTTCTTGTGCAACTACTGATTGCGCAAGCAATGACCAGAGCCCTTAAGCAGCTGGGCTTGATGAGGTTCGAGGTGAGCAATGCCAATGCCTGGCCTGGCACAATCCCCTCTAGCATTTGCTCCAGGCAGAGGAGTCCACATCTTCACTGCAGGGCTCAAATCCTGGAAATGCACCAGGAAAAACACCACGGGCTTGGCCACATCCATCAAGGTTTAATGCAAACCCATACAAGTGCCATGGCCAGGCGGCTCGGGAAAGCCCCCAGCGCTGCTGGCACCACAAACAGCCCCCTTTTCCTCTACGAGCACTGAATTAATTTGCAGATCATTTAGTTAAGAAGCATAGAAGAAATAATAATTAAAAAAAAAAAAAAAAAAAAAGCTTAACTGCATTCCACATTCCCCTGCTGAGCCATCCAGTCCCACCAAGCGGTATTTATTTAGTGCAAAACCCATCCGTTTGTGTGGCTGCTGGCTGTGACTCAGTGGCACGCTGGCAGCCCCAGACGGCTCGCAGGGACCTTGCTGGCGACAACGCCTCCTCCCCGGGGTAGCTGAAAAACCTCATTTCCCCTGTTCCAGCTGCTGCTGCTAAAAAAAAAAAAAAAAAAAAAAAAAAAGAAAAAAACCCAACCACACAACAAAAAAATAAATTAAAAAAAAAAAAAAGGGAACCTTCTCTATTTCCAGCTCTGCTGGTATGGGAGGAGACAGCTCGTGCTGGCGACCAGAAAGCAAAGCGAGGGAGCGTAGAGGAAACAAACTGCGGTGAGCCGGACGGTCGGAGGCTCCCAAGGCTTGCTGCCGCAGCCCCGACACACGCTGCCCTCCCAGCAGCTGCCAAAAACACGGGGGGACGGGGGGGGACTCGCAGCTAAGCCCCACTGGGGACACACCCCCCCCCCCCATCCACAGCTCCCTTGCTCCCTGCTCTCCCTCCAGCCGTGCCCCTGTTCCTGGAGCGCTTTCAGCCCAACGAGCTCACTCTGCCTCTTGCACATATTTCTGAATTTAAGCGCAGCCTCCTGGAGACGGCAGGGAAGCAGGAAGGTTGCTGGCGGCCGGGTACACACACAAAGCCCTGGGCTTCTCCTGCATCGTGGGGCAACCAGGCTCTTTTGCCAGCCAAAGCCCGACAGCAGCACCCCAGCTCCCGTGACGCGAAATCTCCCGTGGGGCAGCTAATCCCCAAGCCTGCCTCGGCACAGCGTGCGCTGCCACCGGAGACGGGGACACCGACCCGAAGGTTCGGCTCACGAAACCGCGGTTGTCCCCAGCCACCCAGGCGAAGGTGCCGGCGCAGCCCGGGTGGAAGCTCGGCTCCCTCGATTTTCACCGGCAAAAAGGAAACCGAACCCCCCCTCCCCACTGAAAACGGGCGCAGATCCCCCAGCTCCGCGTGCGGGGCCACCACCACCACGGCCCCACACCGCAAGCCGGGGGTGCACCCCGCTCTCGCCTCGCGTGGGCCAACACCAGCTCAGCGCAAGGTGCCAGCGGTGCAGGATTAGAGGGGGATGCAAAGGGTGGCCCGTGCCTCCCCCCCCGCCCCCCCCGATCACCTCCCAAGGAGGCAGCAGGTTTCCCCTGGAACCCTGCGCCTCTTTGTCCTGTCCACGGAGAAAAAAAAATCCATCCCCAGTCACCCGTCTAATCCTTCCCCCAGGCCAAGAGACAGTTAAAAGAGCGATTAAAAAGATACCAATAATCCTGTGCATTCCTAATGCACCTTTCATCCGAAGTATCCCACAGAGCTTTCCAGCTCCTGGATGCTTTCCAGGACCACGAGCCGCAGCAACGCCTGGCCGTGAGCGCTACCCGGGAAGGGACCAAGCCTGGCTTTTGTCCTCGAAGTCACATTCAGGTCCCCGGAGATGCTCTGCCCTTCCCCACCCTAAGAAAACACCGGGTATTTCGGAGCAGGGGCTTCAGGGGCGTTAACCGGCGGGTCAGAGCAGCTGTGGCCTGAGGTGGCATTGCCATTCCCCGTGGGCAGGACAGGCTGGCCACCGAGCCAGGATCCCAGGGGACAACCAGAGCACGTCACGCCCCTTTGGGTCAGATCATTCAGCCGACACCAGGCTCCCGGGGGGACACGCAGCTCAGCTCTCCCCCAGGTTTACAGAGGGGCTGGGGTCCCCTGAAATTCCCTGGCAGAGGGGATTATTACGTGCTCCGGGCTGCTGCAAATTGCTCGGGTGATGACAACAGCTCCCTGCAAATTACTGCTCGCCCGCAGCAGAAATTGCTGAAAGAAACCGTGCCCCCCCCCACCCCCCAAAAAAAAAAAAAAAAAAAAAACAAAAAACAGCCCAAACCCTGATGTGGATGCAAAAGCCCCGTGCAAGGCGGGATGCAGGGAAAGGGCACCAGTGGGAACCTTTGGGCATCGAGGCCGGCTGTCCCGCGACGAGAGCATCGCTGCCATCCCACGCCAGACAGACGGGTCCTGCGGGTGGAACGGGGGAGGGAACCCCGGCGATGGGGTGGGGTGGGGGGGCCGCGTCCCCGGGGGCCCCGCAGCAGCCGTCACCGCAGCCGAGGAGGGGAGGGAAGCGTTCCCCCTCGTTTTGCGGGTGGAAAAATACCAGCTGGGAGACCTGAATGACTCAACGGAGGCCACGGAGGAGTCAGCACCGTGAGGAAAAGAGGAAAGGACCGGAACCTGTGCGTCCTGCTTCAGCTTCCCTCCCCCTGGTCCCCCCCCACCACCACCCCCCCCGGAGTACAAACCCGCTCCCCAAGCCCACCACCTCAGCTCCTTTCCTCGCAGGAGGCGGGCGCTGCAGCCCACCTCATCTCAGGACCTCCCCAGCATGTGCACCCCATTGAGCCCCGAAACAAGAACCCCACATCACCCCCTGGGGAGGGTGTGGGGGGGTCTGTGTGTGTCGGTGTGTGTCAGCACCCCCTGCTCACCCACCTCCCTCCTGCTGCATCCCGCCGTGCAACTCACTCACCCAGCACCTTGCAGAGAGGGGGGGCTCGGCCAAAGAGACCCCCCCCCCAACAGCCCTCGGGGTGGGCTGGGTGCCCCCCCCCAGGAAGGGCAGCGGTGAGGGGCTCCCTCCGCCGTGGTGCTCACCCTGCCCTGACAGCTCCGGGGAAGTATGCTCGGGCAACGAGGATTTAAAAGCCACCTGGACACCCCACCCCCCCCCCCCCAGCTCGTCCCAAAAGCTCCCAACAGCTTAGCACAGCCCCATTTGGGGGGGGGGGGGGCGCAGCCAGCTGCTCCACCAGCTGCTCCCCATTACTCACGCAGCATCACCCCACGGCGTTTCCCAGCTGGGGATGCGGGCCCCCATATGGCTGCCACGCACAGAGGGGTGACAAAAGTGACAGCATGGGAGTCAACGGGGGGGGGGGGGACGGGGACCCGGGGATGGAGATCCCCAAACATCTCAAGGTGTGGGGGCCTATATGGGATTGGGGTCTGCCCTATGCCAGGGCAGCTCCCCAGTACCGTAGTGGGGTGGTCATACATAGGATTAGGATCCCCCCCTGATCCTGGGTGGGGTGTGACACTCTCCCCCCCCCCCCAGGTAACTAAGTGGAGCTGAAGAGCCCTCAACAGCACCCACCCCAAGGACTGGGTGACCCCCCCCCAGCAGTATAGGTGTCACTGGTCCTATAGAAATGCAAGGTCCTCCCAGCCCTGGGGAGCAGGTGACTCCAGGAACCCATTTTCGGGGGGGGGGGGGGGTTAACAGACCATGGTCCCCCAGGAAATGGGTGATGCCCCGGTGACAGGAGGGGCATTCGCAGACCTTCGTGGGACCATGGTGCGTGTCCCAGCCCCACCGAGGGGCCACCCTCCAGAAACTGGGGGGGGGGGTGCACAGCCCCGTAAAAGACCAAGGTGTGTTTGTCCCCCACCCAACCCCAAAGAGGGGTCACCCCTAGTAACTAGGGAGATGCACAGCTCTATAGAGGACCCTCCAAACCCAAGGAGGGGATGACCCCCACCCTGCCGCTAACTTTAGGGGTGCACTGCCCTGCGAAAGACCAAGGTGCCCTGAACCCCAAAGAGGGGTCACCCCACCCTCCCCAGTAAATGGAAATGGAGATCCTCCCACTCCAAAGAGGGGATACCCCCAGTAACTGCGGGGGGGGGCGGTGCGGTGCACAACCCTATAAAAAAAAACGAGGTGCCCCCGACCCTGGAAAGGGGGGAACCCCGAGGGATGCACAGCCCTACCCCGGGGTGGGGATGAACCCAAGTCGCGGAGAAACGGGGGGACACGCACGGCCCAGGCCCCCCCCCCCCCCTCCCCTCCCCGGGGCTCAATCCTCCGCGGGCACTCACCGTACATGGCCGCCGCCTCCCCGGCGTGGCGTGGCGTGGCGTGGCGTGGCGTGGGCCGGCTCGGCGCGGCTGCAAGCGGCGGTGCCCGACCCGGCTCTGCCCCACGGAGCGGCACCGGCTGGGGGCGGGGGGGGGGGGGGGGGGGGGGGGAGGCGGCACCGGGCGTGGGGGGGGGCGGCACCGCAGCGGCGGCTCCTCCCGCCGGCACGGCCGCAGCGCCCGCCCACGGAACGGAACGGGACGGGACTGTGGGGACCCTGCGGCAACCCCCCCCCCCCCCCCCCCCGTCTCGTATCACCCCGGTTTCCATCACCGTGACAGCACCCACCCCGCGCCGCGCCCACCCCCCCTTGCCCAAGGCTTTGCGTGTCCCCCCCCATTTGCCCGCACAAGCCTGGCGGGGGGGGCTCTGCCCTGAGTATTGGGGGGCTGCCAGCGAGCCGGGATCCCCCCCCCCCCCCCCCATAACGCACCGGTGAGCATCCTTCCTCCGTGGGTCGGACAGCCCCATTTGAGGACCCCCAATGCAGCGCCCCGTGCTCGCTGTTTGCACCCCGGAGTGTTACACCCAGATGCTTTCCCCTGTGGGGAGGGGGATACTGCGTGGTGCTCCCCGCTGCCAACCCCCCCCCCCCCCCCACGGAGCAGCGGCCCTGGCATCTGTGGCCACGCGAGTGGCAACCGTGAACGCCGTGGCCTGGCCCCGCACCAGCCCAGCCGGGTGGAAGTGGCTCCAAGCTCCCAAAATACAGAGATGTGCTGCTGCCGGCAGCGAGGGCGCAGGAAAGGCAGGCGGATCCAGGTCAGCTTGGCTGCTTTTTTTCTAGAAAATTTTCCAGAAAATCCCAGAGAGTGAGATGGGGGGGCTCAGCCATCCCCAGGGAGACAGGGACATCAGGGAAAGGGCTGAGAGCGCTTGGAGGGGGTGAGGAATAAGGAAGATACCTCCCCGAGGCGCCTTTGCTTTGCACTGATGCTGCAGCGCCCTTAGCAGCGCCGAAGTGATGCGGCCATGCCCTGTGCTGCCAAAAGGGGAAACTGAGGCAGGGAGCCACCCTGTCCCAATCCCGGCGTCGTCGGGTGGTTCTGGCTGCACACGCCACGCGGGGCGCTGCGCCGGGGCTCCCAGCGCGCCAGCACCCGGCCGCAGGTCGTGGATGGGAGCGCTGATCGCCTCCCCCCGCTCCAGCCGGCCGCGAAGTTGCCGCTGTCGCCTCCCAAAAACCCGCGACACCCCATCGAGCACCCTGGAATGCGGGGTCCCAGCTTTCCCCCGACACCTCAGGCAGGAAGAAGGAGGAAGTGGGAACCACCAACCTGTGTGCGGAGGCGACGGCGTTCCCACGTCGGCTGCTGCCGCAGCATCCCCCCCCCCCTCCCCGGGTATCTGGGCTCCACTCGAGGATGAGCCAGAGGAGGAGGGGGACACGAGATGCTGCCGCGTCCCCAGGGCGCAGGAGCACCCGGCACGCCAGGCAGGGCCGCGACATGGGGGTGTCGGGGGCTGCAGAAGGGTGTGAGGAAGGGTACAGCGTGCTACGGCACGACCTGGTTCGGCACGGCATAGCCCGGCACAGGGCAGTTTGGATGCAGTTTGGCACAGCACCGCCTTTTCTCCTTTACATTTACCTTTTTTTTTTTTTTTCCCCCACAGTTTGGACTTATTCTGCCTCTTTTCCCAGCTGGCCAGGCTGACATTGGGGACTTTTTGCCACAGCCCCTCGTGCCTCGAGGCCCCACACACCTCCCACAACCCCAGCGAAACAGACCCATCTGCAAAGCCCGAGCCCTCCCTGTGCCAGACCCCGTCACGAGTGTGAGTGACCTAGCAAAGCAAAGATGCCAACCTGGGCCTTGGCTGGGGACAAGGACAAGGCTCAAGGTGACAAGGCACCTTGGCCAGGGAGGGCCAGGGGACCAGGGAGGTGCCGGCACCAACCTGCCGCAAATCTTCCCCTCCCCGAGCTTTTTGCTGTGTCTCTTCCCACGCAGCAAAGGCCCCGGGTTGGATCATCTAATTAGGCAATAGCTGGTGCCTCACAATCTCCTCGCAGGGAAATGATGTTTTAATTAAAACATGTGGGGAGTTAATCCATGTTGCCGATTCCCCAGGTGGTGGAGCAGCCACACAAAGAGCCACATTCCCCGGGGACGTGGTGGTAGTCACAGGCTGAGGGTCGGGGCTCCTGAGCGTCAGGCCCAGTCGTAAAGTCCTTTTTATCGTGAATCAAAAGGCTCAGAGTAAAACCTGATGATGAGGGAAGAACCTAAAGCAGATGTGGCAAATCCCCCGGGCCCAGGAACCCTTGTCCCTTTGCTGACGGGGATTTATGAGGCCGTCGGTTGGCTGCAAAGGGACGCAGTGGTCATCGGGATGGCACTGCAGGGCAAGCCAAGGAAAAGAGTCCCCCACAACCACTTTCAGGACCTTGAGACAGCCCCCACTCAGCTGCCCAACGACAAGCCCTGAGGCACCCAAAACCCACGCTCAAAACGCATAGGGCTGGTTTGAACCCCCAAAAGCTGCTGCCACTGGGAAAGCCTGGCAGAATCTCTGCCCTCGAAGAGCAAGGGTGGACACGAGCATCCCTGCCCGGGGCTGGGACGGATCCGTGGAGGCTGGGGTGGGGGTCCAGGACATCTCTGGCACGTAGCTCCTCCTGATTCACGGTGCAAGACAAGGGTAGGGAAGAGTTAAACCCTGCCCACCGCCCCTACCTATCATTGCCACAGCGGGGACCCCAATGCCCTCCAGCCTTGCTCAGAGGGGTTCAAGGGCATCTCTCCAGCACCGCACAGTTCCCCTCACCTCTCCTGCGGGCAAGGGGGGATGCCGAACCCCTTGGGACCTGAGATGCCCTCGGGGGACACGCCTGCCTCCCGGCGTAGGGCTCAGAAATGCTGTGCAGAGCTCAAGCACGGTGGGCAAGTGGGACACAAAGACAGACCACTGTGCCCCAAGCCTCAGGATCCCTCTCCGGGATGGCTCAGAGGGAGTTGGCCGGTGCTGGGGGGAAAGCAGCGACCCGGAGGCAACCGGAGCTGTGACAGTCGTGCCGGGAGGATGGCAAGGAGCTGCTCACCCTGGGCAACTCCTTCGCCAGACACGTCTGTCCCTGGTCTGTCCGCTCCTTCCTTCCTCGCACCCCTCAGCTGTTTCCATGGCCACGGAGCTGCTGCAGCAACTGCAGCGGGGTCTCCAGCACCGAGATGGGCATCCCTTCCCCAGCCACGCACCCGGGACAGGGCCAGGCCCCGGGGCTGCTCCCACACGCCGGCACTCGGCCTCGGGGTGTTTGCACCGGCTCTCGCACACCCATGTCCCTTCTGGTGCCAACACGCGCCGTGTCACTTGCACAATTCCCGGGGACGGGCTCTTCCCGTGCTCTGGTGGTTCCCACGTGCAGCGTGCCACCTCTCATAGAATCACAGAATCGTTTAGGTTAGAAAAGACCTTTCAGATCATCGAGTCCAACCGCTCGGCTCACCCTGCCGAGCCCACCACTAACCCACGTCCCCAGGCGCCACATCCACACGTCTTTTACATCCCTCCAGGGATGGGGACTCCACCACTGCCCTGGGCAGCCTGGGCCAGCGCTTGACATCCCTTTCTGTGAAGAAATTTTTCCTAATATCCAACATAAACCTCCCCTGGCACACCTTGAGGCCGTTTCCTCTCATCCTGTCACTTGTCACTTGGGAGAAGGGACTGCCCCCCCCCTCACTCCAGCCTCCTTTCAGGTAGTTGTACAGAGCCATCAGGGCTCCCCTGATCCTCCTTTTCTCCAGGCTGAACCCCCCCAGTTCCCTCAGCCGCTCCTCCCAGGATTTGTTCTCCAGACCCTTCACCACTTCGTTGCCCTTCTCTGGACGCGCTCCAGCACCTCAAGGTCTTTCCTGGAGTGAGGGGCCCAAAACTGAGCCCAGGATTCGAGGTGCGGCCTCCCCAGGGCCGAGTACAGGGGGGACGATCCCTGCCCCGGTCCTGCTGGCCACGCTGTGGCTGACACAAGCCGGGGTGCTCTTGGGGCCACCTGGGCACGCTGCTGGCTCGTATTCAGCCGGCTGTTGACCAACACCCCCAGGTCCTTTCCCACCGGGCACCTTTCCAGCCGCTCTGCCCCAAGCCTGGAGCGTTGCGGGGGGTTGGTGTGACCCCAGTGCAGGACCCGGCACTCAGCCTTGTTGAACCTCATGCACTTGGCCTCAGGCCATCGCTCCAGCCCGTCCAGATCCCTCTGTAGAGCCTTCCTGCCCTTCAACAGATCAACGCTCCCGCCCAGCTTGGTCTCACCTGCAAACTTACTGAGGGTGCACTCCACCCCCTTGCCCAGATCACTGATAAAGATACTAAACAGAATTTTTCCCCACTACTGAGCCCCGAGGAAGACAACCTGTGACCAGCTGCCAACTGGATTTCACTCCTTTCACCACAACTCTTTGGGTTCGGCCATCCAGCCAGTTTTTTACCCAGCAAAGAATAAGCCCAACCAAGCCATGAGCAGCCAGTTTCTGCAGGAGGATGCTGTGGGAGACGCTGTCAAAGGCTTTACTAAAGTCTAGGTAGACAACATCCACAGCCTTTCCCTCATCCACTAAGAGGGTCTCCTTGTCATAGAAGGAGATCAGCTTAGTCAAGCAGGACCTGCCTTTCATCAACCCATGCTGACTGGGCCTGATCACCTGGTTGTCCTCTATGTGACGCGTGATGGCACTCAAAATGATCTGCTCCCGAACCTTCCCCGGCACCTGGGTCAGGCAGACAGGCCTGTCGTTCCCCAGCTCCTCCTTCCCACCCTTCTTGTCGATGGGTGTCACATTTGCTAACCTCCAGTCGACTGGGACCTCCCCGGTTAGCCAGGCCTGCTGATAAATGATGGAAAGCAGCTTGGTGAGCACTTCCACCACCTCCCTCAGTACCCCATGGTGTATCTCATCCAGCCCCACGGACTTGCGTGGGTCTAAGTGGTGCAGCAGGTCGCTCTCACACGTCTCCGCGTGATTTTTCGCACGAGGACCCATTTCTTCCACGTGTGTGGCACCGGAGGGACCTGCAGAAAGGACACTGTCGCAGCGCAAGGCGATGCTGCCCGCCCGTGGATCGCTTGCAGCAGCAGATGGAAGAGGATCTCTGCCAAAAAGCCAGGCGCTGCCCTCCCTCCAGCTGCAAGGGGTGCACCCGTGGGCATCTCTGCTGGGAGCACTGGTGTTTCCAGGGGTATCAGCCTGAGAGGCCCCAGCTTCAGGAGATGCTGCGGGTAAATCAACGGGTCACTGGAGCCACGTCTCCCCAATGCTTTGGGCTGGCCTGAGGCTAGCTCCTGCTGATGGCACCCTGCCCAATCTCCCCAGCCCTTGCAGGGGCACAGAAGCTCCCTGCAGACCCTCAGGGAGGCCCTACGCTTGTGCTGGGGGCTACGAGGGCTACGGGACTGTCCCCACCAGCTCCCGGGGTCCCCAACAGAAAGTCCAAGGACGGTGCTGCACCCTGCACCACCCCACCAACACAGCACACCAGCACCCCGGCTCAGGGACGGGCAACTGAATCATGCTCTGCCTCGCACGCCCAAACACCACGCTGCCTCTTTCCCCAAGCCCAGCGAAAGCTGTGCAGGCCACAGGGACACTCAGGGGACATGTGCAAGGGGTGTCACCACCGCAGCTTTGCGTGCACACCTCGTGCACGGCTGCTCCAGTCCACCAAGCACAGCAAGGTGGCAGCGGCAGGGCCAGTTCAACCGTGGAGGCAAAAAACCCAGTCTCTGCCAGCCAGAAACGCCGGAGACACCCGCACGAGCAACCCAGGCTCAGCAGAGACCCAGATGGGAACATCTAAACCATGGTGACCCCGTGCTGTTACCAAATACTCACACGGGAGCGTGAGCACGGAATGAAAAGCTGGTGATCAGGAGACACCAAAGCTCGTGCCCCTGAGCCAGGGCTGGGGTTCATGCACGAAGGAAAACCCTTTAGAGCCTCTGATACGTGTCTTAATTCCCTCGGGGAGCCTGCCGTTCCATAATGCACCCGATAAACACCCTGAGACAACACCTGTGTGTGGCACGAACGGCTGTGTACGCTCACAATCTTCATATTATTTTGTAGATATTGACCCTATGTATAACCACACTTTATCTAATTTAGTTTATCTGCCTATCTGTAACTTCACCCTAGCTGGATGTGATTTTAACTATACCGCCCCAATTATTGCTCGGCAACTGCTGTCAACTAGCTGTACCCCCCCCCCCCCCCCCCAATCTCTGATGGAAGAGTTTTTGCAGCCCACAGCCCCACAGCAACGGTTGAAGCAGAGGAGGGAGCAGGCACAACAAACATTAGTACCTGTCCACTGTGACACCACAGATCGCACAAATCCTGGAATGTGCTCAAAAAAATAGTCAAACATGGCTGGTGGGAAGCCCTTTTAGGGTGGCATCCCCCCCCTCCCGGGGAATACTCAACATCTTACTTCATCCCTTGGTTGTTATCCTTATTTTGGGCAGTTTCTCACTTCTTTTAATAACCTCTCTACATATTTGTGCTTGGTTTTCAGACTGCACTGTTCTGGTTTCTTGACACACCACCGTATTGACCCAACGTAACCCTTCATCGCTCCGTGACCAAGCTCCCCTCCATGCCTGACACCCCCAGAGATGGAGGCGGGAGGCGTCGCCATCAATTTTGACCTTACACCACCACAACAAGAGGACCACCCTTTCCTCCACCAAACGAGGAGTGAAACGCAAGGCTAGCATTGCCTCACCCGTTATTTCCAGGCCCCGTGCGTGCCAAGGACAGGACCAGCACGGAAAGGGAACAGAGGTGGGATGTGATGATGGGTTAACAAGCCCAAACGGCGCTTTCGCAACACAACTATTAAGAAGGACGGTCCCGTCAGGGAATGTGGGGTTCCCCAAGCCTGGTTGCCTGATCCAAGTCGCTTGTCTGGAGAAGCAGCCATGCCCTGCTTCCTGCCTGCGCGATATCCATGGTCGTGTAAGTCTTTGCATGTCTGGATATTAAGTCTAGCCCTGTATTACTGAATTACTGGATTTGCTGCCATTATGACCCGGGTAATTGCACTACTGCTCTGTATTTATTACTGTACCATTATTTAGAGATAAATTGTTTATCCCTAAAGCTTCTGGTCTGGTGTCTGTTACCGTATCCCAAAACTATATGTCAGCAGGGCTGCTGGAAGCCCTTAGGCTGCCCAAAATCAGTGAAGAAGTTGGTACGGTGCTGAGCTATCCCGCTCATCCTCCTGTCCAGGCACAGAGGGGCTCTGTTCCTCCCAACCCAGAGAAAACCCCACAGAGGGCTTGAAGTCTGGTAGCAAAACAGAGAAAATGACCTTCTTTCTTTCTCCTCTTTTCCAAACAAACTAAAGGACGTGCTTGGCCCAGGATGAAATGCCCAAAGAAAACTCCAACTTCATCTCTCTCATGCAGCAGGGCAGGGCAGTGCTTGCCTCCTGCATGGGAATGGGAATTATAAGCCCATTCCTATGACGCTACTGAGCAGGTAGGACAGTGCCACAGACCAAGGCGAGGAGCTGCCCAGAGATGTCCCCACCAGCATCTCAAGGATGGCTGAATTCACCAAATCGGCTGCCAGGCGGATTTGTAAGAAACAATAACACCCGTATGACCACAAAAGTCTGTAGATGGATGCATAGGACCAGCAGAGGAAGGGTTAAAGAAATCGGCTTAAATTGGCATAGAGATGTGTGCCTGGTTTCATCAAGTGCCCAGAGAGCGGGAAGATGAAGAATAAAATGAAGGTAACACAGAAGAACAAGGCTAAAGATAAGGTGACATGAAGAGCAGGGCTGGAGCCATAAACCAACCAGAGATAGGTAACAGCAGGACTCTTTTGGGAAAGATTTATGAGACCAGATAATGAGGCAGAAGGTCCCAAACAGCCTATAACAGACCTGTCCAAAAGCAGCTTCTCGTTGCCAGTCAGGAGGAAGCCAGAAGAGGTGTTGAGGACTTGACAGCTAGCATCCCTAGTCCATCGCACACACTAGTGACCCCCGCCACACCCCCAGCACCCACTTCTGCCCCCCCCCCCCCCCACTTCCAGACCTGGCCTCCCACCAGCCAAAAACACGCTCCCAGCATGACATGGTGGGGGGAGCACAGGATCCCTAAACTCAGGGCACCTCAGCCAAGGAAACCCCCTTCCACGTCCATCTCTATCAAGTCCCCAGGGAGCTGAGAGATGCTCAAACCATATTGGCCCTGCCTGAGGATCTCCTTGTCGTGAGGTGGCTGTGACCCCCCCCCTTGGGAAGAGGGTCTCAAAACCCCCAGTCACGTGTCCCCTCCTTCAAGGCATGATGCAATGGTTCCCCTTCTCCACAGGATCTTCCTGGGCTACAAGGAGCAAATAAGGACATTATTTACAACGAGGGTCCCCGTGGATGGTCCTGCCCCTGCGTTGGGTGAGCCCCTCTACTCAGACCCCGTGGGCCACGTCCCAGGGTGTCATGAGGCCACCACCAGCTCCGGCGTCACCTAAGGCCACCAACCTCAGCAACTGGTAATGTCGTCCCCTGAAGAATAAAAGAACCTGTTTCATGAGGGGTCCATCCTCAAGGAGGGCTGATCTCTACCCCCGCCTTCGAGAACCGATTCAACACTGACCCCAACAGCTCCTCACCGAGAGCAAACCAGTATCTTCCATCCGAACACCCCACCCAGAAAGGCTGCGAGCTTCAACCCGCCCAACCTCCCCAGCCCGGCCCGTTCTCAATCCTGCAGGAAAGCCCACCATGGCCATGCAGCAAGATATGGGGGACAGGAGATGTAACACCCCCCCCTCACCCCCCCCAACCACTCTACCAGGAGATCTCCAGGGCTGCTCAAACCCTCCCAGCTCAGCCCACAAGGACAGCGGGGCGGCCCGGGAGCACCCGTGCCCGTGCAGGACAATCTGATGGTTGTGGTGGGGGGTGTGTGTGGTTTGGAGCCCCTGAAGGTGCTGGGACAGGGCAGAGGATGTCGTGCTGAAGGCAGGGGCAGAGGGCAGGCCCTGGCAGGGGCGAGCGGGCTGTCGCTCTCCCCCTGCACCCCAAGGCAGGGAGGGGACCCCGGGCCTGAGCCTGCGCTACGGCACCTCACTGCCAACCCTCGGGGCAGGGCGAGCAGGGAGGGCAGGGTGGTGCATGGCAGGGCTGAGCAGGCAGGGCGGTGCAGGCAGTTCAGGCAGTGCAGGCAGGGTGGTGCAGGCTGTGCAGGCAGGGCAGGAGGTGCAGGCGGTGCAGGCAGGGCAGGAGGTGCAGGCAGGGCAGGAGGTGCAGGCGGTGCAGGCAGGGTGGTGCAGGCTGTGCAGGCAGGGCAGGAGGTGCACGCGGTGCAGGCAGGGCGGTGCAGGCAGGGCAGGAGGTGCAGGCAGGGCAGGAGGTGCAGGCGGTGCAGGCAGGGCAGGAGGTGCAGGAGGTGCAGGCAGGGCGGTGCAGGCGGTGCAGGCAGGGCAGGAGGTGCAGGCGGTGCAGGAGGTGCAGGCGGTACAGGCAGGGCAGGAGGTGCAGGAGGTGCAGGCAGGGCAGGAGGTGCAGGCAGGGCAGGAGGTGCAGGCGGTGCAGGCGGTGCAGGCAGGCGGTGCAGGCAGGGCAGGAGGTGCAGGCAGGGCGGTGCAGGCAAGGCAGGAGGTGCAGGAGGTGCAGGCAGGGCGGTGCAGGCAGGGCAGGAGGTGCAGGCAGGGCAGGAGGGGCAGGAGGTGCAGGCAGGGCGGTGCAGGCAGGGCAGGAGGTGCAGGCAGGGCGGTGCAGGCAGGGCAGGAGGTGCAGGCGGTGCAGGAGGTGCAGGCAGGGCAGGAGGTGCAGGAGGTGCAGGCAGGGCAGGAGGTGCAGGCAGGGCGGTGCAGGCAAGGCAGGAGGTGCAGGAGGTGCAGGCAGGGCGGTGCAGGCAGGGCAGGAGGGGCAGGAGGTGCAGGCAGGGCAGTGCAGGCAGGGCAGGAGGTGCAGGCAGGGCGGTGCAGGCAGGGCAGGAGGTGCAGGAGGCGCAGGCCGTGCAGGCAGGGCAGGAGGTGCAGGAGGTGCAGGCAGGGCAGGAGGTGCAGGAGGTGCAGGCAGGCGGTGCAGGCAGGGCAGGAGGTGCAGGCGGTGCAGGCGGTGCAGGCAGGCGGTGCAGGCAGGGCAGGAGGTGCAGGCAGGGCAGGAGGTGCAGGCAGGGCGGTGCAGGCAGGGCAGGAGGTGCAGGCGGTGCAGGAGGTGCAGGCAGGGCAGGAGGGGCAGGAGGTGCAGGCAGGGCGGTGCAGGAGGTGCAGGCAGGGCGGTGCAGGAGGTGCAGGCGGTGCAGGCGGTGCAGGCAGGCGGTGCAGGCAGGCGGTGCAGGCAGGGCGGTGCAGGCAGGGCGGTGCAGGCGGTGCAGGCAGGGCGGTGCAGGCAGGGCAGGAGGTGCAGGAGGTGCAGGCAGGGCAGGAGGTGCAGGCAGGGCGGTGCAGGCAGGGCAGGAGGTGCAGGCAGGGCGGTGCAGGCAGGGCAGGAGGGGCAGGAGGTGCAGGCAGGGCGGTGCAGGAGGTGCAGGAGGTGCAGGCGGTGCAGGCAGGCGGTGCAGGCAGGGCAGGAGGTGCAGGCAGGGCGGTGCAGGCGGTGCAGGCAGGCGGTGCAGGCAGGGCAGGAGGTGCAGGCAGGGCAGGAGGTGCAGGCAGGGCGGTGCAGGCAGGGCAGGAGGTGCAGGCGGTGCAGGAGGTGCAGGCAGGGCAGGAGGGGCAGGAGGTGCAGGCAGGGCGGTGCAGGAGGTGCAGGCAGGGCGGTGCAGGAGGTGCAGGCGGTGCAGGCGGTGCAGGCAGGCGGTGCAGGCAGGGCGGTGCAGGCAGGGCGGTGCAGGCGGTGCAGGCAGGGCGGTGCAGGCAGGGCAGGAGGTGCAGGAGGTGCAGGCAGGGCAGGAGGTGCAGGCAGGGCGGTGCAGGCAGGGCAGGAGGTGCAGGCAGGGCGGTGCAGGCAGGGCAGGAGGGGCAGGAGGTGCAGGCAGGGCGGTGCAGGAGGTGCAGGAGGTGCAGGAGGTGCAGGCGGTGCAGGCGGTGCAGGCAGGCGGTGCAGGCAGGGCAGGAGGTGCAGGCAGGGCGGTGCAGGCGGTGCAGGCAGGCGGTGCAGGCAGGGCAGGAGGTGCAGGCGGTGCAGGAGGTGCAGGCAGGCGGTGCAGGCAGGGCAGGCGGTGCAGGCAGGGCAGGAGGTGCAGGAGGTGCAGGCAGGCGGTGCAGGCAGGGCAGGAGGTGCAGGCAAGGCAGGAGGTGCAGGAGGTGCAGGCAGGCGGTGCAGGCAGGGTAGGAGGTGCAGGCAGGGCAGGAGGGGCAGGAGGTGCAGGCAGGCGGTGCAGGCAGGAGGTGCAGGCAGGCGGTGCAGGCAGGGCAGGAGGGGCAGGCGGTGCAGGCAGGCGGTGCAGGCAGGGCAGGAGGTGCAGGCAGGGCAGGAGGGGCAGGAGGTGCAGGCAGGGCGGTGCAGGCAGGGCAGGAGGTGCAGGCAGGGCAGGAGGGGCAGGAGGTGCAGGCAGGCGGTGCAGGCAGGCGGTGCAGGCAGCAGACCCGGGCCCGTCCCCTCCCCGGCACCCCCCGACAACCACCCCCCACCCCCCACCCCCCGCGCCTCTCTGCCGCCCCCTGCTGGACGGTAAAGGCCCCTGCCAGAGCGGCGCGCGCCGACGTTCTCGTCGAATCTCGCGACAACTTCCGGGCTAGCGCAGGAAGTCTCGCGCGAGCGGAGCCGCGGGGCGGTGCGGCGGCCCCGGGCCCGCCGCGCTCCCTCCCTCTTTCCTTCCCTCCTTCCTTCCTTCCCTCCTTCCTTCCTTCCCTCCTTCCTTCCTTCCTTCCTCCCTTCCGCCGCCTCAACCGGGCCCGCCCCACCCCGCCATGGAGGCGAATCCGCCGAAGCGGAAGGAGACGCGCAAATCGCTGAGGATTAAAGTCATCTCCATGGGCAACGCGGAGGTGGGCAAGGTGAGGCGCTTCGATTGGCGGGCGGGCGGTGGCGGGCAGGCCGGCTAACCAATGGGGAGCAGGGTGTCGGCGGCCGCGCCGCTGGAGAGGCCGCCGATTGGTTGGCGGGAGCCAATCAGGGGCAACGCCGCGCCAGCGGCGGCGAGGCGGGAGGTTGGGGAGAGCGGAGGATTGACAGCTTGGGGGGGTGGGTGGGCGGGGCCGCGATGCCGGGTTTTATTGGCTGTGGTGTTAAAGGGGGGCGGGTCCTACTCGAGGGGGCGGAGCCATCTGCTTCCCTGCGCAGCGGGTGTCATGGCGGCGCCTGGGGCCTCCTCCGTGCCCACAGCCCCGGAGTGGGGCTCACCGGGCATCTCCCCCCCCCGCCACGGGTGGGCCGTGGGCAAGGGCTGCCCCACCGCGCCCCAGAGCCTTCTCCTCCTCTCCGTGGGGTGTGTCCCTGAGTGATCCGGCTGCTGAGGAACGCCCGTTTCCTTCACTGGGCGACCGTGCTCGGGCCACAGGCACCGCAGCGCCTGAGGGCAGAAAGTGTGAATCCAGCCCGTGTTGCCTTCCTCGGGGGGTTGCTGGGGGAATCCCAGCCCTCTCCAGTTTGGTTTTGGCGTTTCCTCAGGAGCCCCTCTGCCTTCTGCTGCCGTGAATGACCCAGCTGTTCTCTGGGATGTTATTTTTTCTCCGGGGTATTATTTCATCTCCTGGTCAGGTTCTCTTCTGAAGTGCTGCCCCTTTTTTGTTTGCTAAATAAATGTAAATAAACTGGTGACAGCAGGATGACTCCCTTGGGGCAGACAAATGCCTCGCTGAGGGCAGGAAAATCTAGAAGGATCTTGCAGCACAGAGTAAGCAGGCAAAGAAGTGGCCAGTAAAATTTAACCTTATGGGATTTATCTCTTGGTGGCTGATAGCAGCCAACTCCTCTGCTCTCCCTAAGGAGTATCTTTGCCAGTCAGGGGCAGAACCGGGGCTGGAGGGACCTGGTGTGACCCTGAATGTGCTTCTCGTGCTCCCTGCTTGGGCTGCTAAAATGTTCTTCGTGGCATCTGGGGAGGTGACTGCCTCTGGGCCCCTGAACAGGCAGCTCTTCCAGGCTGGATGCTTTCTGTAGGGGAATAAATCAGAGTTTCTTGTCACTCCAGTCTCAAAACAGGTAAGGAATAACTGACACCCGGTGGCTTTTCCTTCTTTTTTTGCAGAAAGAAAACTGCTCCTGGTAAAGATCGATGCTTTAGTTAGTTTAGGGACTTAGGGCAGCGTTGATGTCTCTGCAGCAATCAAGCTGGCTGGGGGTGTCGCCAAATTCCCCATTAATGTGAATGTTATGGTGTATGGTGCCATCCTGGTAAAACTCCCTTTTCCTTTCTCCCAGAGCTGCATTATAAAGCGTTACTGTGAGAAGAGGTTTGTTCCCAAATACCTGGCGACTATCGGTATCGACTACGGCGTCACAAAGTAAGTACCTTTGCAGGGAGGAGCTGCAAGAGCCGGGAGAGTGGGATGAGCCCCATGGTTGCAGAGGCAGGCGTGGGTCTGCCAGGGCCTGGGCGAGGTGTCTCGGGGGGGCACTGGTCTCCCCAGGGGCAGAGGGAAGAGGTGCAGTGGGGCTGGCCCACCTCCCGCTGCTCCTGAGTGACCATGCTGACCTGAGCCAGGCGTGCTTGTTTCCACAGCGTAATCTACATTTCTGCTTTAATAAGAAGATAATAATCTGCCTTCCTGTGGTAGCGTAGCTCCCCATTGTCATGTTACTTCCAGAGCTGGTGCTGTCCTCTGTGTCTGCCCGGCTCTAGGGGCAGTTTTCTGGCTATTAAACAGCTTACTGATTTTTCTCTCCCTGATCACCCAGCTCTTTCTCTGCAGAGGGTTGGCAGAGATGAGGGGTGTTCCTGCAGGGCACAGCCTGTGCAAGGGCTGAGCTGGAGCCTCCTCAAGCATTTCCCACTTCTCTTTCAGAGTGCAAGTCAGAGACCGAGAGATCAAGGTGAACATCTTTGACATGGCGGGGCACCCGTTCTTCTATGAGGTAAGGCAGACCTGGCTCCAGGCAGCACACTAAAGAGCTGCCCATCTCAGAGGCATTCAGCACTCATCAGCTTTCCTCACATCTGCCTGAAATTGGGTTTGGGGGTGGGAAGCTTGAAGATCTATTTCTTAGGAGCTTCATCTGCTACAATATACCCTTTTCTTTCCTGCTACGGACATTTAATGGAGGCTAGCACTGGAAATCCCCGCTGCCTCTCTGTCAGCAGTGACTCCCTGCTGCTTGGGGTTGCCAAATTCAGGAGTCTGACAGTGGTGAGGCTGCCACAGCTCCGTATTCCGAGGTCCAAGCAGTAGCGAGATTGAGTATGTGTCCCCAGGAGGCACACACGGGCACACCTAGACAAGACAGATACACGTATATACATGGCTGGCTGCGCAGATCAACACAGACAGAAACAGCCAGTGCTGGCACAGGCAGCACCAGTGGCCTCATCTTGATCTCTGGCTGATCAGGAGAAGGAAAATAAAGTTATTAAGACTGGAACCTATAAATCCACAAACAACTCTGATAGAAAGAATAACCCAAAAACTTTCTTATAAACCACGAGTGTAAGGTTTGGCTTTTACAAGCTACCACTCATGTTGCTAGCCCTATTTCAAAGTGGCCTCCTTGTGCTTATGAATCTGTCCGTTTTGAGATTAAATTTACTCACATTGGGAGATTTTGCGAGTTCACCTTGGGCACTTGTGGCATACTGGCATCCTAATCCATGACTAAAGTGCCGCAAAACACTTGTGGTTGGACTAGATGATTGTTGTAGGTCTGTTCCAACTGAAATACTCCATTCCATTCTAAAATTACTTACTATACAAATATTAAACAATGCTATTTACAAAAAGGAGCTTGCAGGATAAAACTTTAGGTTTTGAACACATAGACTACAACATCCATTTTGGAGAGCTGTTACAAAGGAGTGGTTGTGCTCACTGCTAATCACATTTATTTTAAATTATAAGCAAAGTAATAAAGTGAGCCCACAAGTGGAAGAAACAAGCATTAAATGTTTATCCAGTATAATCCTATTGTTTTAACAGTGTGATGCATACTGAGTCTTAATTATAAAGATACTGTTGATGCTCGGCAAAGCGTCGTCCTGTGACTAATAAAAATAGAATGTCAGGAAAAAGCAGTTTGTGACATAAATACTAAGGTGACATAAAAAAGTGAAAATGAGTGAGGGCAAAAGGGTGAGACAACAATGAGGAATGTAGTGGCTTATACTGGCCGGGTGGCTGCCTGGCTAGTGGCTGTTATTGATCTGGTTGCTCATAAGCCTCCCATTCCTTCCCTGTGTTCTCAGCATTTGCTTGTTGCACGCTCTGAAGTTTTGGGCACAACAAGGATTTCTATGTTGTGTGTAGAACTACGAGTCTTCACTTGAGTTTGCAAGTCCTGATACAGTACAAGTAACCAGTGAGATGTAATTAATTAGGAATAGTCTGGAATACAGCAGGAAGCAGGGAGTTTGTGGGACAGAGCTGACAGCATAAAGAAATTGAGGGACAGAAGACTGTAAAGATTCTCATCTCATGCAGATATGGTCAGTAGAGGTCTTGGTAGCACAGTTATCACTTGCAGATGTATGAGCTGCTCACATGTATTGACTTTCTGGCTATTCCACAGCCAATCCAATGGAGAAGAGAAAGCCTCAGATTCCCTGGAAAATGTATTGGGCTTAAACTGTTGGTTTGGTGAATAAATACGTGGCAAATATTTATTGAAGAGCAACATGACAGTAAACTGCTGCTGCTTTGTTTGGTTTTGTATTTTCAGCATTTAATACTTGTGAATGTGTAGTATGTCTCTGATGTATAATTGGTTTTATGCTAAAATATAAGTGAACAGGGAAAAATAAAACCAAAAAACCACCACCGGGCACAAGTCTAAACTGGGAGAGGAGTGGCTGGGGAGCAGCCCTGCAGAAAGGGATTTGGGGGGTGCTGGTTGGCAGCGGCTCAGTAGGTGCCCTGGTAGCTGAGAGGGCAAACCATGTCCCGGGGTGCATCCAACACGGCACGGCCACCCAGCCCACAGAGGGGGTTGTCCTGCTGTGCTCAGCGTTGGTGCGGCCTCACCGGGAGCCCTGTGTCCACAATTTAAGAAGGATGTGAATGTCCTTGAATGTATCCAGAGGAGAGCGACCAAGCTGGTGAAGGGCTGGAAGACACGTCCTGCGAGGAGCGGCTGAGGACTCTGGGTTGGTCTAGTTTGGAGAAGGGGAGGCCAAGAGGCGACCTCCTTGCTGTCTGCAGCTTCCTGAGGAGAGGGAGGTGCTGAACTCTTCTTCCTGGTCTCCAGGAACAGGACTCTTGGGAATGGTTCAAAGTTGCACCAAGAGAGGTTTAGACTGGGCATGAGGAAGCATTTCTTTACCGAGAGGGTGGTCAAACCCTGGAACGGGCTGCCTGGAGAGGTGGGTGATGCCCCAAGCCTGTCAGTGCTTAAGAGGCATTTGGACAATGTGCTTAATAACACACTTTAGTTTTTGGTCAGCCCTGAAGTGGTCAGGCAGTTGGACTAGATGATCCTTGTAGGCTCCTTCCAGCTGAAATAGTCTGTTCTGTTCCAATGGCTGTCCTGTAGCTGACCTTAGACCCTCATTCAGCAGCTGTCCTGGGGTTCCTTGGTCTCCCCAGTTGCTGGCACTGGGCATACAGGCTCCAGAGGCTGCAGCCCCACTCCAGCTGCTGGTACAGACCCCCTGATGCACACCCACACGCACAGGCAGACATCCTGCAGATCCCTCCAGCAGCTGGGCTTAGACATGCAGTCTGTCCAGTGGCTGGCACTGGATCCTTGCCCTCCCCTGCTGCCTCACGCACAGGGACACACACACGTGTCTCAGTTGACTCCCAGACCTTCCAGTCTCCCCAGGAGTTGGTCTGACACCTTGTCTGCCCTTGTGCATCTGTGCTCTTTTGTGTGGTGGGGAGTATTTTATGGGCTGGTAGCTCTTGTCTGGCAGCACGGTGAGGGTATTATTTGGGTTCCCCCCATCTGTCCTTTTTCTGTAATCTTCTGTTTGTGTGGAGATAAGACTTTTATCACAGAATCTAATAGGTGCCAGGTAAATGGTGATCCCCCAGATCTGCTGGGCCATGTGCTCTCAGCCTGGCTGTCGCTGATCCCAGTGTCCTGCCTTTGTCCCTGCAGGTGAGGAACGAGTTTTACAAGGACACACAGGGGGTCATCCTGGTCTACGACGTCGGGCAAAAGGAATCTTTCGACGCGCTGGACGCGTGGCTGGCTGAGATGAAGCAGGAGCTGGGGCCCCATGGGAACATGGAGAACATGGTCTTCGTGGTCTGTGCGAACAAGGTGGGCTGTGATGGGGAGCCAGGCTGTGGTGTGGTCCTGATCTCTGGCCCTCAGGGCTTGTTGTCTTCCCAGCTCGAGCCCAGGCTGTTGAGCTCCAGCTGCAGCAAGGGAAATATTACTAGGTTGTAGGGAAGACTTTCTAAGAGCCAGATGTATGCGTGAGGAACACTGAAGACCGCATCTCAACAGGGTTTTGAGACTGTGGTGGCCACACATCAGGTCAGGAAGGGATCAAGTAGAGGTGACAGAGTCTCTGGGCTAGATAAACTCTGAGAGGCCTTTTCACTTGAGTTTTCTGTGCTTTCTTTCCACACTGCCTCCATCCCTTCAGGGTAAGCAAACAGCCTCTCCAGCCAGATATGTCCCTTTCCCTCTGTTAGACGATCAGCCTTGGAGCTGTGTTCCTCCAGCTGCTGCTGCAGACCTTGGCTGGGCTCTGATCTCTGCCTTTTCTCCCGGTCTAGATCGACTGCACCAAGCACCGCAGCGTGGATGAAAGCGAGGGGCGGCTCTGGGCAGAGAGCCGGGGCTTTCTTTACTTTGAGACATCGGCACAAACAGGAGAAGGAATCAACGAGATGTTTCAGGTGAGGTGTAATGAAGGTGGTGAGGGCAGAGACACCACAGTGAGCCAGGATGCAATGGCAGAATGTCTCCTGAACTGCCTGGATTACACAAAACCTGCTGGCCCTCTGCCTTAGAGGTGTCTTGCCAGTGAAATGTGGCCCTGAGAAAGCTGTAGCTGATCAGCTCAGGATCAGTATTGGTCCTCCATGTCCTGAGCTGGCCCTAGCATTGCGTTGCTCAGAGCTGATGATCTCTCTTGCTGCACTGGGAACACGATGCAGAGGTGCCCATGTCACCTTTTCAGGTCTGGCACTGAACTGAAGGGGGTTTGAGATAAACGTGGGGCCTTGCCTCTTCCTCAGTCTGTCCCGTGGTCCCTGCAGGGACTGGATCCCTCCTGACCTGGGGCATCCCAGCCCTCCATAGCCCAGGCAGTGGGGAGTGAACATTCAGCAGTTGTCCAAACGCTCCTCGATCCTTTGGAGGGTGAGCCCGCTGCCAAAAAGGGCAGTGGGGTCTCCTTAAGCACTGCCACCACCTTTGGGGACCGTTCCTGCTAACTCCTCCCTGTGTCTGCAGACATTTTACTCTGCCATCATCGACCTGTGTGACAACGGCGGGAAGCGCCCTCCTTCCAGCATGGGGGTCAGCTTCACCAAAGAGCAGGCGGATGCCATTCGCAGGATCCGCAACAGCAAGGACAGTTGGGACATGCTGGGAGTCAAACCCGGAGCCACAAGGTGAGGGGGGACATGAGCATTTGCCTGGCTGGCTGTAATTTCTGACCTGGCAGGCTGGTTGCATCCGTGATCTTTCAGTGACCTGCCTGCTGATAAGCTCACCTTGGTTTATATAGCAGCTGGGCACAAGTATCAAGCAACAAAATTGAGGCATTACAAAAGAAACCCTCGGTCCTGAGCACCAAATTTCCCCTTTGAACAGACAAACCAGGCCAGAGGCAAGGCGGGAATGATGAACATGAGAACTTCAGCCCTGCCAGCTGCCCGGCCTTGCATCCTGCCTCCAGGCTGAGCTGTCTCTGGTCACACACTTGCCACATGTGTTTGGAGCAGCTCCAGCTTTACGTTCCTTGCTCTCCAAGCCTGGAGAAGCTTTTCAGGCTTCTGTAAGGCTGCTGCCCACGTTATCAAGAAGGGACTGATGTTACAGCTCTTCCGCATGGATACTGTACTCCCACAAGACAAGCTTTCTCTTGTCTTCCTCGGAGGACCTCTAGCCAGGTGGAATTGGTCATTACCTGTGTAAGAGGTTGGATATTGAATCTCCAGTTCTGTTGTATGACTTGGGCAGCTAAAACAAGCTCCCAGAACCGTGCCATGCTTTCTTCTCTCTGAAACACAGGGACTACCCTTGTGTACTCCTTACGGAGGGGTTGGAGAGTAGATTTTTGGATAACACAGATCATTTGGGACTTGTACATCCTCCTGTTGGCTCTCTGTTGAGCCTAACCCCTCCTTCCAGCCCCCTCTCATCCATGGGGAGAGATCAGCAGCTCTGCAGGCCAGTTTGTGCTGTGATCACCAGCATGGGAGGACTCCCCTTCCTCAGCAGGTGCCCCACTCGCTCCACGACGTGCGGCTGGAGCCGAGATGTCTGCCTCGGACCAGACACCCAAGGCTTAAAGGGCTGAAGTGACGTGCGGTGCCTTCGCCCGGAGTGCGTAGGTGGTTTCATGCGAAGCTGAGTCAGGGTGCGTGTGCCCCCACGCTGTCTCCCAGCTTTCTGCTCTCGTGGTGCCAGAGACTCAGCACACCAAGGCACGTGTCGCAGGCACGTGTCTGCCACAGTGGGACCATTCGTGCTGGCCCAGGCCCGTGGTGGAGAGGGTGTACCTGCCCCAGGAGCGGGGTTCATCGCACCAAGAAGTGCCCTGTGGGATTTTCCCGCAGCTCTTTCTCCACAACATCACCTCCAAAACCTGGAGGACCTTAGTGCCAGCGAGGGAAGGGTTCAAAAGTGTCTGCGCAGCGGGGAGCTCCTGGGCCTGCTGTGCTCAGCCAGCTGGGGCAAAGCTGAGCCGGGCTGTGTGTCGTGTGGGTCCCCTCACTCTTGTCTTGTCTCCTAGGGATGAAGTGAACAAAGCCTATCGGAAGCTGGCTGTGCTGCTCCACCCCGATAAGTGTGTGGCTCCCGGCAGCGAGGATGCCTTCAAAGCAGTGGTGAACGCCCGGACGGCGCTTCTCAAAAACATCAAGTAGGGAACAGAGCCATTCAGAGCTGGAAACCTTCCCCTCTTCCCAGCTAGCTCCCCGGCAGCCGTACAGCCCTGGGGCACCCCTCTCCTCCTCCTGTTTACCGCTGGCGTGGACACAGACGCTCCCAGCACTGGCTGTGGGAGCAGGACAGCATCCCACCGTAGCGTGATTGCGATGTGCTGCTGAGGAGGGGAGAGGGACCCCAGAGCCCTCCCTGCAATCTGTGGCCCCAGGTCGTGGTTGGTGTAAAGGCTGAAGGCAGTGAGGTCCCCTCCTGCGTTACACCTCCCAGCTCTGGAGGGGTTTGGATGCGTGGCTCTAAGGTGTGGATGCAGCGAGGGCAGAGCGAGGTCTGACCCGAAGGCTACTGCTCCTGCAAGCGGTGGTGGTGTGGGTGGAGGATGCCCAGGAGGGACAAGGGGTTGGCAGTCCATCTGGGTTTCCTTGGAACCCGTGCTGAAAGCTGCGGGGGCACTGCCAAGCACCGGGGCGGGTCAACTCCCTGGTCAAAGCTGGCTCCTTCCAGCTGACACCCAACGATGCTTTTTTTTGTCCGGAAGGAGAAGGAGGTGTTGCTTGAGGAAACCTCTCTGGTACCACAGGGAGAAACTGGTTCCGAGTTTTTTTCCCCTTCCTCCCCAAGCTGTCCTGGTGCCAAGAAGCATCCCTTTGGCAGGACTAGGGCTCTCCCCAGGCACCCACCTCCTCATCACAGCACGGAGTCTCCTACCACCACCTCCTTCCATCTCCCTGAGCTCAACTCATTGGGAAGAACCCCTAAGGCTGCACGTTCTCCCTTTCTCCCAGCCCTCTGCTCCCGCCGCGCTGGCGAGCTCTGGGGTGGGTGCCGCTGTCCCCCGTGGGGTACAGTCCTTGGGTGCTGGTGGCCCTGGATATTTACAGGCAGGAGGAAGGTGCTGACCCAAGGAGGAGGCAGTTCAGCCCGCCTGTCAGCTCTGCCCTTCCTCCCCTCGGCCAGCCTCATCTCCCGAGCTTCACCCACTCCACAGAGCTGCGTGGGTGCCTGCGATCTGCCCACGCGCACGGGTTCGGTGAGTGGCAGAGGGGGCATGTTCTCCCCCAGCCCTTCTTTCCTCACAGCAGCAGTTACGGGTTGCTGATCAGCAGGTGGGTGCAGGTTGCTCCCCCCTAGTCACAGCTGCTGTTTTTTTTTTTTTTTTCCGATAGTCTTGTTAATTTAGAGGGGAGTGTTGCTGGTCACCCCAACAAGTGCTTGCAGAGGCTTAAGATCTGGCCGTTGTGATCCCAAGGGAGGGTCAGAGCTGTGATGGTTGCCAGGCTCTTGGGGAAGACCAAACAGGAGATTCCTTGGGCTCCCATGGTTTTGTCAGGACCCAGTTCTGTTTCCTTGCTGCTCTATGAGATTGGCAGGGGAGGTCAGGACACTCAGCTATGAAAAGAAAGCCACGGAGTGTGTGCATGTGTGTCCCTACCCCACCCTCCAGGTATTCTGTTCAAACATGGTTTCTCCTATGGTCAGTGCAATATTTTTTTTTTTTTTTTTTTTTTTTTACTTCAAGGCAGCTTTTCTGTGTTTCCCCTTCAAAATACATCATAAACCAACAGTAGATTCCACCCCCCGCTCCTCCCCCTTTTTGGCAGCAAGCATTAAGGGACTTTAAAGCCAGTGTCATTTTGTTCTTGCTCTGTTTTTTGGTGCTGTGTTGCTGGGAAGAAATAAGCTGTCCTGCTGGGAAGCACTTTTTGCTCCTCTGATGTAGATATATCCAAGGGGAGATGCTGCTACAAGAGGTTAATATTTAAAATGGCTCCCTTTTTCTTCTCCCAGACATATAAAAAGCTGGGCTGGGGGAGATCAGCAGGTCAGGCATTGGAGCTGTGGCAAGTTGCACTGATGGGGTCTTACTCCACACATTTTATAACGCTGTGGAGTTCACTGGAAACCTCCCCACTTGTCTAATGGAGGAAACCACTTAATTCTGGCTTCAAAACTATTCCTCTGTGGTTTTGGTGGGTTGTTTTGTTTTGTTTTCTCATTGAGGAGGGTAAATAATTCTGTTGCTGAATGGTGCACTTCGCTTTGAGGGTGAGATCTCAGTGCCTGGAGTGGTTTGAAGGCTTCCTGCTGCTCAGGGGCTCTCCAGGTCTGCTGTGCCACGCGCGGTCCCTCCTGTTTGCTCTTCAGGTGACTGGCCACCGGTTTTGGGGTTTCTCCCGTCTGTTCACCGAGCTGACCGGATGTTTGGAGATGATTACCCACGCATGTCACATCTAGCGATGCCGGTGACCTTCTAAGTTGTGTTATTTTTATAAATTAAACCCCACTTTGGAACAAAGGAAGCCCTGTGAGCTGTCCACCCGCGGCGACTGCCTGCTGTTAATGTTTAATTGCCCTTTGACTCATTTCTCTCCTCCCCAGCCGGGTCTGGCCGAGGCCGGTGGGGAAGAGCTAGCCCTCGAGGGTGATTGATGGAGGTTGTGAATCAACTCTGCAGGAGTGGGAGCTGGGTAAGGGAGCCAGGGAACGGGGCAGCGGGGATGTGATGTGGGGTACCCCCGAGTGCCGTGGAGCCTGGGTGTGTCAGGGGAGCCGGAGCAGGAGCTCCGTCCTTGCTCCCTGCACACACACCTCCGCACCAACAGCCCTGGTAGCGTGCTTCCTCCGTCCCATCTCCACCAGGACTCCCAACTCCGGATCCCTCCAGCACGGCTGCCCACCATCCAGGCTGTGTTTCTGGCCTGTGAGTCCCTCGTCCTGCCTCGTGCGAAGAGCGAGTCCGGCTGCTGAAGCATCCATCGTGCAACGAAGGCGCCGGGATTCCAATCCCAAACGAAGGGACTTTGCCCTTCGGCATCCAGAAACGCAGCCAGGAGCCACCTCTGGAGATGTCAGGGAATGGAAAGCCTCCCTCCAGGTGCCCAGAGGCGCTGCCCTCCCTCCCTGCCTGCCTCCCCACGCTCGGTGGGGATTTCTGGTCTGGCCCCGTGCCCGGCAGCCACAGTCTGCTCCTTGCTGGAGCTCCGGGCTCATCCACCCTGTAACAAACCCTCCCCTGAGACAAGGCTACACCCACCCTGCCTCTTGAACCACTGCTGGGTCCCCATGCTGCCCTTCAGACTGGTTTTGCTGGTCTTCCGACCAGTTAAACCTCCCATCCAGGGTGCCCCTGCCGGTGGCCAACCTGGCAGGACGTGTCCCAGAGCTGGTGGCCAGGGCTCATGGCCCTGTCCCCGGGCTGGCCGAGGCACCTGCTTGCCCCCCTGCAGCAGGGCTGGAATAACGCCGAACATACCCGCAACCTCCGAGGAGCTGCGGCTCCGGTGCTTTTATTTTTATACGAATTCCTTCCCAGAAGCAAAGCAGCTGCCATGGCCTCTCGTTAGAGCTGCCGTGCGGGGTGACTGCAGCCAGTTTTCCAGATCTTGGGGTGCAAAAGGGGAGCAGGCGGCGGCTGAAACACGGGGAAGAGGAGGGGGAACTTCCCGAAGAGGTTTCGGTGGGGTATCGGTGGGTTTGGTGGGGGGGTGATTTGGGCAGCGTAGGCGAAGGGGGGAAGCTTTGGGTGTCTCTGCTCCCCTGTGGGGTTGTAGGAGGGTGGCTGTGACCCCGGAGAGCGCCGTGGGTTCTATGGGGGGTTCACCCCCTGGGGGTTGGGGTGCCCAGCACCCAGCGAGTTGGTTTGAGACCTGTGGGATCTGCCGGCTGAGGGGAGGAGGAGAAGGAGGAGGATGGCACGGGCGGCAGGAAAGCAGTTGGAGGCTGCGAGTTGGAGCGGGGGGGGGGGAGTCTCAACCCACCCCGGCAACCGGCACCGAGAGGGTTACGGGAGGCGGAGACGCACCGGTACCGGCACAACCGGCGGTGGGTGCCCGCCCCCAGCCCCGGGGAAGCCCAGCCCGTCCTTCCCCCCCCCCCCCCCCCCCCCCCCTTCATCCATCCATCCATCCGTCCGTCTGTCCATCCCCCGCAAGAAGCCGGTACCATGCCCCCGCGGCCGGAGCCGCCTCCGCCGCCGCTTCGCCCCGGGCCCCGCGGAACCGGAGCGGGCGGTGGGGCAGGGCGGCCCCGGGCGTAGGGGAGCGGGGGGGGGGGGGGGGGGGAGGCGGGCGGCGGGGGATGCTGCTGGCGGGGCCGCACCTGCGCTCCCCGGGCTGCGGCAGCCGGTGGGCTCCGGGGCCGGTCCCCCCACCCCGGCCCTTCTCCATCCCTCCCCGTGCAACGGAGCAGCTCGGCAAAAGCCGGGGGGGGGTGGGGGGGTGGGGGAAACAACCGGGAGGAAGCAGTGGGGATCCCCCCCCACCCCCCCACCCCCACCAAAGCGGTTGCCCTCGAAGGAGGAGCGGGGAGGCATCGCGACATCTTTTTTTTTCGCTCCGCGTCGCTTCGGTTTGCAACCTGGCAGTGCGCAAGGGCTGGGGAGAGCGAGCTGGCAGGGAGCTGGGGAGGCAGGCTCGCTCGGCTCCCGGCCTCCCCACGCCACGCCACGCCAGCGGTTATTTATAATTAGCCCCCCTTTTCCCTCCTTCGGCCGCTCCCCGGCACGCCGCGGGATTCGGGGTTACGGCTGCGGGAGAAGGGGAAAGGCCTCGCGGCTCGGCGGCCGGCGATGCTGCGGGCGATGCCCCGGTGAGCATCGGGGCGCGGGGGGACCGCGGCGTTCCTGCGGGCTCGGCGTAGGGGAGAGCACCACGATGCCCAGAAACAGGGCTTTTTCGGAGCCCGAGTGCTCGGCCGAGTACTCCGCCGACTACTCGGTGAGCCTGCCGTCGGACCCCGAGCACGGCGTGGGTCGGACCCACGAGGTGACGGTGCGCAGCTCGGGACCCTGCCTCTGCCTACCCCGCTTCATGCGCCTCACCTTCGCTCCCGAATCCTTGGAGAACCTCTACCAGACTTATTTCCGTCGCCAACGCCACGAGACCCTCCTGGTGCTGGTGGTCTTCGCCGCTCTCTTCGACTGCTACGTCCTCGTCATGTGCGCCGTGGTTTACGCCGCCGACAAGCTGGCCCCGGCGCTGGCGGCAGCGACCGGGCTGGTCGCCCACGTCTTGCTCTTCATCCTTTGCAAGTACAAGCTGCTCCCTGAGCGGGTGGCCCGCAGGTTCCTGCCCTACGTCCTCTGGGTCCTCATCTTGGCCCAGATCTTCTGCTACCTGGGTCTCAACTTCTCCCGCTCGCCCGAAGCCAGCGACACGGTGGGCTGGCAGGCGTTCTTCGTCTTCTCCTTCTTCATCACGCTGCCGCTGCGCTTGGCGCCCATCGTGCTCATCACCGCCGTCTCCTGCGGCGTTCACACGCTGGTGCTCGGTGTCACCGTCGCCCAGCAGCGGCAGGACACCCTGGACGAGGGCGCGCTGCTGAGACAGGTATGGGACCGACCGGCGAGGGGACGTGGGGTCCCCCCGGGGTGGTGGGAGGTGACGGGCAAATCATCCCCCGCTTGGCGTTTCTATGAGTTACCGTCCCCCCTCCCTATGCCCCGACCCTAAAGCCGGGTTTGATCCCCACCCTGCGGGCTGATCGTGGCGTTTTCTGGGTGCGGGGGACTCCCCAAAACGTAACCGGGGATCGACCCCCCCATGGGGAGTGGGGTGCTGGGGTGTGCAGGAGCACCCGCCCGTGCTGGGACGCGGGGCCACAGACCCGGCCCCGCAAGCACGGAGCCGTCCCCGAGAGCCACCCGGGGTGTGTGGCCGCGTGGGCTGCGGTTGGGCTGCTGGGGAAACTGAGGCACGGAGGACTGCGAGCTCCCCCATCCACCCTGCCTGGTGGCCTGGCTTGGGCTGATTTCCCTCTGAATTGCAGAAATGGCTAAAAATGGCCATTTTTAGCAGAAGAGTGGCAGGAGCCCAGCTTTTAGGCTCAGCAGCAGCCAGCGGAGCTTTCCCAGGAGGAAGGAGCTGGGCGGCCGCTCGGTCCCAGCTCGGTCCCCGGACGATGCCCATCACCCAGCCTCGCACCTGGGGCAGAGCCCGGGGACACTTTGGGGTGATTTTCTGCCCCAACGAAGCTGGAGAAACAGCGTCCCCGAGCCCGAACGTGGCCTTAAGGACAGGCCACCATTCATGCACGCAGCGAATGAGGGGGTGTGGGGGTCAGTGTCGGGGGAGAGCGGTCCCTGGCCCATCAGGTTCTCGATATTTCCTGGGAAATACCCACCTGGGGCATTCAGAGACTGTTTTTATTCCCTAAATCAGGGAGTTTCACGGCTTGGCCGAGTCCCTTTCCTCCCACTGATGTCCCCACCGGCTGGACACGCACCCGTAGATCTGGGGAGCTTTTCCATGGCTGGGGTGGGGGGAAAAAGAAAAAAAAAAAAAAGCCAGAGCTGAAAACTAGTGTGCTGGAGGCTGCTGATAGCAGCAGGGAAAATCCCACTGGAAGCATCTGCTTTGCCCCATAATGGTGTGAGCTCCGTGGGAGGATGCTATGGGAATTTGGGGTGCTCTGGGTCAGGTCCTGGGAGACCTCCAGCGGCTCCCAGCCTAAATAGGAAGGGTGGGGGGTGGAATTTATTCACTTTTTTGGGAGGCTTTAGGAGTGTTGAGCCTGTGAGAGTTTGGAAAATGGAGCCTGTTCTCCAAAAAGTCCAAAGATACTGTTTTTTTCCCGGTCTCTGGGGTGTGTGGTTTGGGGCCGGTCCCCTGGCGTGGGACATCTCCTGGTGTCACACGGGGTTTTTGCAAAGAAAAAGAAAAAAAAAAAAGTGCTTTTTGGGGCATGGTTGCTGGAGCGTGCCGGGCTGGGTGCCAGGGCAGTGGCGTGGGTGCCCTCCGAGCGATGCCCAGCTGGAGACCACACATCAGCGGGAGAAATCCCGGTGCCGCATCGCCTTTCTCAGGTTTTGCTCCTTAGCTGGGACGCAAACACGGCACGCGGCCGATCCCCAAGCCGACCAAACCTCTCGCTGCCCCCAGCCCTGGGATGCGGGAGGCGAGGGGGCACACGAGCATCATCCCCCCCCCCCCCCCCCGGCCGGCAGCAGGCATGCGCCGCCGCCGCGTTAATCATTGCCGTGGCACGGAGAGTCCGGGGCCGGTAAAACCTTGGCAACGCGGCATGCCTCAGCCTCTGCCTGCTGCAAAAGGAGGAACATTCTGTCCAGAAATAAACATTATTATTATTATTATTATTATTATTATTATTATTATTATTATTATTATTATTATTATTATTATTATTATTATTATTATTATTGCCGGCAGTGCGGCTCCCGGAGGGCACTGCTATTAATAGGATGAACCAGAGGATGTGGCTTGAGGGGGGCCGGCGCAGGCAAAGTGTGTGTGTGTGTGGGGGGGGTTCATGAAAGGAGGAGCCCGAAGGCTGAATCGTGGCCGGGGCGGGGGGGGGGTTGGCAATTTGGGGGCATTTGGGGCCGGATCTGCTGTGGTTGTGAGCTGCCGGAGCATCCCCGGGCTCAGCCGATGCCCTGGGCCTGGTTTGGCATCCGGCTGGGACCTATCCTGCAGGGTACGGGTGGGGGAGAAGGGATAAAGCTCCCGTACGTGTCTTGCTCTCACCTCCCTCAAATTATTGAGCGCAAATAACAACCGCTGGCCACGCTGGGAGCGGGGGGTCTCCTCCATGTCAGGGCTTTCCCCGCGGCGTTTTGGGGTGCTGGGAGGTGTTTTGCAACTCAAAGCACGTGGGCACGTGCTGGGGGAGGGTTTTTTTTGGGGGGTGGGGTGGGGTGTGTGGTTGGGAGGGGCTGCTGAGCATCCGTGGCAGGGCTGCAGGAGGCAGCTGGAAGCTGCTCGGTGTGGGAGGAGGCTGTGCCGGGCGAGGGGGTGCCCGGGGTTTCTGGTGACCCCGGTGCGCCGAGCTGTGCCGAGCTGCCCCCATGCCCATCCAGCCCCGGCAGAGTGGCCCGTTGTCATGACAACCCAAGAGGCTGGTTAAAAATAACAAGTGGCTGCTTGTTTCGGGGGGGGGGGGGGGGGGGGGGGGGGGGGTTTCTTCTCCCTGCCCACCTCCAGGCAGCTCCTCGCTCGCCGTCTGCTGCACCCGCGGGCGCGGGGGCTTCCCAGGGATCCCCGGTGGGATCCAGCCCTGGGGCATCAGCTCTTTCCACTTGAAAAAAAAAAAAAACTTTCCTTGCTGCAAATCACTTTATCAACCCCGGCACAGTGCTGCGCCAGCACCCAACCCCACCCCCCCGGTGCCAGGGCCCTGCATTTATTGCTGCACGTGGCCTGTTTCACCCGTGCCTCAGTTTCCCCCTGCGGGGAAGAGGTTGGCAGCTCTTCCCGCTCGCCGTGCGATGAGACGGGGCTGTTCAGGGCTTGGTGCTGCCGGGTGGTGAAACCTCCAAGGAGAGGGACACCCAGGGACTGGGGTCACTTTAGGGCTTTCCTCCGACTGAGCTGGGCGACGGGATCCGGGGAGGAGAGAGGGGACAGGGTTGGTAGCAGGGAGTCGGCGATCAGAAAGGTGCTGAGCGTGGTGGCACATCCCTGACGCAGACGAGCCTGGGAACAGCTCCGTGCTCCTCCCGCTGCCTCCTCCACACTGGCTGTGACACAGCTCATGGCCCGTGGGGTGGGAGGACGGCTCCGTGTCCCCGGTGCCCCATCAGCATAGCTGGAGCCTGTTATCACATCCTCCCCGTCGCTCTTCCCCCTTTCTAGACTAAACAAACCAAATTCTTTCAACTTTCCCTCATCAGTCATATTTTCCACAAAGGGCTCTTCGCTCCCATCTGCAAACCTGCTCCGTCCTCTCCCGGGCTGCGGGGACACGGGGTCCAGCCCCGTGGGGACAGGATTCAGCCCAGGGATGGCACAGGTCCAGCCTCTGGGATGAAGCAACGAGCCTCTGTGCCTCGGCTCCTTGAAACCCCAAAGAAAACTGGGGGGTGAGGGGGGGGGTGGGGGGTGTTGTCACATCCAGCAACACCCAGGAGCATCCATCCCCAGTGCTGCAGCCTCGCACCCGTGGTTTTGGGCCGTTGAGAGGGATGCAGAGAGGCAGGAGCACGAGTAAATACACAATTGTAGGGGTTGGCCGTGTTTTTATTAACTTCTGCACAAAGCGGTGCCAGTCCCGTGGCAGGGATGGGGGGCGGAGGGGAGCGGATGGCAGGGGAGCCACCACTCGCCTTCAGCAGCGCCTTCCCCCCCGCCCCAACCCGGGGGGGCTGCGCCCAGCCCCTGCCCACCTGCTGCCTTTTTTCCAAAACATCGCTGCAAGTTTTAATGAAGCGGAGTCAGCCCACGGGGACCACGAGGACTCCTGGGACTCTCCGGGCGTGATTCCCAGCCAGACCCTTCCCCTGAGTCCCCCCAGCAGTTAACGCAGGCCGTGGCTGTGCGATTTATCCCCAGGGCGGGTGTTTTATGTCCTCCCCCAGCGTTCGAATCTTGTTTTTTTTTCGCACACTCATCAGGCTCTGCTGCCCGAAGAGGGACTTGCGGTGACACCAGCACTGCCCGCGAGACACTCACCGCAGCTCTGCTCACCCTCCCGTTTCCTTTTCTTTGTCCCCAAAGATCCTGTCCAACGTTGCCATCTACCTTTGCGCCATCACGGTGGGCACCATGTCCTACTACATGGCCGACCGCAAGCACCGCAAAGCCTTCCTCGAAGCGCGCCAGTCCCTCGAGGTCAAGCTCAACCTGGAGGAGCAGAGCCAGCAGCAGGTAGGAGCCCCCGGCTGGGCAAGGGGACAGGGGCAGGGGGACAGATTGGGGACACGGGTGCAGCTTTGGGACGTGGATGAGGCGCCCACGGCCCGCGGCGGGGCTGTGGTGGGCAGCGGAGGGGGCAGGAGGCCCCAAGGTGGGAAAGGCATTTGCAGTTTTGCACCCTGTGCCTGATTTGGGGACACGCCGTGTGACCGTCCTCTTCCAGGGGCCTCCCAGCTCCTGCCATGGCCACCACCAGGCTGTCCCCACCCAGCAGGTCCCCACGCACGGCCACGGGGCAGGTCCCCAGACGCAGCCACGCGGCGTGTCCCTGGGCACAGCCGTGTGACAGGTCTGCAGCTGTGGCCACGTAGCATTTTTCTGTTCCCAGACACGGCCACACGGCAGGTCCCTGTCCCCAGGCAGAGCCACACAGCATGTCCCTGTCATTGGGCACGGCCACGCAGCATGTGTCTGTCCCCAGGCACAGCCACACAGCCTGTCCCTGTCCCCATGCCCAGCCACACGGCAGGTCCTTGTCATTGAGCACGGCCATGCAGCCTGTCCCTGTCCCCATGCCCAGCCCCAGGGCAGGTCCCCATCCCTGAGTGTGACCAGGCAGCAGGTCCTTGTCCCCAGGCAGTGCCACGCAGCATGTCCCCATCCTTGGCCACGGACACGTGGCAGGTCCCTGTCCCCATGCACAGCCACACGGCAGGTCCTTGTCATTGAGCACGGCCATGCAGCCTGTCCCTGTCCTTGGCCATGGACACGTGGCAAGTCCCTGTCCCCAGACACAGCCATGCAGCCTGTCCCTGTCCCCATGCACAGCCCCAGGGCAGGTCCCCATCCCTGAGCACGGCCATGCAGCAGGTCCCTGTCCCCAGGCAGTGCCACACAGCAGGTCCCTGTCATTGAGCACAGACACGTGGCAGGTCCCTGTCCCCATGCACAGCCACACGGCAGGTCCTTGTCATTGAGCACGGCCATGCAGCCTGTCCCTGTCCTTGGCCATGGACACGTGGCAAGTCCCTGTCCCCAGACACAGCCATGCAGCCTGTCCCTGTCCCCATGCCCAGCCCCAGGGCAGGTCCCCATCCCTGAGCGTGACCACGCAGCAGGTCCCTGTCCCCAGGCAGTGCCACACAGCATGTCCCTGTCCTTGGCCACGGACATGTGGCAGGTCCCTGTCCACGTGCACAGCCATGCAGCACGTCGCTGTCATTGACCACGGCCATGCAGCCTGTCCCTGTCCCCAGGCACAGCCCCAGGGCAGGTCCCCATCCCTGAGCGTGACCACGCAGCCGGTCCCCATCCAGCCACCCCCCGGGGCTGGTCCTGCAGGGACCTGCCAGGACGAGCTGGCGGCAAGCGAGCGCAGCCAGCTGCTCCCCGCTCATCCCACCAGCCACGACCCCCACGGCTGTGCCGGCACCGCGCCGTGGTGGCCGGGCAAGCAGAGCGGGTTTGGCGGGGGGGGGAAACGGGTGTCGTGGTGCTTCAGAGCCCTGTTGTCTCCGGCCGCCGTCCGGCGAGGAGCTGGGCTAATTTTAACGCCTTTATCTGGGGCCTCTCTCCCCATCTCTTATCTGGTTGAGCCGCTGCCAGCAATTTGCTCCCAATGGCAACAGGAGACACGCGGCGGGGCCGGGCCAGCGCCACCGGCGTCCTCTGGGCTGGGAAACCCGGCGGGATGCTCTGATGTCTAATAAAGGGTTAGGTCCAGGGAGGGATTTGGGCGATGGGGGCGAATCTTGGGGCTGGGGGCTGCTCCGAGTGTGAGCACCTTCGAGGCCCTGGGTTTGGAGGGGGTATAGAAAGGGCCGTGGGGATTATTATCAGATGAGCTCAGTTTCCTTAAGGAATTGAGCTAAAAATAGCCCCTGCTCTTGCAGGAAAGGCTGCTTGCGTGAGGCCGAGTGGCTCAGGGCAGCGTGGGGGGGGGGGGGGGGTTGGCCACGAGCGATGCCAACAGCCAGATCCTTTCCCTCCAGCCCACGGGTGCTGGTTGAACCCGCAGCTCCGTGGGCAGAGCTGAGGTTAACGGGAGCTGGGGAGCTCCCACACACCCCCCCCCGGGGAATGGGGACGGGGACACGGTGCCGTTCCTCCAGCAACAGCCCTGCCACGGCTGCGCACAGAAACCCCCCCCCATCCCGCGGGAAAACCCGCTTCATTAGCCGAGTTACTTACAGTTAGTGCAAATCCTGCACACAGCTGGGAAGATTTATCCCTCCTCCAGCTCCGGGGCTGCAGGGACAGCAGGGATAGCAACGGGTATGATGTCCCCGAGTGGGCTTGATCCTCCCGTGGGACTTTGGCTGAGTCCTCCGCGTGGCTGTGGGATACCCAGCACGCTTTTAAATGGATCAATCCTCCCTGGTGTGGTTTAACTCAGGTCCACGCACCCAGCTCTGACCCACCCCCCCGGGGGGGAGGACACCCTGGGGCAGCTCACAGGGACCTTTGGGACCATCAGTGCAAGACCCCGAGGTCACTCCCAGCACTTGCTGGGGTGGATAAAAGCTCGGCCCACCCGTTGCAGTTTAATTTTCCAGCTCCCAGCAAGGGGCTGGGCTCTGTAGGGCGCCTGCAGAAAGGTTTTGGGGTGCACAAGCAAATTTGGCGGCTTGTCAGCCGGTGTCCAAAGAAATGTGTGGGACTGTCCCTCTTTCCTACGGCTCCGGGGACAGGGAGGCTGGTGGCTGCAGTGCCCCAAAACTGCCACCCTCCTGGCCTCCCCTGTCTGAGATTTATTGCACCATGTATTTGGCCCATGAGTTCGCATCGTGCATTTCCACAGTACATTTAGACTGTGCATTTGCACCCAGTGATTGCACCGTGCATTTAAACTGTGCATCTGTAGTGTGACTTTGCACTGTGCAGTTGCACCGTGCATTTAGACGGTGTATTTGTTTGCACTCTGCCTTTGCACCGTGAATTTTGATTGTGCATTTGCGCCATGTGTTTAGACTGTGCATTTGCACCGTGGATTTGCACCATGCATTTAAACAGCGTATTTGCATCGTGCATTTAATGCACTGTGAAGTGGCACCGTGCATTTAGACTGTGCATTTGCACCGCATATGTGCACTGTGCAGTTGAGCTGTGCATTTAGACTCTGTATCTATTTGCACTCTGCATTTGCACCATGTATTTGCACAATGTATTTGCGCTATGCATTTAAATAGTGCATTTGCACTGGGCGTTTAGACTGTGAACTTAGACTGTGCATTTGCACTGTGCATTTAGGCAGTGGATTTGCACCAGTGCCCATGAGCTGTACATTTGCACCGTGCATTTCTACTGTGCATTTGCACCATGCGTTTGCATCCTGCATTTGAACAATGCATTTGCACCATGCGTTTGCATCCTGCATTTGCACTTTGCATTTGAACAATGCATTTGCACCATGCGTTTGCATCCTGCATTTGAACAATGCATTTGCACCATGCGTTTGCATCCTGCATTTGCACTGTGCATTTAAACAATGCATTTGCACCATGCATTTGCATCCTGCATTTGAACAATGCATTTGCACCATGCGTTTGCATCCTGCATTTGCACTGTGCATTTAAACAATGCATTTGCACCATGCGTTTGCATCCTGCATTTGAACAATGCATTTGCACCATGCGTTTGCATCCTGCATTTGCACTGTGCATTTGAACAATGCATTTGCACCATGCGTTTGCATCCTGCATTTGCACTGTGCATTTAAACAATGCATTTGCACCATGCGTTTGCATCCTGCATTTGCACTGTGCATTTAAACAATGCATTTGCACTCTGCCTTGCTGCGCTTGCCACCGGCTCGGCTTCCTCCTGGCCAACTCTGTCGCTGCCCGGTCCCCAGGAGCGACTCATGCTCTCCATCCTGCCCAAGCATGTGGCCGATGAGATGCTGAAGGACATGAAGAAGGACCCCAGCCAGAAGGAGATGCAGCAGTTCAACACCATGTACATGTATCGCCATGAGAACGTCAGGTGGGCCCATCCTTTTGCTGCCTAGGGGAAAAAAAAACAAAAACAAAAACAAAAAAAAAAAGCCCTCCAATTATTTTGTTTTGCAAAAATGTGTATTTTGCATCCCTGGCTAGACGAGAGGGGAGAGATTGGGGAGTTTTGCAGCTGACGTGAAGGGTGACGGGGGACAGGCCACCAGCCAGACCACAGCTTGGGGCCCCTTTTTGCTCTGCTGAGGTTTGCAGAGCATTGCTTTCAGCCACCTCCCCAAAAATAGCCTTTTCTCTGGCGCGGGGGGCCCCAGCGTGAAAGCAGAGCGGGGAAACGGGGGGAACCCCGGGGGGCTGCAGCGGGGGGGACACACACAGGGACCCCGGGACTGAGCCTCTCGCCCTTCCTCCCCGCAGCATCCTCTTCGCAGACATCGTGGGCTTCACCCAGCTCTCCTCGTCCTGCAGCGCCCAGGAGCTGGTGAAGCTCCTCAACGAGCTCTTCGCCCGCTTCGACAAGCTGGCAGCTGTGAGTGACCCCCCCCCCCCGACCCCCCCTCGCCCCCGCCCTGGCATGGAACGAGTGGGACAGGCCTCAGCCCCCCCCCCCCCGCCCCCAGCTGAAAGCTGCATCCTGGGATGGGAATGAGGAGGTTAAAATCTGATGGCTCTGGGATGCTGGAGACGCCCTGCTTTGCAAAAATAGAGCTGGGAAGGGCCCCCCCCGCCCCCCCCCCTCGGCTGGAGCGTGGAGCCCTCGGGGGAGGCAGGGTGGGAATGGAAAATCCGATTATTTGCGTCCATACCGGGCGGGGTAAAACCTCTGCGTGGGTCAAGGTCAGCCTGGGAGAAGGATGGGGGTGGTGAGGGGTGGGGTGGCGTTCTGACCACTCTGTGTGTGTGTGTGTGGTGTGTGTGTGTCGTCGTAACCCCCCCCCCCCCCCCCCCCCCCCCAGAAATACCACCAGCTGCGCATCAAGATCCTGGGCGACTGCTACTACTGCATCTGCGGGCTGCCCGAGTACCGGGAGGACCACGCCGTCTGCTCCATCCTGATGGGGCTGGCCATGGTGGAGGCCATTTCGTAAGGGCTTTCTCCTCGGGGAGGGGGGGGTGCCAGGGTGGGCAGGGGGGCTTGGTGGGCTGGGGTGCAGCTTGGGAGGGGGGGGTGGGGAGTGCGGGAGGGGGGGGTCCAGCCTCTGCAAAATGCCTTGAAATAACGAGCGGCGCTACGGAATGTTGGAGGGGTTGGGTTTGGGATGGGCTGTGGGGTGAAGTGGGGATGGGTTGGGTGGGGGTCACCCCTGTATTTTCCCCATCTTTTTTCCCCTCCCTCTGACTCCTCCTCCTCCTCCTCCCTCCAGCTACGTGCGGGAGAAGACCAAGACGGCGGTGGACATGCGGGTGGGGGTGCACAGCGGGACGGTGCTGGGGGGCGTGCTGGGCCAGAAGCGTTGGCAGTACGACGTGTGGTCCACGGACGTCACCGTGGCCAACAAGATGGAGGCGGGGGGAATCCCCGGGTGAGCATCTCCAGGGGCGAGGAGGCAGCAGTGGTGGTGGTGGTGGTGGTGGTGGTGGTGGTGATGGTGGTGGTGTTGTTGGTGGTGGTGGTGATGGTGATGATGGTGGTGTTGTTGTTGGTGGTGGTGATGGTGATGGTGGTGATGGTGGTGGTGGTGATGGTGGTGTTGGTGGTGGTGGTGGTGATGGTGATGGTGGTGATGGTGATGGTGGTGGTGTTGTTGGTGGTGATGGTGGTGGTGATGGTGGTGATGGTGGTGGTGGTGATGGTGGTGATGGTGGTGGTGGTGGTGTTGATGGTGGTGGTGGTGATGGTGATGGTGGTGATGGTGGTGATGGTGGTGGTGATGGTGGTGGTGGTGGTGATGGTGGTGGTGGTGATGGTGGTGATGGTGATGGTGGTGGTGTTGATGGTGGTGGTGGTGATGGTGATGGTGGTGATGGTGGTGATGGTGGTGGTGATGGTGGTGGTGGTGGTGGTGTTGATGGTGATGGTGGTGATGGTGATGGTGGTGATGGTGGTGGTGATGGTGATGGTGGTGATGGTGGTGGTGGTGATGGTGGTGGTGGTGATGGTGGTGGTGGTGGTGATGGTGATGGTGGTGGTGGTGATGGTGGTGGTGGTGATGGTGATGGTGGTGGTGGTGGTGATGGTGATGGTGGTGATGGTGGTGGTGATGGTGGTGGTGGTGGTGGTGATGGTGATGGTGGTGATGGTGGTGATGGTGGTGATGGTGATGGTGATGGTGGTGGTGTTGTTGGTGGTGATGGTGGTGGTGATGGTGTTGATGGTGGTGGTGGTGATGGTGATGGTGGTGATGGTGGTGATGGTGATGGTGGTGATGGTGATGGTGGTGGTGTTGTTGGTGGTGATGGTGGTGGTGATGGTGGTGATGGTGGTGGTGGTGATGGTGGTGATGGTGGTGGTGGTGGTGTTGATGGTGGTGGTGGTGATGGTGATGGTGGTGATGGTGGTGATGGTGGTGGTGATGGTGGTGGTGGTGGTGGTGGTGATGGTGGTGGTGGTGATGGTGGTGATGGTGATGGTGGTGGTGTTGATGGTGGTGGTGGTGATGGTGATGGTGGTGATGGTGGTGATGGTGGTGGTGATGGTGGTGGTGGTGGTGGTGGTGATGGTGGTGGTGGTGTTGATGGTGATGGTGGTGATGGTGATGGTGGTGATGGTGGTGGTGATGGTGATGGTGGTGATGGTGGTGGTGGTGATGGTGGTGGTGGTGATGGTGGTGGTGGTGGTGATGGTGATGGTGGTGGTGGTGATGGTGGTGGTGGTGATGGTGGTGGTGGTGATGGTGATGGTGGTGGTGGTGGTGGTGGTGATGGTGATGGTGGTGATGGTGGTGATGGTGATGGTGGTGATGGTGGTGATGGTGGTGGTGGTGGTGGTGGTGGTGATGGGTGGGTGGGGGGTGGAAACACGCTCCGCACCCAAGGGTGACACGGGCGCCCGGTGCCGGCAGGCGGGTGCACATCTCGCAGAGCACCATGGATTGCCTGAAGGGCGAGTTCGAGGTGGAGCCGGGCGAAGGCGGCTCGCGCTGCGAGTACCTGAAGGAGAAGGGCATCGTCACCTACCTCGTCGCGGTCCCCAAGCAGCCCCTGCGCAACGGCATCAACGGGGTGGTGAGTGGTGGCAGCGGTGCCGTGGGTGGAGGCGACATTCCGTGTGTCCCCCCCCCCAAAACCTGCGACCCACCGCCTTCCACCTTGCAGAAGCTGTCGCTGACCTCGTCCCACGGCGCCTCCCCGCCGTTGGTCAACACCAAGGAGCGCAACGGCAGCCTCAGCCTGGCCTGCGCCAGCCCCGAGGAGCCCGAGGAGCCCGACGCCAGGGTGAGGGGCACCCTGGAGAGCGGGGAGGAAGATGGAGAGGTACAACCCCCCTGCAAAGCATCCCCCTTCCAGCGGCGTTCGGGGAGCTTGGGCCATACTGGGGCGGTTGGACGTCTCGCTGATGCCTCGGCTGTGCCGGCGCAGGCGGTGAACCCCTCCTTCCCCAACCCCCGGCGGCGGCTGCGCCTGCGGGACCTGGCCGAGCGGGTGATCGACGCTTCGCAGAACGAGCAGGAGCTCAACAAGCTGCTCAACGAAGCCTTGCTGGAACGCGAGTCCGTCCAGGCGTGAGTGACTCCAACCGGCGGCGCGTCCCGGCAGGGTCCCGGTGCCGCCGGGTGCTTGACGGGCGGTGTTGCTGGCAGGTTGAAGGGGAAGAGCACCTTCCGGCTCTCCATGCGCTTCATTGACCCCGAGATGGAGACGCGCTACTCGGTGGAGAAGGAGAAGCAGAGCGGGGCCGCCTTCAGCTGCTCCTGCGTCGTCCTCTTCTTCACCGCCTTGGTGGAGGTCTTCATCGACCCTTGGTACGGCAAGGAGGTGGTGGGGATGGGTGGCCCCAAGCCACGCCGGGCTTCAAACCCATCCCCCCCACCCTCGGCCTTTTCGGCAGGTTGGTGGCCAACTACGTGACCTTCGTGGTGGGGGAGATCCTGCTGCTCATCCTCACCCTTTGCTCGTTGGCTGCCATCTTCCCCCGGGTGAGACGGGCCGGGCCCACCACTCATGGTGATGATGTCCCCGTCACCGTGTCCTGCCTGGGCGAACCCACCCCCCCACCCCCCTTCCCTCCACCTTCCTCTCCCCACAGGTCTTCCCCAAAAAGCTCGTGGCCTTCTCCACCTGGATCGACAGGACCCGCTGGGCGCGCAACACCTGGGCTATGGCTGCCATCATCATCGTCACCATGGCCGACATCGTGGACATGGTGAGCCACCAGCCCCGGGGGGGGGGCCAGTGGGGCTGAGCCTGTTTCAACCTCCACCCAAGCAACCCGTAATTGTCCACGGCCCCGCGCACGGCTGATCGTTAAAGCAATTAGCGTGGCTGCACCGTAGCGGGGAGGGAAATTTAAGTTGGGCGGCCTCCTCCTGCTCTGCAAAGCACCCTGTCTGTCCCTTCGGGTGGCCACGTAGTCCGTGGAGAGGCGCCCCCTGGCCCCACGTCCCCCTCCTCACCCTGCTCTCGTGCCCCCAGCTCAGCTGCCGGCAGGACCACGGCGGGACGGGCAACGGGACGGTGGGGCCACCGCGGGCGGGCGGCTGCGGGGAGCAGCCCAAGTACTACAGCTACATCGCCGTGCTGGCCTTGGTGGCCACCATCATGCTGGTGCAGGTCAGCCACATGGTCAAGCTGACCCTCATGGTGCTGATCACCGGGGCCACCGGCGCCGTCAACATCTACGCCTGGGAGCACATCTTCGACCAGTACGACCACCGCCGTGGCCGGCAAAGCACGTAAGGGGTGGCGGGGAGGAGGTGGTGGGCAGATGTTTTTTTAGGGGGGGGGGGGGGCTGTGGCCGTGCCCACCGCCCACCCCCGCCTCGCCCCCTCCGCCAGCAGGTCCTCGCCGGTCCCCTCCAAGTACTCCATGACGGCGATGATCTTCATCGTGATGCTCAGCTTCTACTACTTCTCTCGCCACGTGAGTGACTCGCCCCACCACCTGAGAAGCTCCCCTCCGCGTCTTCACCCTCAGCCCCTTATTTCTTGCAAGCTCCAAGGCAGCAGGATTTGGCCCCAGCTGCGAAGAGCATCTCCGGCTCTTCCCCAAGGAAGCCCACCCAAGGGTTCTCCAGGACCACATTGGTGCAGAACACCTCTGTCTCTCCCCCCCCCCCCCACCATGGTTAGGGGTGGGCAGCGACGTGGTGGCCCCAGGTCCCACACCTGCCCTGCGAGGGTCCCCTTTGCACCCCGGAGCAGGTCTCATGTCCCCAGTTAGGGCTCCACCTTGTCCCAGAGCCTTCTTCCACGCTGTCCCCAAGTCCAGACTGTCCCCAGGATGCTCCCAGAGCTGGAGAGGACCCACTGGGGGGGGGGGGGGGGGGGGGGACGGGGTGTGAGAACTGGGGGTGCAGCCATATCCTCCCACCCACAGGTGGAGAAGCTGGCCAGGACCCTCTTCCTCTGGAAGATTGATGTCCATGACCAGAAGGAACGCGTCTACGAGATGCGGCGCTGGAACGAGGCCCTCGTCACCAACATGCTGCCCGAGCACGTGGCCCGGCACTTCCTGGGCTCCAAGAAGCGGGACGAGGTGAGGGGGCACCCAGGAGGGGGGTGTCTGCCCCCATTTCGGGGCGGGGGTGGGGCAGGCTCCAGCTCCAGAGGCTTTGCCATAGGCCCCGGCTGAGCACCTTCGGTTGGATGAAGACGATGTCTTGGCCACGCGAGGTGAGGTTGCAGAGCACCCTAAATATTTTCAGACATGCCAAGACGGCTTCACAGGAGGGTTTGGGTTGGCCGGAGGTGCTGGTGGCACACGTGGGCATGTCCCCAGCTCCCGGCCACTGTCCCATCCCGTCCCCAGGAGCTGTACAGCCAGTCCTACGACGAGATCGGTGTCATGTTTGCCTCCCTCCCCAACTTTGCCGACTTCTACACCGAGGAGAGCATCAACAACGGGGGCATCGAGTGCCTGCGGTTCCTCAACGAGATCATCTCCGACTTTGACGCGGTGAGTCAGGACGGAGCCGGCCACGGGGCTGGTGTGGGGTTTGGCCAGAACTTGCCCTTCCTGCCCCATCTGGGGGCCAAAGGACCTGCCGTGGCCTCCGGGGTGCCTGAGGGTCTTGTCTCCACGGCTCAGCTCCTGGATGAACCCCAGTTCCGGTGCATCACCAAAATCAAAACCATTGGCAGCACCTACATGGCTGCTTCTGGAGTGACCCCCGACGCCAACGCCAACGGCTACAGCGCCAAGGTGAGGGGTCCCCGTGGGGGGGACGGGGGGGCAAGGGGTGGGCAGGCCTGACCTGGGCTGCCCTTGCAGAAGGAGCCCCTCTCGGATAAGGAGCGCTGGCAGCACTTGGCCGACCTGGCTGATTTTGCCTTAGCCATGAAGGTGACGCTGATGAACATCAACTACCAGTCCTTCAACAACTTCATGCTCCGCATAGGCAAGTCTGGGAGCCGGGGGCAGGGTCTGCCTCGGTGTCCCCCTGTCCCTCCTTCCCCCCCCGAGTGGTGGGACAGCGGGTGGCAGCTGGGAGTTCAGGAGCTGAAGGCAGCAGGGCTAAGGGTTGGGGGACACACACACACACACCTCACGGCCCCAACCCATCCCCTGGGACAGACTCTCCTGCGGGCCAGGATGTCCTGTCCCTGTCACGGGGTGACATCTGCCCCCCGTTCTGCACAGGCATGAACAAGGGGGCCGTGCTGGCGGGCGTCATCGGCGCCCGCAAGCCGCACTACGACATCTGGGGCAACACGGTGAACGTGGCCAGCAGGATGGAGTCCACCGGCGTGATGGGGAACATACAGGTGGGGTGATGAGGTTGGGGGGGGGAGGAGAAATTGGCACCCCCATGGAGGGGCTGGGGGGGGGGAGGGCGCAGCCTGCAGAGAGCCCAGGCTTTGGGGGGGGGGGGGGGGGGGAAGTGCTGCCGGGGGCGCAGGGGAGGGTTGGGGCTGGCTGAGGGGCTCCTCCGAGCTGGGAACGGGGGCGAGGTGGTGCTCAGAGGGCTGGCGGGTAGACCTGTTGTTCGAGTGGCACGTGGGGGGGTCCCCGCTCCTCCTGTCAGGCAAAGAGCAACCCCTCCCCCCCCAAAACACATACACACAGACACACACACAGACAGACACACAGACACACACAGACACACAGACACACACAGATACAGACACACACACACAGATACAGACACACACACACACACACACACACACAGATACAGACACAGACACACACACACAGACACACACACAC